>NC_142214.1:2800000-3115000 GCF_049639895.1 Pseudopodoces humilis | reverse complement strand
CCATCCAACATTAATATTTAATGAAGAAATAAACCTGCCACAAGAATAAATTTACAACACATTTAGAGCACGGCATTTTAGAGGTGTCTGTCGAGTAGGTTTTGCTGTCGAGACAAGGTTTTAAACTGCCAATAGTTTAAAAGTAGTAATTTTTCATTGCATTTCATTCGTAAGCTCTGCTCCTTTTAAGAGACTCTGGGCTGTCAAGGTTAATTGAACCCTCAGGGCCCTCAGGATGACTGCACTCGTTGGGGCTCTGCTGGCTCCAGGCTCAGCTCCCTGATTCCTTTGCTCTAAATCTTGTCTCCAATGATCTTCTTCATAAATATCATTTCAACTTTAATCTCAACAATTATGATCTGCTGATCTAATTCTCTGATTTAGCCCTGTGTCTTTCTGGCCAGACTAAAATCTCTGTCTCTCTGGCATCTCACGATCAGCTTAAAGCACCAAGCTCAAATAAATAAGGAGCAGAGGCATAGGCAGATGGAATTTTCCTCCTGTCTAGACAGCATGACCTCCACCTGTGAGTGACACACTCACTAAAACTCCACATCCCAACTTTCTGCCAGCAAACACATTTCAGAGTGCTCCTCACAACAGCCCCAGAGGTTTTCCGGAGCTCCTGCCCCGTGTCCACCCATGACCAAGGTCTGGTGACTTCTTTCTCCCTGGGCCTTCTTTTGGGAGCAGATCAGCAAAAAACAACACATTTTCAGGCCAGCATTGAAACCTCCCTCACCAGCCCCAGGGGGATTTTTGCCCTGATTGAAATCCTGTGGTCACAAAACTCTTCGGTTTTACTAAAGCCCAGAGCTTTTATTCAGAGGTCGGAAGAAGCATCAAGGCAAAAAGAGATAAAGAACAAACAAGCTTTGCTTGTACTTAGTCTCATCTAATTTTATGCTTCACTACAAACAAAATTAGCTACATCTCCCTGCTAAATTAGTCTAGCACCTCTAAACCAGCTTTAGTCTCCAAACAAGTGCAGGTGCTTTAGTGTCTTTAGAGGACAGATTCTCCCTTAGGAAAACTGACTATAACAGAACTTTGTCTCTCCTTCTGAAAGAGAGCTTTCCAAAATTTAACTTATCCAGTTTCCTGTTGGAATTCTAGTACAAAGAACAAATGTAAGAAAGGAACAAATTCTCCAGTATTTTTTTATTTAGCAGAATAAATTCCAAAAGCTGATGGATTATATCCGATGGCTTCTTTTTCCAGGGCTCAGGTATTCAGCCTCCTAAGGCAGGATGATTGCTGATGTCCTTAAAAAGGGCACATTTGCTCTCAAATTAAAATTTTATATAAATAAATTCTACTTCAGAAAGAGTCATGGAAAGAACATTCTAGCTTGAGAACTGAACTGGAAAGGGGAAAAGGAAACCCAGAATGACAGAGTCATTAGAGGCCTTTCCATGGACATGAGTGAGCTCAAGTGGGAGCCTAAAGCAGCAATCTCTACAACTTAAATTAATCACTCACAATCACTCCCATTAAGTCAAAATAATAAGAGCAGCTTCTAAATTCAGAAATAGTCAAGTGCCTTATCAAAATGTGTGAAAAATCAATGAAACTAACCCAAAGGAGAAACCTCCATGTTCACTTTCCTTGCCTTTACATATTTACCCTTTTCAGCAGTCTACAGAAGATTTTAATTTATGTGCTATTTGAAACTCAGGTAATGTTGTGATTGATGGACTGGTGGGGTGGCAAAGTCACAGATTTGCCAGCTTGATAAAGTTGGGGGAAAACCACATACTAAAAAATCTGTAAAACTCACTTTAGGAAGTGAGTGATGCCAGACTGCACTTTCACCTCTGTGGGTTCTGGTGGCTCAAGAACAGAAATGCAAATTAAACCCTTCCAGGCAAGCCAGCACATGGCCCAGCTGCATCTTTGTGCCATTTGCTTTTTCAAATGGGTGATGCACGACCACCAATTTGCTTTAATGCTTTTAATCATGCCCTTCCTAAAGCTGCAGCATCCTTGCAGAAGCAATTGAATCTTTGGATTGTAGAAGAATAATTCTCAGAATATGGATTGCCTTGGGTCCACTTTCCCCTCAGGTAATCCTTGTCTCCCAAGGGATCAGCTATGTTTTGGAGATGTCACCGTACAAAGTGCCCAAATTTCAGTATTTCTTCACTTTTCTCAAATATTCATATTGTTTTAATCTTTTTCTTACACTGAGAACCATTCCAGCTAGCTCTGAGAGAAATGTATTTCTCTCTACTTCAACTTTTCCTGATGAAAGCACTCCCTTCCTTTTCCCTGAGGAAGTAGTCACTGGAACTGAGCAGGATATTTATTTTCATGCAGGAAAGTATCAGCATATCTGTTTAGAAAGCAGTTTCTTCCACTCTGCTTTGTGTCAGGATGGGAGTGCTAACTGCATCTCAATTACTAAACCCCAGTATGGAAGATTCATGCAGCCTCCTGCACCTAGAAAAGCTATAATAATTAACTCCTCAATAAAGCCATAATTAATTATTGACAATTTAATGTCCCTACTTTTAACCTTAAAAAACAGGCAGGAATTGCTGGCTGTCATCTCTTCTTTAGCACTGACAGGTGCAGCACAGGTGTTTTCAGTCAGGTCACCCCAACTCCATCAGCCACTTACACCCTCCATTCACACTGCAGCAGCATCTTTCCCTCCAGAATCCTGATGGATTCTTCATTTGAATAATTTATGTCTGAGTTTTATAATAGAAACTCATCATTTAGTAAAATGAGCTACTAAACAGACCCTAGAAGTGCATCAGCTCCAGCATTTCCCCCAGTAACGTGTTTCTCTGCTGCTGATAAAAACCCAGCTCTGTGATATCCAATATTAAATTGTAGCCACTAAATTGGATGTTCATCTACACCCTTTTCTGAGCTTTTCTTCTACAGCCACTTTGTGTTTTGAGTCTATCTATTAATTTATAAGGTGTCTGCTGTTGTAGATAGCTGTTAAATAGTTAATGGGGATCTACTGCACTTTGTCCAGCAGCAGAACTGCAGCCTGCCTAATAAAACCCTCCTGCAGTAAGTAATGATTCTCTCTCCTTTCACACCTCTCACACTGAATTCACAGTTGTATAGTTAAATATTTCACAGTGTACAGAAGAAAAAGGCTGTATAGCCTCTCCATGTAAATTACTTTTATACCACAAGGCTTCAGAAAGTCTCCAGGCTGAGTAGTTCTACCCAAGTATGTATTTCAAGTATATATGTTCAAATATTTTAAAATAAAAGTAAAAAATAACTTCTCAACACCAAGGCAGTGTGTTGGCTGAGTTAAAATGATCTTTCCTGAGCACAGGTACAGCTACTGCAGGTGTGCAGCCCAATGCCCAAGGAAAGCCTTGAACTGATCCAGCTTTAATTGGCGCCTGGAAGTTCCCTCCAAGAAAAAATCTTTCCATTGTGAAAAGTTGTTGCAGGAGCTGCTGCTCATGGGCAGTGAGAGAAACTCGATGTGGAAAGGTTTCTCCTACTGCCACAATGGCCTTATTAGGGATTACTGGGACCAAACTTAATTAGCAGAACAGTAATTTTACAGGACAGCAGAGAACACAGGAGATCCAAGAGCCACAGGAGTGAAAGGTACAAAGCAGGTTCACCCTCTTTCTCGGCTCTGTAATGTCCATTTCTGCCACCACAGAGCACACTGACCTCCCCAGCCCCACAGAAAAACCACCAAAATCTACTTTCCAACGTTGTCTGAGAGAAGAAACACAGATTTACAATTAGGATTCAATGAGTTTAAGGAGTTTCCATCAATCAAAACCTACCTTTTTTTATGAATATACATAAACTACTTATTTTATTGCTTTTCTGTCATAAAATTTGAACTACCTTCAAATGAATGTAGCTAGCACTTGAAGAAGAACAGGCAAAATTTTGTGAAAGTACAGACCATGAGCTTTTAAGAATTTTCCATGACATTTGCATTACAGAAAACTCATAAATGATCAAACACTTCATATGATTGAAAGGTCTTTGCACAGCTCAAAATTCACGAAGGAAAACAACAGAAATTTTGTTTCACAACTCAAAATCCCAAGTCTCAAATTGTAAATATTTGTTAATGGCCCCAATATTTTGTTTCAGAAGTACTCATTCAGTGGCTATCATGAGTGCTACATCTGATTTTAAGTTCCAGTTCCTGTGTGCATCACTAGATGGCACATGCCCAACTTGGTGAACTGGTTTGATGCAGAAAAGATCTTTGCAAAGCCTCTTCTGCAGCTAAGGAGTACCAGGGAAGTTAAGACACTGCTTTGCAATCTGCTAATTATCTGTCTATTCAATCCCTTATTTAGCATAAATGGTTTCAGAGCAGATATGAAAACAAGGATGTCCAAAACAAGGAAGAGCTCTTATTATTTAAATGCAGCTGGGGAAAAAAAAAATTTATAAGATGTCTCTGCAATTTGCTTATAATTTCTGAGCCAGCCTTCTTGTCCTGATTGTGTATGTGTGCTTGAAGTACTTTAAGTGGTTGAAATGCAGAATGATTCACAAACTAACATTCTGTTTTATCTTTATTTCGGGAAATACATTTGATCTGTTGAAAGCCTTGGTTAGATAGAAGAGGTTATAGAGCCTTCTTTTTATTATCATAGATATATTCTGCCTTTCAAATGGAAGGCAAAGTAGGCAAGTGAAGGCTTTCATTTAGTCAGAGCTTGGGCTGGAGCAGATAAAAGCATTTGGGGCTGAGTATAACCCTGTTATTACACATCATCTATGAGCAGTCCTGATGTTCCTGCTTACCAAACAAGCCTTTTAAAACATAAGATACATTTTGTGATGAATGCCTAGCAATAGACAAAATCCTTTGAAATGAATGCTTAATTTCTCACTTCCAGCTATTTTCCTCTGAATGTTTCTGGCTCCTTCCAGAGATTGGCTCTGTCAGGAGGCACAGGGGGACAGGGACTATCCATGACCCTCACCCCCTCCCCAGAGCAGTCTCTCAGCATCAGCCCATCCCCATCAGCCTTCCCAACACCAACAAGCCCTGAGGTTTTCCACCAGCCCTAAACTTTGCTATTCAGCACAGAGATTTGATTTTACCCTTCATCCAATGTGCACCAGGGCACGAGAGCTGCCCACGTGGTGAGCTGACAGCTCCAGGTGCCAAACCCCTCTCCTTCCACGAATCCAACAGCAGCAGAGCTGCAGGATGGGATTCCCACCCTCTCCCTTCCCACCTTGATCCAGCTGCAGCGTCAGCACAACAACCATGCAGTGACCACACTGAAAAAATCAGATTTCAGGGCAGTTTGAGTGTCCAGCACGCTGCATGCTTCAGTCACAGGCAGAGCACAAGCAGAAATATCCTTCCACATGGCACAACCCTGCTGGAAAAATGTGCAGCTACAAATCTTTGGAGGAGCTGTTATAGATTCCTTGGAGGGCATATTGCTGAGATTTCTTTATTGAAGTCACAAGTTTCCTTTTGCTTGCACATATTCCCTAACACTTCCTGAAGTTTGTCACCTTCGGGCTTTCAGTGAACTCTTATTAAAATGAATTTGGCAACTCGTGCCTTTGATTTAATTCCTTTTATTTGTTCATGGGCATCTAGAAACAAAGAGTGTGACACGAAAAAATAACAAAAAAAATATAAAAAAATAAGATAACTTTTTTTTTGCATTCTACCCACTCACCCTCCCCCAAAATCTAATGTGCAACATCAGAGCAGCTTTTTAGTGCTTTGAGAACTCCCCATACCCTCTGAAACTGGAAATAAAGTCAATTTCTGAGAAACTGAACCAGAATACAGCCTCTATCTGTATAAAATTAAACAATTTTTAAACAGTTCTTGCAATGTAAAACAGATTATGGAGGGTATGGAAGTGCTCTTCAATTCATCACACATTGCATGGGTCAGACTATATCCAAGTTGAATTATTTATGGTCATAAAGGAGCACTGTCCTGCTTCGATCACTGGGGAACCACTACAGCTGCACAGGTGGTCTGTGAGTTTTAGTCTTTGAAATTAGATTATTTCCTTGTATTTTAGGGATGAAACAGAGAGGGCATCAAGCAGAGCCTGAGGAGGAACGTTTGCCTACCTCATATGAGCTGAAAATGGGGAGGTAGAGGTCAGGCTCCGTTTTCTCACCCCTGGCACCTTTGGGACCCCGTGCCCTGCTGCAGGGGATGGCAGATGTTGTTTTGGGTATCAGGCACTGCACAACACTCACAACCCTCAGTTCCAAGGGTTTGCTGGCTCCTTCCACAGTCCCCTTGGAGCCTCTTGAAATCCAGCCCAGTGCTCCTGGAAAGGATCCTGGGTACGAGGCACACGCGGCTGTCTATCTCCTTCTGACTTGAGGAAATAAAATCGCTCAAGTGGGAGCAGGGGAGTGAGGTTCATAAAAAAGGAATCAAGAGGGAAGGCAAACTCTGCAGTCACACAGAAGAGCCTGTGAGAGGAGAGGATGGCCTGGCAGAGGAGAGGATGCCAAACTGGTTAAATGGACTTAGCAAAGCTCTTCTGAGGGAATTCCCCTTGGGCCAAGCAGCCACTGCAGTCTCTTGTATGACAAAAATCAGCTGGCAAGAGCAAACCCCTGGATGTGGCTGTGCTTGCCCAGCAAGAGGCAAAAAGGTGTTTTGGATGGGCTGGGATTGATATTCATTGGAGCCTCAAACAGATCCCTGGGCAGACAAGCAATGACAGCTCCTCCTGTTTCTGCCTGGGGCAGCTCTTGAGCAGCACCAGAACGGTGGCCTGGATTCACCAGGAAATTTAGGACAGCAAATTCTCTTAATCTTCACTTTGCCATCTACTGCCAGCTAAATATTTACTGGGCTGGAGGGCTCCAGGGAGTAGCAATCTAATCTTGTTACTCTCTCTCCAAACTATTTGTAAATCCACCAAACTCCCCTCATTATCACCCAGCTGCCAGCCTGATAACGCCCCTGGCAGAGGTCAGGGTTTTGATAGCAGTAGTACATTAAACATCAAACCTAAAAATACATTAATTTTAAATGCAATTTGAGGCTGCTTTGAACTAATTCTTTGAACAAGCTTGTTTCACAGAGGAAATTAATGAAAAGTTAAAGGCCAAAACAAAAAGCTACAGGAGAGGCTTGCTATTTTCATTAATAAGTAAAATAAATACTCTGAAAAAGACTTTCTTCATTTTTATTGCTCTCAGTGCATTAAAAAAGGCTTCTCACCTGACACACAAAAGCCCCAGTAGCACTAAATGCTCAGAAAATGTACTCATTTTGGGCAAACCTGCAGGATGACATATTTACATTCATGTTAGGGGATGCAAACAAAGAAAACTCAATTCCAGCAACATCAGATGCAAAGTTAAATGCCAAGAAAAATTATTCCAAGAGAAATAACACATTAAAGAAAACATAAAATTGTCATTTCAGTTGTGCAGATGATTCAGTCTACATTAGTTTGTTTTAAAATTCATGTAATGGGTAAAACATCTGCATCCTCTGAGCCCCTGCCTCCATTATTTTCATGAGTCAGAAGAGCTGTGAGGGAAAGAACCAGGATCAGAAGGAAATCTTGTCCAAAATGAGGCTCATTCACAGAAGTCAAAATGCTGTTCCACATTCCTGCTTATGTCATCCACATCCTGTGGAGCTCAGTTTTAATGGCACAATTTTCTATGGCACGGTATAAAACCTACTGATATTATTTTCTGGACTTTGCTGAGGAAATTGAGGTAATGAGGAGAAAACCATGGAAAGGATGCAGAGGAAATAGATGTCAGGAGATGTATTCATGACCATTATGAAGAGAGGTGCACATCATTCTGTTCCTGTGACTGAGCTACGAGAGAAATCCAATTTCCCCAGATTTCATTGTGTAAACCAGATGAACAGAAAATAAATTTGTTCTAAAATAAATCAACTTTTCCATACTGAAGGAAAATCAAATTCAGAGCCCAAAATCAAGATTCAAAAAGCCTATAACAGAAATAATGAAAAATGGGCAGACATAATCAAAATAAAGCTTTGACTCATTTTGTTGCCACAGCTGTAAAGACATCTTTTAAAGCTTGTCCTCTTCTGCAGACCACAAAAAGGAAGGTGCCAGCCTTTGCATGCTACCAGTGGCTTGTTTTTCCTTAAGTGTTTGTTGTGCCTTGCCAGCCTAATGAATTATGTTTATAAAGGTTAATTAGCTTTCTCCTCTAATTCTACTCGAATGCAAAACTATTGCATCTCAAACAAATCAGGAAATATACACCCAATTATTATTCTAAATGCAAGTCAGTGGAATATTCCAAATATCTTCTTTTTCCCAGCAGACAGGCTGGAATGTTTTAACCCTTTCCTGCAGAACTGCTCCAGTGCCATCCAGGCACAATCGCTGGAAGACAGAAATTCTGATTTCCAGGATGACCAGCTGGGCTCAGCCCTGCCTGAAAAAGCCTCAAAAAGCTTCAGATGTTACATTTTGTGCAAAGAAATGTGAGTACCCATGGCCAGTATATTTATATTATATAAATATAAATATAATATATAAATATTATTTACATATAAATAATATCTAAATATATTATATAATATATTTTATATTATACGATGTATATTCCATATACATCGTAAAAAATAAATTAGGAGGTTCAGAATTGTTCCTTATTTAAAGACAAAGACTCTGAGCAGAAACTCCTCTTGTAAACCAACACAGGCTGGCCAGAGTGTGGGAACAGCCAGAACAGGGGTGGAATAAATGTTTTCAAGGAAAGCTAGAACACAGTATTGCAAAGATTAGAGTTCAAGTTAAAACCACTAATTGAAAGCATTAACCACTCTAAAATATTGAATTTTAGCAGTAATCTCTATTCTGGAGGATTATACTTTCAGTCTTTATAGAACAGCATGGAAAATCCAACTTTTTGCTGGTGTTATTTCATACAATAAATTGTCTTTCTTCTATATTTTTAATTTTCTACATTTTTATCAGTGATATGCAGAAGTGTAGGAAGAATAGAACTAAAATTACTTGATGTAGTGGGCAAATGGAGTGATTGTTTTTTTTCTGCTGCTCCTGTTCCTTAATATTGCTTAAAGTTCTACTCATATTTTCAGCTCCACCCACCTAAAATCAACAGGTATCATCAAGGAAGTCAGGATAAATAATCTAGACTTCTCTCAGATACCAAAAGAGTTTTTACCTCACAACACATAAATTACAAATAAGCATAATCAGTTATTTGGCATAAAATGCAAATAATCTGTTCCATTACTGTAGAAGTATCTTAATCAAGACTCTAAAATTAATGCAATGATTCAGAAAACACATTACTGTTCAAACAAAAATATTAGGCATCTGTGTTTCCTAAATATGTTCTGCTAATTTATCAGCAGCAGCTCCTTCCCCAGAGGCTCATGGTACACAAATTTCCATGTTTTGGTCTCTGGTTTGAAACCACCCTCTCAATTTCCACAGGGCTGCAATTTTTCTACTCCACTCTTAACTTGACATAATCAGACCCAAAGAGATGCACAGAGTTTTCCCACAGCTCAGGAGCTGGTGGAAAAATGCATGTTCTTACACACATAGCTCATCTCCTGGATTTTCCAGTGTCTTGCAACACAGTTTAAAGAAATGTTAATACAAGCTTTATTGTGATATGCATAATTCATGCATCATTTATTTGGATGCTGCTTGATATTCCTGCAGGTTGGAGCCTTCCATGCTCTGTGTTTGAAGAGATGAGATCAGAACATGAACGCTACTAAACTTGCATTAGGGAAAATAAATAAATACATTCAGAGGTGATTGGGGGCTCAGCCAAAGAGTTCTGCTCCGTGGGCCCTCTCAGAGTCAAAATCCATTAAAAAAAAATCATCAGGTGAGAAATGGTAATTTTAATATATCATTTTTTGACCTCATGACATGAAAAAAAAGATACATCAGTATTGTAGTTACACTAAGCAATTTAAGCAGCCCTTTGCAAGGGTCTGAAACACAAATATTAAGTTAATATTAAGCTAATTTTAATCTTTGCAGAATTCCTCACAAATTTTTGATTTCTTTCATGTTTCTATTTACAGCAGGGTGTAAACGAAACCTACAGTATATAAATTTATATCTTTAGTATTCATCACAGAATATGTACAAACTTACAGGCTGTAAGATCAACTGATCTGCAGATTTCAGCTTTTTTCCCCATCTTTTCTGCCCATTTAACAGCTTGGAAGAATGCTGATTTGGATTTGCATTTTATTTAACACAATGATATATTTCTTTTTATAATTCTGTATCGACAAGACACTTTGCTACAGTACTCCCAATCATGTAGTATCCTACAATAAAAGGTGTAAAAGGATTCTCAGTACTTACAACCAATAGTAATTTAGGCATGGATTGGAGTTTTAATTGCTTTCTTTGGCTAATTTTCATCATATTGACAATTTGAGCTGTCTTAGTCTACTTATACTGTTCTGTAATATAATTTTGTTCCTTATTGACACAAATACCCTATAGCCAATTTAGCCAGCCTTTAGGCAGATTTAAGCCTTACTCAAATTTAATGATCTAAAAACACACAAAATCTTGAACCAGCAACTAAACAAAAAACACAGCAGGGGAAATATCTCAGTATGGTGAGATTACATGTAATTTTTGTGACTTTTAAAGCCATCCAACTCTGGCAGCATGGATTTATATGATGGATAAACAGGGAAATGAATGCCCTCGTTGAGCCAAACTCATTCTCAGGGCTGCAGCCTTGCAGCACAGGGCATGGATTGGAGTTCTCTGACTCACCAGGAAAACAGAAGGTGTGAGACAGGCACAGCAAGTTCTCACTCCTTGGTCACCATGGGTGGACACAGGATCCTGGGGTCTAAACAAATCTGATTTTGCCCAGCACACTTTTTCTGTTACTTTTCTCAGAGGATGTTGCTTTTATTGAATAATATTCATTAGTTATAGAAACAATCTGAGAAAAAAAAGAAAAGTAGAAAAATATATTTGAGGGACATCCTGCAGCAATGAATGAACTCATCTCCTTTGGGATGGCTGGGAGTGAGATTTTGTCTCTGTGAAACTCTCAGACCCTGCTGACCCTAGAAAGAGGTAAAATTCCTAATTCAATCATTGGCTTTACAGATATTTTCATGTTTCAGTCTCTGGATGATATGGGGGAGATTTTTTACTGCTGGTGCTTGAGCTATCCAAAAGTGGGCACAAGTTCCAGCTGCTGGAAATGCAGATTTCACTGGGGCCTGACTGCCTGAGTCAGCACACAAAGCAAACTGGATGGGAATGGAATGGATGGCACAGAGAATATCCTGGATATCCTGGATATCCACAGAGCTGGAAGGGACCCTGGCATCCTCAAAGGGCAGCTCCTGCTCAGCCCAAGGCTCCCACCAGCTCTCTGACAGCATTGTCCAAAAACTTCTTCAGTTCTGGCAGGAGAGATACACAGAGGAGATACTCAGAAGAAAACTTTGTCAGAAAGGGCATTGTAACCTTCTTCTGGATTAGAAAGGAGAAAAAATAATTCTGACGTTAAGTGTTTATTTACCTCTAATAACAAGGCAGCTAATCTTTTCAGATTAGCAGAACCTGTTTATAAACCTCCTCAAAACTAAGGAGCTTTGAGCTCCAGGCTTTGTTTGGGATATAACTCTGTGTACGATGAATTAATAATTCAAGTCCCTAAACAAAGCACCCCCAGCATTCATCACTGCTCAACAAACAAAACATTGGCTCGCCAAGCCAGGGCAGCCTGAAATGCAAATCACCAGGGGAGAATGAGCACAAGACATCCCTCTGCTCTCAGAAGGGAGCTGGCTGGAGCTGTGAGGAGAGAGGCAGCTGAGATTTTTATTTTGGTTTTATGTTAAAGCACCACAGCAAAGCTGGAAGGACTTGTGAAAGATAATCCATCTTGGTGAGGCAGCTCTGCTGAGTTACTGCACTTGGGACATCCTCTGACGTGTTCCTGGAGGGCACAAACATATTCTGGAGGAATCTCAGCACTTTACTCCATGGACTCCCAAACATCAGATTCGTGTACAATTGCTCTCAGAGGAGAAAAAATAAAAAGAAACCAGCACCTTCCTTTACAACTTATTTTTACAAACTGCCTGAGAAAACCTACGGTTAACCAAATCTGCTTCTGCTTCATTTTTTTGGGGATATTGATCAAGAGAAGCCACCTTTCCTTGTGTGGTGACAGGACACACAATGAAATGTCAGGAATTTGTAGCTGACATCATCCTGCACCTGAATATAATGAGATTGGAAAAGGAGATTGGCACGTCAAGACAAATGTGTTGTGGTAGTTTAATTAATAAAGTACTTTTTCTGTATGTGTGTGAGAAAGAAATGGAAGGAGCAAGCGGGCAGGAGTAGGTAATGCTTCCACAAATAATGTGGGTTCAAGAATCGTTAGATTTTACAAAAGATATTTTCTCAGTAAAATAATAAGTAGTCTGACAGGAGTAATTCTTCTAGCCTCAATTATTCATAAAACAGCTTAGCCTCTACTTTATTAAGTGTTTTATAAAACTATAAACATTTACAGAAATCACATCACTATATTTTAATGTATTTTTAAATAAAATTTAACCAAATTTTAGCCCTCTCTACTTCATAAACATGGTGGGGGGGAATCCCTGCTTAGAGGACTAATTTACAATTCTTTAATTACATTTACAGAGCACATGGCATATTTTAAAATACTAAGATTATTTTTTTTAAAGCATATCTAGCTAGTGGCTAGGGTTATTAAACAAACAACTACAAGCATTGCAATTCATGCAGAATAAAGTACAGCTCTCTTCATTGATGCTCTTAAAACACAAAGCAATGGAAGCTTTAGAATCTAAATAGATCTTTGGGTTTTTTTATGGGTTCAGTTTTTAAAGTATTATTATTTAAGGGAAAATAACAATTTTCTCTGGAATAAAACTGTATTTTGACTTCTGAGGCAATGTGGTGATCCATAAGGAGTTAAAAGATGAGTTTTACCTATATTATGTTTTATCTATCGAAGGACAGTTGTTTAAGGTCTGGTAGATAACACCACCCATGTGAGAGTAGCTGGTGTTGTGCAATTCAGGCACCAAATTCCAGTTATAACCTAAGAACTCACAGTGCCAGGAACTGGATTTAGAGGAAGACTTCCATAATCTCTCATCCTTCTCCCCATTAGATCACAGGGACAAAAAGGACAAGAGAACAAAAGCCTTTAGGACAGAAGTTAGAAAAATACACAGGAAAATTACCATTTTATTTATCCTCTTTTTCCTCAGCTCTTTCCATTTTTCTGACTCCATTAAGGAGTTTTTACCTCTGTCAGCACAGCATTAATGTACAAATATTAATCCTTCCTACAAGTGCTTTTCTTAGTCATTCACAGAAATTTTCACTATGCATAAACTAGAAGTAAAGTTATTTCAGTTGAAAGCATATACAAAAGAAAAAAAAAACCCAACAATGTGAGTGTTCCAAATATTTTCTCTTTCCCCCCCCTTCAAAATGCATCAAAATTCAACTTTTCCTTCTTTTACAACAAGCCCTGCCACATCCCCTGTCCCCCTGACACTTCTGGCCATGAAGGAATCTTCTCATTTTTGCAGCCAGGTGACAAAAGCTCTGCAGCTTTATCTAACCCAGATAAACAAACCCCTGCCACGAGTTAGCTCCTATCTGATAACAAACTCAGTGATAAGGCTGCAATCAATTCTCATCAAATCTCTCTCTAAGGTGGTTTTCAGAACCTGTGACACTCCATGGCAGAGTGCAGTCGTGCTGACTTTGAAAAGTTGGTTTAAACTGCTGGCCATTGAAATCTGATGTTATTAAATATTCAGGGTTTTTATCTTCTATTCAAATTTAAATTAATTGTTTTCTCAGGTACAGGCTTCTGTACACCAGAGGAATATTCTCTGCAATAATTTTCTGAATTTTATAGAAGAAAAAGAATAAACCTATAATTATTTTTCTTTTTTTCAGATCATAGAATACCCTGAGTTGGGAGAGACCCACAAGAACCATTGAAGTCCAACTCCCTGCACAGGAACCCCCTCTTTGCATGAAAATATCCAAATATTTAATTTTGGCAGGCTTGGGGCTGTGGCCCCTTCCCTGGGGAGCCTGTTCCAGCTCCTGACCAGGTAGATGGACCTAAATTCCACAACACCTTGAGTTTCTGCAGCTCTCTGTGCTTTCACAGAGCTTCTCACGGTGTTTGTGATGAAGCAGAGCCCAGCTGGGTTCCTTCAGCTCTGAACCATTCCCAGATTTGCTGCTCTGGGTTCCTCGTGGTGCCTTCCAGGGTTCTCCCAGGTGGGAGGATCTTTGTGGCTTTGTGGGAACCTCTGGGACCCTTTCATGGAGAGCTGTCCCAGACAGCAGGGACCAAATGATCCTGTGACTGTGGCACTGTGGTGCTCCTGCTGTCCTCTCCTGCTGACCCTTTTCTGGTGGGACACCAAACTCTAGCCACGTGTCTTCAAGGAGAAATGCAAGCTTGAAAGATGATTTAACTGCACTCAGATAATTTAGAATTATTTATGAGAGAGTTAGAGGAGAAGAAGTTCACACTAGAACCCAGGATGAAATACTTATTTCATTACAACACTTAGGAAAAAACACCCCTGCCGTCAACAAAGGTCCAGCAATAGCAATAAAATCTGCATATGATTTATACCTAAATTGAAAATCACAATATGTTTTGAAATTCTCATATGTACATAATTCCTTATTCATTAAAGGATAACAAAACTTTTACTGTGCAATTTAGAACTAATTTATATCTCAGTGACAGAGGTTTGATTAAGAGATACCACTGATACTAAAGCACTAGGACCAGCTTCTGGTTCAGATATAATGCAATTTACAGGCATATTTTTATCTCAGGCAAGGAAAGGCCTTAGAAGAAGATACTGAAACAATTAATTGTAGGGGCAATTCTGTATTTCTTGTAGGTAGGGCAGCCACTCAGGACATAAAGAGAAACACAAAATTTCTGCCCTGCTTGGCTGAGTCTGTTATAAGGACATGAGTTCTGAAGAACAAGTGGTTTCAGCTCCAGGTACCTCAGCACGAAAACTGAACTATTTTACTTAGAAAGCTTTAAAAGCAACCCCCATCTTTACAAATAGAACACTACTGGTACTTAATTTTAAGTCCATGGTAATTTAGTTAGAAAGAACTCACTTTCTGAGTTTAAATCCACAGTTATTAAGAAAGAATCCCATGGGTAATCATACCTGTGATACCTTCAGAATGTAATGCAGGTTCCTCTTATCACTAAACAGTTACTGATGATGTAAAACAGACACAAACATCTAAATCAGGTTTCCTCCTCCTCTACTGCCCTAAAGCACCCAGCCAGAAGCTGCTTAAACCTGTGATACCTAAACTGGCAAAAGAGTTTTTATTTTAAAAAAGAAACACATGTTCCTTCAACTGACCTGAGGGAAATTACCAACAGAATGGGAACACTCACAACTGATGATTTTAAATTTTGTTACAAAAGCTGTTAAAAAGACAGTGTGGAAGATGAAATGTGGTTATTTAGGACAAAAGGAAGAAAAAAATGAGGACCCCCAGAGTAGGTAGGGAAGAGAGTTATTCCTATTAAACCCATTAATCACAGACACCCTGCTCCCATGGAGGTCAGTGTTGGAGCTCCATCCATTCCTGGAGCAATCCCTAGGACTAGGTTACCTTTCCAATTTCACAGTTCAGGACCTTCCTGAAAAAATTTCCCTCATTATTTGAATTAAATAGTGGCTCTAAGTCATTCACTTGGTTATCCCTTATATATTATACAGAGCAACAAACAGGAATCTAATGGTTTTCTTATTGAGAAGACAATGGCCTAATTGTTTGAAGACATAAATTGTCCAAAGACCTAATGAAACCTAAATGGATTTCACATTCTTACTCCAGCCCCAGTAGACAGAACCTCAAGAAATGTTAAAGAAGCACATATTGTTTTAAAATCTCAATGTAATACATTAATTTCTAAAATAAAACTGGATAAAAAATAGGGGTATCTCAGAATAAAACAAACAGAATAATTGAAAGTTTGTGTAATTGCTCACAAAAATCTCCAGTTTGGGAGCAATTTTCTGTGTCAGATACAGGGACCAGATTTGTCAATAAATCAAGAAATCGCGACAGAATTATAATTTTCATGAGCCAGATTCTCCTCAGTCATGGAAAAATATTAATTCTGACAAAGACCCAGTAAAATGTTGTTTTGTGGTTGACAACAGTAAATAAAAGATCTGGACCAGAATATTCACCTTATTTCTTGACAGCAGGGAACAATAATCTACCAAGAGTAATGAAATCCATTTTCTCTGCAAAACACGTATCCATTCTCCATTTGAATTAATGGAACATAAAACTAAAAATTGTGATCCCAAGCAGTAGATTGGAAAGAAAATACAATTTTAACTGTGGTTTCAAGAATAATGGTCATCCAAAACGAACAGCAATACCTTGGGTCTTAGTTCTGTGCTAAGAAATGAAAATCTCTGCATATGTGATCGTGAGTTAAGGTTAGAATTGCTTTATGGAGGAGAATCTTGACTTTGCTGCTTCACAGGTCCCTTAATGTGAATGTTTCAGCAGTCCTGAGGAGAGGGCAGAGTCAGCAGGTCTCCAGCCTCATCCCATCCACATTCTGGCAGGCAAAAATCAATGAGATTTGTCTGCCAGCTTCTCCATCCTCATTCCCATTTGCTGCTGACTGCAGCCTCTCCCCGAAGCCTACCGCACCTGGGACTGCCTGAAAAATTTGTGCTCCTCCGGTTTACAAATCACTTAAAGCACTGCAGTGAAAGGAAGAGAAGTTCTCCTTCCTGGCCATCCCAGAACCGAGACCTTGTGCTCAGGGAGAGACCCTTGGAGAGGTTTTGTGGCTCCATCTGCCCTTGCTCTGCTGACAGGACTCCCAGCCAGGAGGGCTGCAGCTCTCTGGCCAGCTTGGAGCTCTGGGATGAGGCTGATCAGCTCTGGAAGAAGAGAATCCTGCAAGTTTTACACTGCAATTTTGCTGTAATCATTTCTCAAATCCCCTCAAGAAAATGTACATTTACATACATGTGTACAGCTAGACACAGGTGTGCCTTAGTACATTTTTAAAGCCATAGATGATTAATAAGCTTGAAAATGGCCTGAACATAAACTTATTGATGCAAGACTTCTCTAGTGATCATAACACCTTGTTTCCCTGCAAAAAAAAAAAAAAACCCAAAGAAATAATTTCAGGCAGCACAAATTTTCTTTGGATTTTGTACTAATTTGAATAATTTGCTACTAACAACATCTGTGTGGTGTTTCACAGCCAATACAATAGGTGCCCTACATTGTTTCATATGAAGTTAGAGAATTGTTTGCCAACTATTTTTCATGCATTCATTAAATTATTCATTTCTTTTAAGGGATTTATCTATTTATTCTCCACCTGTCTAAAGGGGAGAACTGAATGAGCAACCATTGTTCTGCAAGGATTTTGGGGTCTGTAATTACATCTAATCATTAGACTAAGTTTGCTGTTATTTGAAACTGCTTACTGTGCCCCAAAACTAAGACTGGACATAAATCTGATCTTAAATCATCATTTTTTACACCATTATCTCATTTTACACCAGCTGAATAGCTTCAAACTGAAAGAGGGTTGGTTTAAATGAGATATTGAGAAGAAACTCTTCCCTGGGAGGGTGGCAGACAAAAATCTGGGTGCCCAGAGCAGCTGTGGCTGCCCCAGGATCCCTGGAAGTGCCCAAGGCCAGGCTGGATGGGGCTTGGAGCAAACTGGGACAGTGGGAGGTGACCCTGCCATGGCAGAAGTGGAATGGGAGGATCTTGAAGACCCTTCCCAACTCAAACAAATTTGTGATTCCATCCCTGTGATTTTATAATTCTGTGATTATTTCTCAAGGTGCTCCCCATAGTTTCCATCTTTTATGACCTTATCAGTACTGCCTTCCACCTGAGTAAATACTTCTCATTTCTGCTGGTAATGTTGTTCTAGTCTGAAATAATCCCAATTATCCCATTGCATAAGACCCCCAGCTCCAGACAAATTAGGCATAAGGAAACAAGGATTCTCTAAGACATTAAAAGTTGCAACTGAATTTTCCTCTGGAGAGGCTTGAAAACAGAAATATTGCAAACTAACTCTTGGCATTTCAGGATGTTCACGGCTGTGCTCAGTTTTAACAAGATTTAGCAAATTCTCTCTCTTCAGTCAGGAAACTCAGCTGAAAAACTCTGTATCTATCTTTCAGGTAGCTGAATAATTCCCTAATTCCTCCATGTAACTCAGGTAACAAACAAAAAGATTGCAGCAGCATGAAAACTTTAAAGCTTATAATATACAAATAGCAGTATTGTGTTAGATGTGTTTCTGTCACCAGATTTCCTAGGGATAAATTGACAATAAATTACCTTTTTATTATTATTTTGGGGTGCTGCTGCAGTTTGTCTTTCCCAAAACCTAATTAGGCTTATGCATCATACACCACTCAAAATTGTTCCATCTAGCCTGGAGTTAGTCTGATTTGTTCCATTCCAGGGTGAGTATTTTCCTTCTAATACTTCTCCTGGGAATCTTTAAGCAAGAAAGTCATCATTTCCATTAGGATTGCTTCATTGTACTACTCACCCCAAATGCTGGGTGTTAGTATATTCCTGTATATCGTTGCTATGTGTTCTGAAAAAAAAAAAAAATGGAAAATAATAACAATAAAATCTCATTACCACTGGAAAACACATGAGGGTTTTTTCAACTAATGCATCAATTCTGACAAATTTGTTACTTATGAACAAGTTCAAATCATTTATATCAAAACTGAGACAAATCAAGGTCTGAAAAAAACCATAACAAAACAGAGAATGCTTTGTTATTTAAACAAAAACACAAATATATAGTATTGTATACATAGTACACCTGAATGAATTATAACTCTTTCAAGGTCTGTTTGGAACATTTTAGAGAACACAGCTGACAATCAAATCCAATTGCTTTGGATTAACAATTCGGTGGCTTGGGTTTTGGTTTTTAAGCAGAAAACCTCCATCTCTGTCTTGCTTACTTAGGTAAGAGGATATATTTGTGCAAATTACATTTTATTCCATGCATTTGATAAGGGTGCAGCTTTACTGCTTGGCATTTCTGTGATGTAGAAGGCAGACACCAGAAATCCAAAGAGGTTATTCCCTTCCCTTCCCTTCCCTTCCCTTCCCTTCCCTTCCCTTCCCTTCCCTTCCCTTCCCTTCCCTTCCCTTCCCTTCCCTTCCCTTCCCTTCCCTTCCCTTCCCTTCCCTTCCCTTCCCTTCCCTTCCCTTCCCTTCCCTTCCCTTCCCTTCCCTTCCCTTCCCTTCCCTTCCCTTCCCTTCCCTTCCCTTCCCTTCCCGTACCTTACCTTCCCTTCCCTTCCCCCACCTTCCCTTCCCTCTCTGGACATTCCCTTCCCTTCCCCTCCCTTCCCTTCCCTTCCCTTCCTTCCCTTCCCTTCCCTTCCCTTCCCTTCCCTTCCCTTCCCTTCCCTTCCCTTCCCTTCCCTTCCCTTCCCTTCCCTTCCCTTCCCTTCCCTTCCCTTCCCTTCCCATTATTTCCCATTATTTCCCATTATTTCCCATTATTTCATTTCCCATTTCCCAAACTGGGAATGATTTTTGGTAACTGTGACCAGATATTATTAATCCTTCTGCTCATTGTAATGATGCAATAACGAAGAACTAATGTGTTATTAATGAGGAGGTAATGCTCTATGTACTTCACAGAAATTCCATTACAATTGGCCAATCAATGTTTTACCACTGTTTTAAATTGTTAATTTGTTTTTAAGAGTAAATGTAACATAAGTTAACAAATGTTGTTTTAAGTAAGGCTGAGGCCAGCGATTTTCCAATGACCTTCCTGGATTTTTTGGAAAGCTTTGCCAACTCATTCAGTTACAAAGTGAGAAGGCAGAGTGGTTTCAAAACAATTATAAAAGCTGCCAATAAATTTCATTCAACTCTTCTTACTTAAACACAAGGTCAGCAAGGAAAAAAAAAAGATTCATTTTGAAGTCCATTACACCAGCTTTCCATTTAAGGGGCTCTAAACCATAAAAACAAGCTTTGGATTAATATGGGCAACTTGAGATCTCCCCAAAAAGTTTGAATATTGAAGAAATTGTTCTTTCTACTGAAATGCAGTTCTTCTAAAGGAGTCTAAAATCGGGTACCCAAATTCAGTGCTATACTATTATTATTATTATTATTATTATTATTATTATTATTATTATTATTATTATTATTATTTTGCTATTCCTGTGGAATTTTCCTGTTCATTTCAAGTGATTATTTCTGCTTTTCTCTGCTCTTGATGGTGCCTGTGGCCAGGAGATGTAGTTAGAGCTCCTCTGCTGATCCCAGGTCCTCTCCTCATGACTTGGGTTCAGGCTGACCTCGAATATTGTGCAAAAATTCTATAATTTCAGTGGAATTTCGTTGTTTTGGGCAAAATTTTCAAGAATTTAAGGTTCAGTGAACCCAGAAATGCAAATATACACATTGAGACAATTCTGTTTCCATGAAATCTGAAGATTCTGTGTCTGTTCCATGCAGAAAACAAAAATACTCCTCAAAAGTGGGTGAAGAGAGGAAAAATCTGAGGAAAATATTTTCCTCCATTTCATTCTTCTTTTGAATTCCACATTTAACCCAAGAAAAATGTTACTCTAATCTTAGGATAAATTCTCCAGGGCTCCTCCACGGGAAATTCCAGTGAGCCAAACTGGTTTGCCCCCATAAAGCTTGTTGTATTGTCACTGATAAAATAATCTTGGGGAGTATTCACACAGATATTTTGAGCTTTAAATCACCAAGGGGCCAATTAAACTGTTTCTAAACTCTTTGGAAGCTGGGTTTCTGTCACCTTTCTAGGCAAAATGGAAGACTGAGTGTTTATTTTAATTTCTCAATTTTTAATGACTGAATGTAGATATTTTAGCTTAGTTTTATCTCCACTTAAGTAATGAATTTTGAAAAGAATAGATTTAAAGTGCTTGAGCACTTGAGAGGGAGTTCTTTCTATTAACTTTAACTAGAGTGATAAGGTTTTTTTTGGGGTAATGTTGTGATCTAAATTGTCTCTCAAAAGAAAATGACAGTCTTTTAAGTTTGATTTTCTAACAAATCTTACAAGCATTCTACATAATAATATTCTGCTCAAGAAACCTACATTTGTCTCTCTCATAAAGCAGATGTAAGATTTTACTACCACACTAAAATTCTTCCTTATAACAGTATACTAAAACTGCCCAAAAAACACTTTGGAATTTGGTGTTCAAAACACACAGGCAGATCCTTCACTGGATGTAATGGGGGCTGTAAATTTAAGTCCTGAACCTTATAAAAAATTTGATGCACACATTTCTGTTAAGCAATTTGGTTTGTAAAGAAAGAAAAACCCCCCCAAACCCACAGACATTTTACACTCATATCCTCAGTGTAAAATGAACCAATTTCTCCTATATGCCTGAGAAGTATTTGCATATTATATAGGTAGAAAAATATCTCTCATGAAATCACTAAACCTAGAAAACTTCCTCTAGTGGTGTTTTATTGTTCTGATACTTTTCTCCAGGAAGGAAAAAGCAATGCATGCAAACTGCCAAACATGCAGCCCCTTTAAAACTACTTCCCTTAAAAGAGGTGCAAGTGAAAAATAATTTTGTTTGGGCACATGCAAGCATTGATTTCAGTCTCCAGGCAATGCAGTGCTCTGAGAATTTGTCACAATTCAATTTACATCCACAAGTAGCAGAGGATCAGCACAGCATCTCTCAGCTGGCAGGACTCAGACAAAAAAAATCCCAGTCTGCCTGACACCAGCACTGCAGGACATGGCTTGGCAGCGAGATTTGGTTCCCACTCAGTGGCTAAAGGATGATGCTGATAGAAAAGGGGCATTAAAATTGTGCCTCACCCCACTGCCAGTCACAGCTGTAGAAAGGTTTGTTCTGCCCTTCCCTATGAAATTAAAATTCTAATCTTAGTGGGATAAATATATCCATTTTTTGGGGGGTTGAATTAATGTCTTACCTACACACCACCAAAAGCCCCAAGAAATAAAGGTGAAAGATGCAGTGAAGGGTCTCACACTGCTCTCATCAAATCCCATTGTGCAGGGCCATGAACATCCCCAATCTACAGCACCCACTGCACACCCCTCTGAGCACATTTCTCACAAAACCACTGTTCCCACCAGTCAAAACACCTTCACTTTCATGAACCACATGATAATGTTATTTTAAAGGCTCTCACATCTTTCATTTCCTCGTGTTTAATGGTGACACGATTTGAGTGCTGTTCCCACTCCTGAGGTGCGGGAGCAGCCCCGGTGCCATTGCAGAGCTGTGTGACACCAGCAATATCTGCAATATTTTCCTTTTCTAAGCAAAATCCATTGAAACCAATGACACAGACATCCTAAAAATTCCAAAGGGACTTTGCTTCATAAAAATAATCCATCATTCCCTCCCTGCCCAGCAGTTGCCAGAGCAGGGCTCTGATCACACAAAGCAGGGAGCAGCCAGCCCTTCCCAGCACTGCCGAGGGTTTGGACACAGTTCCACCTCATCCCACTCTCTTCAGCCACTCCTTCCCAGCCAGTTCCAATCTGCTGCAGGGTTTTTGCTGGAAGAGGGAAGGCAGAAATGGATTTTCAGTTCCTTTCCTTGCACAAGATCTGGGATCAGGGAGAGCTGAGGAGGAAAGGGGTGAAGAGGAACCCATCCACCCTGCCCACGTTCTGTGTCCCAGCTCCCAGAAGCTTCCTCATTGTTTCAAGGACATTTGTGCAAGTGAAAGCAAGAGCAAAGGAACTGTGAAAAATGAAAACAGAATATGCAGTTAATTTGCCAAACGTGGTCAAATGAGTATTTAGGGTTATGATTTTCAACCTGTTTCTAGAAGCACAATTGAACACCTCCAGACTAGAACTGCAGTTTGATTTTTTTTTTTATATTTTCTCAAAATATAAAGTTAGCCAGATTCCCTAAAAGAACTTCCCCCATCAGAATTGCAGCAGGAATAATAGAAAATGATCAGCATTCTTGACATCAGATAATTTAAAATCCTGGAGACTTAATATGATTTCCTACCCCTATTAGGTAAAGCTGTATTAAATCCCTGTTTAACAGCCTGTGTTATTCTCAGCCTGTACCGACCTAAAAAACAATTCCAGCATTTTACAGGAAACAGACCCTAAACCCACTATTTTGCTCTGGTAGCTGTGGTCATTTTTTATACTTATTTTGCATTCAGGTTGCTACAAAAAGGAATACAGAATGGAAATCAGGCCTGTTGCATACATTTTAAACACTAAATCTGACTTTTAGAAAACCAAGGTTATGTTTTTCTTCTTATATTAAAATCCAACTGCATTAAAAAGTTTCCAAGGTTTCAGCAACACCAAAATTACGACTAATTTATGAAAACTGTGTTAGTGCCTGCAAACCTTTGTTGTAAATTATGCATGCGAGCATGGAAATGCTAATGAAAAGAGGATTTCATTTACAAATGATTAGTACAAATTCAGCAGTCACTATAGTTATGCCACTCTAATTTATTTTCTTGTAGAACATGCTGTTTGCCAGGTTTGGGCTATTTATTTCTACACTGTCCAACATCAACTTTTCAGACTTTAATGTCACATTACCTTTTTTATCCAAAGAAATGTTCATTTTCTTTCCAGGTCTTGGTAAAATGAAGTCTTCAGGTTCAAAGGTAAGTCTTTTGATTAAAACATTTGTAGGAAGGCTGCAATAAAAGTGATGCCCTTTTACACACAAGAAATTGCTGAAATTACTGTGGTTTCTACTGCTGTGTTGAAGAAAATGCATATAATCACCTTCACCACAGCTTATAAAAATTTTTCCACTCAGCACACAATTTTTAGTTATTTTTAAGAAATTCCCTTACTACAAACATTAGGATTTTGGTAGGGATTAGACCTTTCTAGAAAAAAAAAATAAATTAAAAAACAAAAAAACCTCAGTGAGTCACCATTCCAAAACCATTCTGCAGGCCTTTAAAGGAGAAGAATCCACAGTGAAAGGGTAAATTATTATTTCTTCCCAAAGATCCATGTTGGCTGGAAAATCAATAATGCCTTATATTAAATATATCCAAATGGAAATGAAAACATGGGTTCTAGAGAGTCATAAACACATATTGTAGAAATCCCTTCAAGGTTTATTATTAAATAGAGAAAATGGATCTTTGCAGTGGTGGTGATGTTCTGTGGATGGTGTTTGAAGCATTCTTCTACAAGGGAATTTGCTACTTTCTGCTAAATCCTTTAAAATATTCCAGGCTGGGAAGTTTCAGCCCTGAGATCCTGTGTTTAGAGGCAAAAGGAGACTTTTGTCCTCATTTCTGTGGCTTTTTAGAAGTTGGGCAGAAGGCTCACTTCTGCAGAAGCAGAAGCAGAAGTTTGGTCAAGTCAATAAAAATATTTGCAAGCCTGGAAAGCCTGAAAAATTATACAACTGGTCCTATAATTCTGGCCTGAAAAACAGGCCACACAACCTTACAAAACCAGCCTGTGAGCAGACTGCTAAAAAATACTAAAGTTACGGAAAACAGACTTTAGGCCTTGATCAGACAATGATTCTGATCCCACGATCTACCCTAAGCAAATACATCCATAATGTGCAGTGCACATTTGCCTTTGACAGCTTTATTTGTTCATTAAACATTTATGTTAGATGGCTTTTAGCATCCCAGTCCATGATATTCATCTAAACTTGGCTAGAAAATTAGCAGCTTAAGTAGTCCCATATTTTATCATATTAACCTCTCTTTGCATTTTTACTGAGCAGTCGGGATAAAAACTGGCCTAAATCACACATTTCAGGATGGAATTTTAAGAATGGTGTTTTTGCTAACATTAATTGTTTGGGATTTTATTTTTTATATGATGTGGTACAGCTCTTTTCTCTGCTAACTTGGTAACAGCAAATTGATTGCAATCACTCAGCCTAAAATGGGATTTCTTTTATAAGCAAATCAAGAACACAACTATTGGGAAAGGTTTAGCTATCAAATTAACATTGTAACCTGCTTGGAGACTATTTCCTACCAAACAGTATGTGGAAAGATTTCCAGGAAACTCATGCTATATATAGGACTTTAAATAGCATTTAAAAACAATTATTCATACACTTGTAATTTCTTGTTCTATTAGCTAAATGCATCTCCTTCAAATCCAGCTGAGTGAAGGAGCAGGGATGAAGGGAGAGAGAGAAGTATTTCCTATAATTTGATGATCAGAATAGGCTGTGATCTTAAATATAGCAATTAAATATCTTAAATATAGCATTTAAAGACTTTTTAATTTAAAATTATATATTATATGAAACAGTATCAAGGAATTATTCAATTCAATTATTTGAGGGTTTACATGCAAGGTGTGCTTGAAAACAAGAAAAACCCCAAATGGATCTGCACACTGTCCAAAAAAGGATGAGAACTGTGGAATCTGTGGGATCTTCTACCAGCTTTTATTCCAAGGGCATCCTCCTCTCCTTCAATGACATTGTGAAAACTTGCCAAACATTTCAAATTAAATGGGATTTGCTGATCATTTTAAATGTCTTTAAGCTTAATCTAGTGATATATTTGCATTCAAACAATGCACATCTGAAGAAACAAAATTGGTGCCAGACATGGAAATTTCCAAAGGCACAATGTGCACAAGATATTTTCTGATTTTTTTTTTATTTTGTTTAAAATCTTTTCTGCTTGTGAATTGGCTGTTCTGTGAGGCACCAATCACCAGTATCTCACTGTATCACAAGGCAGTAAATACCTGTTTTTCAGGGAAATAGTTCTTTTCCCCAGCAGCCAACAAGGGAAGATAAGAGCAGGGGGATGCACAAGAAGCAAAGCCTGAACACCCTTCTGGCTGGCCAGGCACAGAACTTCATCGTGCTCACAATCTCCAAACTGATGGCTCAGAAACCTCCCAGAGAAATATTAAGAAAACAAATTATGAGAAGGTTAATAGAGAAAATGTGAAAGCTTGAATGCAGTAATAATTACTGCTCCAGCAGAGCACAGCATCAGTCAGCTGTCAGTCTTTCTTACCGCTCTTTTCTCTAGAAATCTGCATTTTCATTTCGGTCTTATATACCCATACAATCTTTTGCTGTCGCTTGCTAAGAAAACAGAAGTAATCAGGTCCTATCCACATGAAACAATGATTTGTCTTCCAGGACAATTCATCTGCTTTGGCTCCCTGCAAATCAAATCCACTGAAGTTGTGAAGGCTTCCATAATGACACAGACGAGCTGAAAATTTGGTTGTGATGTCAGTAATTTCACACAAAATTGACAGTAACTTGATAAGGTGCTGCCTTTATTAGATCTGTCCCATCGTTAGCAGAAGCTGCCTCTGAGACAAGTCCACATCTCACAACATCCCCATGGCTGTGCTCTCACCTGCCTAGCCTCCCATCAGTCACTTCATTTTATTCTTCAACTAGCTTAAACATTTTGATGCACAATTTTCTTGTTGGGAAGAAGATAATAATATTATCTAAGGGCAAAGCCCACTCCTGATGTGCACATGCTGTAAAGCAGCTGTGGTGGGGACAGCTGTCAGGACAAGCTGGGAAAGAGGAGCAGGGCAGGAATAACTGATGTGATGTGTCAGGGGCTGGATGTGCTATGGTCAGCCAGAGCATCATCCCAGTCCTGAGTTCTCACTTTAAATATCCTTTATGGGAAGCAGAAATGAAGACGTGGGGGAATAGCAGCAATGAAAGTGATGGATGTACAGCACACATCTCCTGTGTTTGTGCACCTTCAGGTTTTCTGCCCTTACTTTGTCATCTGTCAAATCTTTTGCTGTGAAGAAACTTTAATCTAAGCTAGCAGACACAAAGGTTCCACCCCTCAATGTGTCATCAAATTTTGGGCGAGCACAAAATATTCACATTCATCTAAAGCAGAACAGAGTTACCTTTGCTGGTGAAGGATTTGGTAAATGCTTTTTTGAAGGGAGGGATCCAGAAGAGCTGTTACATTAAAATGAGACATTAAAAGCCTTCAGGAATCCCAGCCTGGATTAGTGAGCATGACTTGACTGAAGAGTGCAAGACTGAACAAGCTGTAGTAGAAACAGCTGCAAGATTGACAGAAAAGACATTTTTCCTCCTTTTCTTCTCCCCCAGCCACCACACACCTCCTTCTGTGGGAAGTGGCCTCTGTGACAGGATGCAGATGGATGATTGGCAGTGCACAATGCAAATGCCAGGTTGGCATTTCAAAAAACTGATGGGATTCTGAGGAAGCTTGTAAATCCTCACAGAGATACTGATAAGATTGTTCCTCACCTTATTGGTATAAAAAAAAGGCATTCAGAATGACAGAACAGGGGGATGAATGAAATGTAAACACTCTAGACAGGTATTGTGGCCCAACTTTGCCTAGATTTCTCATACTTCAGCTCTGGCATGTTTAATATTGCACTTCTCCAGTGGAGCTTAACTTCTTCAGCACCAAGGCAGACAGAACAGCATTTTTGATGCTATCTGATTGATTCTCATAAAACTTGCTACTCAACATACACAGTTAATCTGAATTTCTGCTGCTGATGTGTGACTGCCAGAGAAATCACCTTCTCCAGTTCTGCATCAGTTCCTGAGGTGCTGCTGCCTTCACTCCTGTCAGAGAAAACTTCTCTGAAGTACAAGTTCAGTGATTTAACTGGGGCAACAGTGCAGCTGCTTCTCCTCAGTTCTTCATCTGTGTACACATTTCATCCACAGCTGCAAATTGCACATGGAATTTAGGGGAGAAAAGAGCCTTTTAGTAAAAGCCAGTCTCATTCCTCTCATTTTTCTAAGTAGGGTTGTGATCAAATCTCCATTGCCTATTGCAAGAACCAGGGGAAGCCTCTTTAGCTTCTATAATGAGACATGATTTTATTAAAGACTTTACTAAAGACTTGACTAAAAAAGACTTGGATGAGAGTGCAGTGCAATGTCTGATCCAAATTTCAATATCTATACCCAACTGTCAATAAACACCCAGGAAAAAAGAGATGCAGCCCTGTTTCTGTTAATCTGATTACCACAAAACCCTCCATCATTTTCCCATCTGGTTTTTCTAGTGCTGGTTCTCCACCAGGAAGGCCTTTGAAATTAACACTTTTTTGGAAGGAAAAAATCCAAATGAGAATAGAGGAGGTGTCAGATTTCTTTGGTGACCACCAGAGCAGAGGTGAGGAGGGTTGGCACTGGGGCAGGTTAGAATTTAGGGGACACCCAAAAAGTGCAAGGACCTTTAATTGAGAGCTTTGTAAAGGGGTCCAGCAAGATGCTAATCAATTCTATCCCATAGATAAACCCAACACAATATATAGTTATCTCAAAACTGTATCATGACATTATTAGAGAGGAAAAAAAATAAGATTACTTTAAGATTTTTTGTCCTTAAGACACTTTTTTTTTTCTTTTTAGCACCTGAGTTTAATGGAATAGAGAAAAGAAATTGACTACTAAAAGAAGTTTCACAGCTTCTCTGCTCCATAAGAAAACCTAATGAACTTGAATTTTAATCTTACTTTTTCATTAAAAAAATGTTTTTAATGTTTAATTTTTGCTTTTTCATACTAAATGACTGAAAGAGCCTAAAAAATTAGCCTAGCCTAAATTGGGAGCAATCACCATGTTTTATTAACTGTGAGGATCATCTTCTGAAGAGCAATCACAAAACTATTGAATATTTTACTTTTCTCATCTGTGATCTTTTCTTCTGTCTCATTAGAAAACAACCCAGTGAATAAATCTTTCAGTGCCCAATTCTGTGTATTCAGCTCCCATTAAACACATTGTAAGAGATCTCAGCATCTCAAAAGGACTGACTTCTCATCTGCCTCATCTCTCCCGCAGTCTTCAGCACCAAGTTCCTCCCAACCCACCTAATAAATTCCCAAGTTTTTCCCAGTTTGATGCCCATCATTGTTTTTTTTTTCCTGAGCTCTTTATATCACCCAGCCCTGAGTGACTGATACACATAATTGAACTAAAGGTAGCTGATTGTCTGATACACAGGTTGATAGATATTTCCTGGAACTCCAAATTAAGTAAACAACCAGAAAACAGATTTTCCCCAGGAAAAGAGAGGTAGTTGCAATTTTCCACTGAAAATGCTGTGGATTTTTCCTTGGGAAAATGGGAATGCTGCAGTTGCTCTTAGCAGGGAAAATTCAGAGCCTTAAAAATTCTGTTCTATATTTTTTTATTAGGGGAGAATTTAGGTATTATTGTACTAATGCTTATCACTCTGACAGCAGCACAAATCCTTTTGTTATTTCATTTTTCCTCTCTCCTCAGCTTCCACAGGAGTTTGATAACTGATTAGCCCCTGGGCTCTTTTGTAATTTGTGGTAGCAAGGAAGCATGGCTCCAGGAGCTGTGTAATCCCATTGTCTGTGCCACACGAGTTGGGATTACACGGAATCCCATTTTCTCCGATCACAGCAGGTGCCAGGAGAGGTACACAACGTTCCAAACAGAAAATTGTGGCTACAGAAGATGTTCTCTGATAATACCTGGCAGAGGTCTGTGTTTGATGTTCCCCTGGTTTGGGGCAGAACCTCCTGGGAGTCACAGGTCTCTTCAGAAACAAGTGCTTTTGATCAAGCTACAAACACCTGGACTGAAGTTCCCTTAGCTTCAATAATTCACCACGGCTCTGTCGCCCTTTGCTGCCAGGGACTCTCTTTGTCCTGTACCAGGGCCCTCACAAATGGCAAAGGATTGATCATTTCTGCTCATAAACCCCAAATTTCCACCCAGCAAAAATCCCCACCTGGCCTGAGAGCACTCTGCTGGTTCTCACATTTCTGTGTGACACTGGGAAACAGGAGCTCAGAGACTCCCTCAGATCTACAAATGTTCCTCTGATTCGGTTTCCAGATCAGGAAAACCAACCATTTGAGTGAGGTGATTTGTTGTGTGGAAGGTCTGCTCCTTTTCTGAAGCAGCCTGTGAAGCAATTCTGATGGCGTTCTGTAAAAAAACATGAATATATCTTCATATTAAATAGAAAAAAAATAATACCAGTTCTCTATCTTAGCAGAAAAGTAGGAAAATGTATTTCAGGCTAAAGAAGAGAAAATAAAGAAACATTAAGCTCTGGAGATCCTATTAGGATTGGTTCAGAGTTTTGCTTAATTTTGTCTTTAGTTTTCATCATGGGAATGAATTCCATGGGAAAATGATAGGAATTGTTGTTCTGACATCTAATGATGACTGCCTCTGGTTTTGGTACAAATGAGTTGTCTCCTGCATGCAGAAAATACCACAAACATAACAAACATTTGAAATACATTTCTGCCATTTTGGTGGGTGAGTTGTCTTTTAAGAGAGCTTTTTAAAAAGAGAGACGATTCCATGTACTCCAGTTTAAAGTAGATTTAGAGCTGCAATTTGCAGATTGCCAAAGTTCATTAGCCTGATGCCTAATTAACATATGGCCCTGTACCTCTGAGGGAGGATGAGCCAAAGAAAGGGCTGGAAGAACAAAGCCAAAAGATCTGAAGCTGATTCATTGTGTACAAATAAACCAGCCAAAAAACCTGAAACCTGGCTATTGAGAAAGATACAGACTCTGGTAATAGTACAAGAATCTGAAAGAGGTGAGATATCTCTGTTCCTTTTGAAAATAAATCTTGGTCTAACGTGCTCTGTGTGGCAGTGCAGAGTCCAAATCCTGGTTACTCGCTCTTATTCTGGCGGTTTTGGGAGGAGAAGCAGCTGTGCAGAGCCATAATTGCCAACACACCTCCCTGTAAAGCATGTCCCAACCTTGCAGGGCAGCACCATGTTATAAATGCAAAGGCAGATTTGGGTTAAATAAAAAAACAATTTATTATAAAACAATTTTTATAAAAAAATAAACAATGAGGAAAAACCACAATAAAACAAACAGCGCAGCGCTGGGTGGACAGGGGTCTATACCCAAAGGTATAGGTGTTCCCAAATCCACGAAGGAGGGTAGACTGTCCGGGGTTTTTATAGGGATTTTTAGCCTTGAGGCCAAATTCCAGGCAGGCACCATTCACCAACGGTCCTTGATTGTTGTATGAATTGATTTCCTGGCGTTGGAGAATAGAGTCAAATGGACGTCCGGACAGAGTCTCCTCATATGTAAAGAAGTTCTAGGTGTTTCTTGATTTCATTGTGGTTCAGGCCATCTGGATGGGATGGTTGGATCCGGGTTGGAGCTGATGGATATCTCAGCTGGACTTTTTCCTTTTGTCTACCTGATGGCTTCCCCCAACGGTGGCCTGCAAGGCGGGGTGTTCAGGTCCGGTGATGAGTATCTCGTCGGAGCCTTTCCTTGTTAGCTTGATGATTCATGTCCTGTCTATTCTTTTCCGTTGATGGGCGCCGAGCCTGTCCCTGTCAGCCTGATGATCCTTGTCCTGTCTATTCTTTTCCGTTGATGGGCGCCGGCTAGGATCGTTATCCTTTGAGTGGGAATTCGCGACTAGATCTGGGAAGGGCTTGTGTGCCATACTGTACTTTATATTTTATATCATTATTGTTATATACATTTATTTAGATTTCTACGAATTTTTACAAGTTCATTTCTCACAACCACTTCACTGAAATCACTTTCTCATGCCATTCCTGCCCCTGCCTTTCACTTCCAATGGTTTGTGGCTTCTTTCTCCACAGATACCCTTAGCCCTGCCTTTATTTTCAGCTTTAAAAATATCACTTTCATTTATACTGAAGGGCTGAGATTATATTTAGCTTTTGTAAACAATGAGTTTAGACGAGAGTAAAGCTTGTTTGCTAAAATATCTTCCCAGATTTCTGTATATCTCATGGGTTTTAGGATGAACAGAGAGCAGAATCTGCTCACCAGGTCCACCAGCCTAAAGCTGAGCAGCTCTTACCCTCTCAAACTATCCTGTCCCTGTCTCCCTTCCTTTTGCAGGTGCCTGGAGATAACAAGGCCTTGCTTATCTCTTGACACTTTGATCACCTGGGTGATCTGAAGATCATTCTGCTTAGTCTAATTAGGCCTTTTCTCCTTCTTACCACAAAGGGGGGAGTGGGAGCAACGGGAGGGGAACTCAGAAGGGAAAACCCTTCAGCCTTCACACAGATACCCAGGCACAAAGCAGGGAAAAGCAGAGACTTCCACTCACAAGTGAGATTTGTCTGCTGAAGGCACACTGGATCTGCCACCCCATCCATGCCCTGTCCTTGGGAAAGCACACCACGGGCTGAACTTGCTATTTATCATTCATTGATTGGTATAAAAAATTATTGCAGGTTAAAGGGGGTAGAGAGATGTGAGATAAAATAGGAAGTGAAGCAAAAATAGAAAAAACTTAACATCTGTCAAAGGTGTGGGAATATTTATAGATCCTAATGTAAATATCCACTCTAAAGCCAACTTTCATTGTCATAAATCATCATATTTTGCCCAGAGATGCTACACAACTGCAGGTAGGAAGCAGCAGATCTTTGTGGAGCTGGATGACACAGCTCCAGCTCCCTCCCAATTAAGAATGGAAGGGAATCTCTCCATCAGGCACTCCAGCCATTAAGATGCAATTCACACCAAGCACGTCTCTGAGAAGTTTGCAGTCTGTGAAAGCAAAGGTGAAGGTCAAGGAGTAAGCCACAGAAACCTTGGCTACCTGCAGAGTCTGCAATCAAGATGTGTGGAGTTGATACATTCTCATATTATTCCCTGAAATGATGTCTTTTCTTCCCATAAACGTGGTCACTGCATTGCTGATCACCAGGGCTTTGTAGAACATCTCTGAGTTGATTTATAAAACCCATGTTCTCAAGCCAGCTCATCAGGGAATTGAAGCAGCTAAGATGTTGATAATCACTAGACCTGAAGCAGATCTGACAGCCAAAATACCAGTCTTTCTCAAAAAACTTTTTTCTCAGAGGTATTTGCTATAAACAACTTTGGCTCATCTGTAGTCAAAAGCAGTGCTGGTATTTTTTGTCTGGATATCACATTCCCTTGCTAAGCCCCCTGCCCATCACTCCCTTCTGGCTTTTCTGGCAAAGCTAGAAAAGATTCTTGCCTGCCCAATAAATTATCAATTATATTTCCCAGTTAAAAATTAGTCAGTCACAAGGTGATTTTCATGAATGTTCAGCAGAAAAATCCTTTTTTCTGCTAGAAGTTTTTTCTTTGTACAGTGCCTTGTTTTGGCACATAAACATTGTCACCCCCATTAAATATAAAAAGGTTTAAATAATCATCTGAGCACAATTTTTGTTTGAATAGAGCTTTGATCCTGAAGAACCAAACAACTCAGATGAGTCACAGGAGACTGCTAATTCCAGCCACACAATGATAAGGAAACCTTTGCAGGGAGGGCAGATCACACAAGACTTTGAGGGAGCAGCTTCCCCCACTGGTGGTCACAAGCACACGGATTTTGGATCACTGACAGAAGAGGTGCAAACAAAACTACCTCTGAAAAAAAACCCAAGAAATAGCCAAAAACTAAAGAAATGCATGCATGAATAAATAAATGAATCTGCCTTCATGCCTGGGGTCAGGCTGAGGCTGGCAGGAGAAGAGCAGCAGCTCCAGGTGTGCTCAGGAGGGGAGCACAGGCTTCCAGTCCACAACAACCACATTCAATCAAACCCTGAGGCATTTGTTTTCTCTCAAACCAACTTGTTTTTCAGAAGGACTCAGCTTCTCATTCACTGGAGCAGCTTAGGTTCTATTCCCTTCCAAACTCCAGGACCTGGGCATCTGGTTTTTACTCAGAACCTTTTTGCTAAATAATTCCACTGATTTCAGCAAGCCCGGGTCAGAGCAGGAATAAACAAACGAGAAAATCTCCGTGTAGAGAGCCTGGTTCTGTAGAGCAACAGAGCACTTCAGTCCCAGCAGAGCCATTCCTGCCCTGGACCCCTGAACAAAGGGAAATCAGCTCCCATTAACTCATTTTGTTTGTTGCCCTTTGCCATTGGTTTGAAATTCTGCAAGTCACACTGCTTTTGATACTGGTCCAGCTCCTCTCACAATACTCATTTTCAACTTGTCTCTTCACAGGAGGGCTGGGAGGGAAGGCAGCAGGTTCTTTTTATTCTACATGCTACCTTGCTCCTGCCAGTCTTGTTACCACTAATGATCTTAAATACTTTTTCCAGCATTTAATCAGGTATAGCATTTAATTGGGTAATCACCTGCTGAAGTAAAAATAATGTTTCTAAGCAATCCATCTGCCTTTGCAATACAGCAAAAAACAGGTTTGAGCAGGTAGGTGCAAATGCAGGGCTTGTATTTTGATAATCAGCTGATTTGAATGGGAGTTGAGGGAAGAGATTTGCTTCAAAATAAACCTTCCCCCTCTGCTGCCTGTTCTGCTAGAGATCAGAGAGGAATCTGGGGAGCTGCCTCCTGAGTAAGAGATTAAAAAACCCCACATTTCTTGGTGTTTCCATTCTTCCACCCCAGGAAGCAGCAATGTTTAATTCTCAGAACATTTGGTGACTCTGTACAGCCCATTCTCACGGCAACTTGGTCTCACTGAACACGGCAAAGGTGGCCGAAACAAAACAGCAAAAAAAACATCTGGATTATTGCAGACAGGCAGAGCACCTTTGAAGCCTAAAATAATTTTTCAAAAGCTCTAAAGAAGGTTTGTGCACATGATAAAATGGGCACAACTACTTTATAATACACAACAAAGGCACGTTTAGTGTGAGGTAAAAATTTCCCCTGTGTGCTACTGAACTGGTAGGAAATAGGACAAGCCTGTTAGGGGGACTAAAAATTGACAGAGAAACTCTATAGCATTCCATAGGAACCCCTGGTATTTAATATATTCATGAGCTACTTGAAAAGAATGAAGGGAAAAATAAGGTGACAAAATTTGCTTGAAGCAGAGAACAGCTGAGACTTCTTCAGGATGGGTAAGAACACAGCTGAGGGGACATGGGATGAGTGAGTGTATATTGATAATTCACCACACCTTGCAGCACGAGATCCAGAGGGATGAGAGCATGTGGCAGCAGCTTGAACATAAAGAGCAAAGACGTAAATCAAAATTGTCCTTCAAAACTCAGAATTAAAATGATGGAATACCTTCCAAAAGGACAGGTTGGATGTTAATAGGCAGAAAGATTAAAAACCTCTTAGACAAACGGAAGAGAACTCCCTCAAGTGCTGTTAGGCAAAGTGGTGTGGGTATAATATTCTGGGGAAGAAAACTGCAGACAAAAATCTGAAAAGCCATACCTAGAGAAATCTCTGTCTGTTTGCTCTGCTCTAACACTTTTCCTGCAAACATTTGCTGCTGCCTGTTGTGTCTGCTGATTTCTCCAGGGTCAGCTGGACTCTTGGACTGAGCTGTTGCTGACAGCCCTCTGCTCTCAGAGCCCTCTGCCCTTTGCGCGTAATTACGGGAGTTTCACCTCGGAGCGCACAGACATCGAACGGAGCACTTTTCCATCTTCCCTCGCAGCCACTCTGCTCAAAAAAGGGAGCCTGGAGCTACTGATCCTCTGTTGTGCTTGCAACGAGAACCAGAAAAGAGAGAAGAAAGGAGAAATCTAATGATAGTCAAGGGATACTGTGTAAGCCTTTCCAAAATGTAGAGAAAAGGAGAAGGCATCACGTAAACAAAGGAAAAATAAAGACCTGAAGCCATAAAACGAACAAACAAACAACTCCCCTCCCATTCAACCAGCAAAAAACCAGCCCAGCCCACACCCAGAACACTTATCTGTTGGGTATAAAGAAATCTATTGCTAAAAGAAGGGTTTTAAAAGCAGCCTAAGTCTGGGCTATATTCCCACCATTCCTTGATTAAGAGCAACACTCAAGGATAACGAGTGGGCTTGTGTTGTACATGGCCTTGTAAATAAAGTATGAGGGAGATAAACTAACTTTTACAACTTTGCTGGGAAAGCTGGGAAATTAATGGAAACCACCTTGGCCCCAAGATAGCTTCTCCCAAATAACAGAGTAAATCAATTTACATAAAAGCCCCTCGCTGCTATTGTTAGCCTCCTTCCAGAGCTCCTGCTTCCTTGTTTAAAGTTAGCCTGCACCTCCAAACCACAGCGCAATTTCTGTCCAATCTTTCCTCACTTTCCAGCACCATTAAGCCCCTCCAGGATGTGTTTTACCACCCTGCTCATCCAAAGCTCCCACAGCAGCCTCATGTATCACCCCACACCTCGAGGCGTGTGTTAATTGACCAATAAAACACACCTGCAGCATATTAATGTTCTAATAAAACACTCTCCAGATTCCGTAAATTTTGTGTTATCAGTTCTCCATCAATTATTTACTAAGAGCCAGCATAATAAATTATCTGCTGAGCAAGGTGCAATAACACGAGGACAAAACAGCGCAAAATACATTTTATCACCTCCTCGCTGCAGTTCCAGTCTTTGTGGCACGCTGCATATTTATAAGTGCTTGATGTAAGATTGAACCCTTCAGCTCTACATCTTCATCCTCAGTTCACCAGGAGACTGCTTTGCTGAAATTAACAAAAACCAGGGTTTCTCATATTATTTACTTGCATCAGGTTCCTTTAATCCTCGTGTTGGTGATTCATTTCTGCAAAGAATCCATGGGTTCATCCTCTGGGAGTCCCCCTTAGCTGACTCTGTACTTGTGCTGGTTAACAGAAATATTTCTAATAAGACACTGTAAGTCCTTTCAGGACTAATTTTTTTATTATTTTTTAAATTACAATAAAGAATATTTAGAGTATCTCCAAATACAATTAGCACATATCTAAAATGAGAATGTTCCATCCCCACAAAATTAAGAATCAGCATGGGCTTCAATGATCTTGTCAGTTTTCAACCTACTTATGTTGAAAATACTTTGGATTTCTAATAAATATTATACAGATACAGCAACAGCCAGATAGAAAATAGATAAAGGCTTGGAATAATCTCTAAAACATTACTTTTAAACAATTTCTTATTCTATTCTCCAAGGGGAAGTTAGAATTCATGCTGCTAGTTTGCAGACTTAGATGATTAAAGCACAGCAGATCCCCCTTTTTTTCCTCAGTGTTCTTATTTATTGCTACCTTTACAAGATAAATGTTTCATGAAGTTGAAAAGAATTAAAATCAAAACTTACAGAAGTGACTGAAGTGAAAGAGGAAGGAGAATCAACAAATGCATGAGATTAAAGATTTTTCTGTTGCCTCTTGTTCAAGGAATGGTTCTGAAGATGGCAAATGAAGGATGCAGAAAAAGGGAAAGAGCTTAAGGTAAGGAGAAGTTAAAGGGGAGAAAATGATCATCATTGATACTGTCAATTAATTGTGGACATCCACCTGAGAGCTCTCAGTAGTTCTAAGAGCAGGTAAAAATCATGGTATTATTCATAATTCCTGATGGAAAAGGGAATGTTCATCTCCATCCCTTCAATCCATATATAATAATAACATTGTTCAAACCACTAAAGTGTGTCATAAAATAAAATAAAATACAGGAATGGTTGCACTGCAAGCATAAGAGGAAGAAAAGCTTTTATTTTCTAGTGGCTATTCAAAATGTACCTTTAGGGTCACATTTTTATCTCTAATTTACTCAATGCCTCAGTTCTGTGTGATGGAAATTATTTTTATTGAAATTTTGCATCTGCAAAAATCTACCCCTCTCACGTGGATCACTCAGACCTGAGAAAGTGAAGAGGGAAAGTTACACTCGTCACCACACACAGAAATCAGGATGTGTTGTATCCTCAACAGTCTGAGGGAATTTATCACACAGCAGAAATTGCATTAAATCAGGAAGAGTGAACTGTTCTTTCTCGTACAAGAGAGGTTGGAAACCAAATCCTCTGCCTAAATATTAATCAGTTTGAGGTTGCACATGTAAATTATCCCCCCAGATGTCTCCAGGAAGCAGAGATGCTCGAGAAGGTAAAGCTTCCTTGTGTAGAAATAGGAAGGAAGGGGATGATCTGCAAAGTCTCACAGATATTTTAATTTGGTGTTGGTGCAAAATGTTCAAATAGGCACAAAAAAACCCTTCCATGATGACAATATTCAGAGTGTTTTCTGAAATGTCAGAAGTGAACATTAAATATATCAACAATATTTCAGTGTAACTATGCAAAACTGGCAGAGCATTCAAAGAATGCCTCGAGAAGAAGGAAACCAAATGTTCTACTTTCATCAAAACAAGACAATAACTCATTTCAAAAGTGTAATTTCGAGGAGAAGCAACAAATGCTCAGAAAACAATATTATGGGTTTTGTAAAATATGCGGGATATTTTCTGCAAAATCTAAAAATTATAATTTCCTCAGTAAAGGATCAAATTACCATTTTCATTCAGAGTAATAACAAAGAGCTTCAATATTGCATGTCAAAACAAACTTACTTTGCACATTCAACCTAATTTTATTTCCTTGTTTGTTTGGATTTTTCCCTTGAATATTGAAAATGCACCTATGAAACTTGTCACTTTTTATACTGCATACAAAATATAGAACCCAAAACAAATCCAGTCCTGCTGTGAGTTACGGGATTACACACTGAGCCTAAAATTATTAAAGATTTAACAATAGTGCAATTAGTAATTATAATTTTGAATAGTATTTTAATAGTATCATCCAGCAGGTTATTGGTTAGAGTTTCATTATGAGAAATAATCCTGAAGAAGTGATTATGGCTACTAACATAATTCTGAAAATCACCTGGAAGGACGAAGATTATTTCCTCACATCTTCCTGATTTGCTATTTTTCTATGATTTTAAGTCAAACTGAAAAAAAACACCCTAATTTGTGATTAATTTTGTAGCATTTCAGTAATGAAGTTTATATGGGAATGGAAACTGAGCAGACCAGGGCTGCCTCTTTTGTGACATTTCAATCTGGTCTAAAAATAAAGATTTTAAGTGTGAAATGCTTCAGAGAACTTGCCCATGAAAGCATTTATTTTCCTATTAATATTTTTAACTTCATGCTTTCAATGTGCCAAGAATAACAATTTTACCTGAAAATAAATAATGACCTAAATGATAGGATATGGGTTTCCAGATCCACATTTTACCCTATCAGAGAGCAATCACTCTGCAAATTAACTTATAGGTAAATTAATTATGCTGCCTTATATCTTCCATAAAGGTCCTAATTCAAAGAATTTTATGTTTTCTTTCTATTTATTTGTGAGTGAGAGTTAATTGTTAAGAATTAACAGTTCTATTTACTTAAAATTCTCTCAGATAAATCAAAGTGAAATGGGAAAAGAGAACTTTGAAATCAACAGCTGCAAAATCATTTGTTCATTTTCAGATTATGAGGAAGATGAAGTTTGCAAGATTTGAGCTGCTCCTCTTCTGGCAATCTCAGTCACTTTTGTGATATCCAAAGTACAGCAGGTAAAGCCTCTTTAAGTACATTTTTGTCTCTCCCAAATGTAGATTTTTCTTTCTTTTTCCTTTATTTTTTTTTTATTATTATATCTGTGCTGTTTCCTTGGAAGATGCTCATATTCTTTGAATCAAATTCTTTTGTTTCCCCCCTCACACCTTTTATTTTTTTTTCCTTTTGCTTTAGTATGAGGAATTTTGATCCATTAGGAACAAAAGGCCCAGATTATAACAGAATAAGATATTTATTTGCTCTGACTTGGCATAAAGTGAAGCATGTGAAATTAAATCCTGCATTAACATGAGAGCAAGACACGTCTCAGCACGGATTTAAACACAGTGCATCTCGTATTTCTTTTGTTGTCAAATCCTTTTAAAATGGCATTTTAGGACAGCAAATTTTAATAGGATAAAATGATACAAAAGAAAGAACATTTAAAATTAGAACAATGGAACTCTAGGAAAAAGTCTGTGCACCACATAAAGCTATTTGACTTCTGGCTAATATTTATCTATTATTTCCATGGGTTGCAGAAAGAAGCAAGTTATGAATTAATAATGGGATGATTATTTCCACAAAAAACACATGTAGGAAGCTGGAAAAGCACAAAACCTTTTCTACATTCTGCCTGAGTCAATATTCCCTTCCTCCAGACACTTCAAGAGCGTTTCAATGGTAATGGACATCAGCACAGCACAGGACCGAGCACCAAAACCAACCACGAGCAAAACTGCTAGGGAGAAATTCACAACAACATCCATTCAAATTCAACAGCACATCTGTTCCCATTGAAAACTTCTGAAATATTGATTAATTCTTTCTGTTTGCTCTTTCACATCCCAGAAATGGAGCTCTTTCCCCTTGACAACTGACCACGCTTTTGTGCTGAGCTGCCACACTTTGGAGGGGAAGAGCTTTGCCTGTGGCAAGAACCCTTCAAAGAGCATTTGAACCTCACCTGGATAACCCCCCTGGGCAGGATGAGAAGGAAATCACATTTTCCACAGCTCTGTGTGCATCATACATATGTACATAAGTACAAAATGCACCTGTAAATCTGAATTAACTCCAGGAAGAGTGGCTATGAGTGCTGACACCTGACTGGAGCTCTCTGGATGTTAAGAATCTGTTCTGAGTTAGTTGTCATCTGTGGAGAGAAGAAAGCACCTGGAAATAATGTCTGGGGTGAAATGAACACCCACAGGAGGAGCTCACATGGTGCCATGAGTGAGTCCAGACGACAAACCTCCCCCTGAGATGGGTTAAGAACCCAGCTGAAACGAAAGCCAGAGCTGCTGCCCCCAATGGCATCCCATGACCAACATGTATCTTTTGATTAAACTCAAGATAAACTTGTACTTTTCATTTAAAATTCAGTTTAAAACCCAACAGCTTTATTATTCTACAATGATAAATCAGTTATTTTCGTGTTTGATGCCAAGTCAACTTTATATCAGGTAAGAAATTTTGGAATACGTTAGTATATATATTTGTACTTATAGATATATTATATATATAGTAGAAATATATATATATAGATATATATAGTAGTACTTCTGTTGCCATCCTGCTGGCTGCAAGTTTCACAGAATAATTCTGTGCAGGGCATAGGAACTGGGAATGACAAATTAAATTATCATGCTTTAGGAAGCCAAAGGTTGAATTCATATTTGAAGTGAGAATTGAATAGATACATAAATAAATAAGAAGCAGACTAATAATCAGCTACTCAAGAAAAACAAATAGGAAATAAACACATCAGCTATTTAACAATGAAAATAAGAGTTTGTGGGGAAAACGGAAAGCTGAGTGCAGGGGCAGTGGTTGTGGTACAGCCACAGTTCTGGGGCCAGGCAGAGCTGCTGAAGGCCTGGCAGGGAAGCAGCAGAGAGGGACCAGGCAGTACTTGGCCTCACAGAGCCAGCACAGACCCAGAACACAGCAAACTCTTCACCCATGTCAAAATCTCACAGCATTTGAGAGGAAATAATCTGGTTTTCTGATGCCTCCGCAAAAGCTCGAGCCGCCAGAAGACTGCTGTGCTGGAGGCTCCGTTAAGCTGGGTCTATATTTACTGCTGGATATTTTTTACTGGTTAAAAATGTTATGTCATGCAAACATCTCTATGAATTATATTCTCTCAGCCTCAAATTTAAAAAAAAATCCTCTTAAACAACATTCCCATTGGCTTTCCTTGACTGGATGAAATGCCACCCTAAAAAACTCTGGTGGGACTTCAGTCCATGACTCTTCTGTCTGGTCTGGCCAGGAAGCTTTGGAATCAAATTCCAACTTTATTAAGGTTCAAAGGAGAAAATACAACTAAAAATACTGCACCAGTATGATGGAATGAGTAATTTTCTGTGCTGGCACAGTGGCACATTCCTTCAGAGCAGAACTGCACTGCACAGGCTGTGGAATTATGGAGCTCCCCTCACTGCATCCTGAGAAAGAACCCAGACTTGTAAGAATCATCTGGCCCTTAATCTTGCTTATATTTCCTCCCTGTGAGCAAATGGAGAGAGTGGGATTTTCTCTCTGCATTCACGTACTGGTAAAAGCTATAATTAAAACGGATTTTGAGGATTTCTGCTCAGTGCAAGTGGCTGTAATTCAGCACACCCTTAAATCTGAGACATTCCAGAGTTCAGTCAATAAAACAGCTCCTGGCAAGCAGCAGGAACCTGCATTCCCAGCTCAGTGAGCTGTCAGTAAGAAATGGAGGTTATTAGATGCCTCTGTTATTAGAGATTACACGAGTGGCAGAGAAAATGACATCCAATTCATGTTGTACCTCAACTCTGATATTCCCCTCTCTGCAATCCTTGTGAACAACGTACAGATAAAAATTCAGTTGGCTTGGAAGACAAAATAAGGATTGTATGTGAGCAATATTAATGGTACCTAAGAAAATGGTGAGAAGAGAAACCTATTTCCCAAGACTTCAGTATGATTCTTTAATATCACATTTCATTTTTAATATAGCACTTACATTATTCTGAATCAGATTACTGCACCATATCTACTTTTAAGGCTTCCAAAAGGAAAAAGCTAGAGAAGCCATTTTTCCAGTCTGCTCTACTTTTTGGGATGTAGAAACATTTACTGAGCAAAAACAAAAAGAGATTTCTCTGTATTCCCATGTAGTGTGACCTCCACAGTCTCCTAGATTCCTTTTTGAAGGCAGTAGGTAGAATGACTATTCATAAAATTTAATGAAAACACATTGTTAAAAAAAAAGAAAAAACAGGAATTATTGAGCCTTCTTCTGGCCAATGCCCTTCTCCCATCTTATTTTTCTGAAACATCATTCTCTGGAAACCTCATCAAAACTTTATATACTATGGCAGAAAGAGGCAAAAACCAATCCAAAACCCATTTAAAATGCACTCCACCTTTTTTTGGGTGTTTATAAATAATCAACACGTGGCATCCCCCGCTTCAGTGTTCTAGGCCACGAGGTGAGTGGATTTTTAAAGGCAAGTATTTACACTGAGGGCAGGTGTAATGCTGAAGGTTAAAAAGAACAATTCCAGGAATGTTTTCTTTGGGAACTGCTAAATTCAAAACCTGAAGCTCTTACTGAGCTTTCTGATGCAAGAACTGACACCCAGGTGTAAACCTGAATGTTGTTTTCCAAGTTAGGAGCCAAATTCAATGTGGGGAGGAGAGAGGAAAGGGAATTTTCTCTTTAAATGTAGTACCTGTTTCATAATTCCAGCACTGCCTCCATCTGAAACATCTGAGTTTGATAATGATAAAGTAAACTGCACTGAATGTGCTATGGAATTAATAATAACTGTTCTCTAAAAAAAAAAAAGGGAGGTTATGGGATTTATAAGTCCTGGATGTAAATATCTGTCAAAAAAAATTAAAAAAAAAATAAAAAAAAAGCAGCAGATGTTGCCATCAAAAAAGAATAATTTGGCTGTTTCACATGACATCAATCAAAAACTTTTTTAAATATGCCAAAAGTAAACAGTAGTCATACATTACAAACCAATACCAGGGTAATGCATGGTGGATGTGTAAAAGATGACAAACTGTGAGGGGAAGGTTCAGTTCTGGCCTTTCCTGCATGCTTTTGGAAAGGAACAAAACACCAGAAATAATTGAGATTCTCTCTTGTATGAGTATAGGGGGGGCTGGGGCACTACTCTGATTTTTGCCTCGCTCCCCAGCCCGTGGCTTTGACAAAACTGTGAAGATTTTGATATTAGAAAGAGCAGACAGACATAAAACATCACAGAGGAAAAATAAAAATCTAATGGAAAAGGAAATAAAATAAGTGACTCTATCTGCCTGGGGAAAATTATTGAATTAACATACATATATAAAGAATTTGGATCATGAGGAATGGTGTTTGTGGTTATTTTTGGAACCTCTCATCCTGTTATAAATATGGCTATGCTTAATTAAGTTTGAAAACACACTTATAAGGAGAAGATGAAAAAACTGCAGTTATTGCCCATAATAAATTATTTTAGATGCCTAAAACTTGTAGGACCAACACAAAATTATGGTATCAGAAATTTTTTGAGCAATGATTTGCAAAGAGAAAGTGAGGAGTTATATGGTAATAATCAAAAAAACATTGTAAAGGGCATAATGCATACAGTAAAAAAGAAATGAGTAACATATATTTGTGGGAGAAGAATGTTGTGGAAAGAGAATAAACTGAAGGAAAGTTTTATCTCTTCCAAGTTAAATATATTTTTATTCTCTGACAGAACAGCATAACAATAATTAGAGATCACCACCTTCCTGCAGCCAGGTTGTATCTGATATTAACATGTGTACTCATTATAATCAAAATCCAGCCAAGTTCTAAAGTTCTTCAGCCTCACTGATAAGTGACTTTCTACTTTGTTAGAACTTCTAAATCAGCATTAAGAGTAGACACACAATTAAGTTACATGATTGGCCATTAAGAAAACAAACTTGCTTTTTGTGACCTACTCAGACGAAAAGAACTCGAGACTAAACCAGTAAACCCCAATAAAAAAGGTTTCAAATCAATCAGAAACTTATTAATTAAATTATTGAAATTATTATTAATTACTTGTTATTATTAACAGACGCAATGAACTGGCAACAGATGGTGTGATAGAGTGAAAAAGAGATTAATTTCATACATTCACTTTTGGCAGTCCTGCTGCCCAACCAGCCCATCTGTGGCACATTAGGAACGTTCAAAGCTGTACCATACATATTGCAGAGATGATACAAATTACTGGACTCGCTGCTTTTCCAGTCCAAAACCCATTCATCCCTCACCATGGCAGAATTTTAAACAAAGAAGTTTTTTATCCTACACGTTCTGCCCTCTACTCTGCCTCTGTTTCAGTGGCACTGCAGAGATTCTCCAGGATTTCTGCAGGATTTCATGGGAGCTGATCTCTCCAGGGTGAGAGTGACCCCAGGCTCTTGCTCACCGCTCCTTCTCCACTGCTAACAGGAGGAATTTAAATGTACAAGCTGGAAATCATCTCCACTTTCCTTTTCCCAAGCGAAAATTCCTAACCTGCTTACAGAAAACAGAGAAGGGGATGAGTGTCATCCTCCCTGATAATTCTGACAATTTTGGTTCATGACAGCATTTAAAAATTGGACATTTGTTTTATTTTTCTTCTGCTTTGTAAGTGATTTTGTAAAGAGCAGCATTTCATCCAGCCAATCCATCTCCATAACTCTCTTCCTCTCTGCTACAAATGTGTATATTATACACACAAGATTTCATCCCTGTTTACCTTTTCTTAGTGCATTTTTAATGTTAGAAATTTAATGGACCCTCCCCCCACACACACACCTGTATAACAGGATTTGGAGCACAAATATGCTCAGAAATCTAGATTTCCATAGAATGGGTTCATCGATGTAATGTGATCATTTTAGGGGAAATTTTAATTGACTGGGTTAAAGACTAATGACATCTGCTTCCAGTGAAATAGTCTGGGTTTTTTTAGTGCAAGTCTGTATTCTAAATTGTCCTAGATAGTTTGTCCTAGATAACATACACAAATCCATCTGCCATGGCCATCAGAGGACTTAAAATTGCAACGTGTAAGAACAAGGAATGAGGAGCTGGATTTCAGTGTCCCAAAACATGCGAGTCACAAACCCATGGGGATATTCTTCTGCCCCTCCTCGTTGTTCTTTCCACCCAGGAGGAGAGGAAGGAATGGGCTTTAACATTTAACAGAGCACATGATCATCCTGTGACTCTGGAATTTACTGCTGTATTTCTTATGTGACTCTTAGAAATGCTTTCACAGAAATGTCCAAGCAACATTTCTAACTGCTCAGTCTTTCTAAACAACAGGCGGAATAAACCCCACGTCACTTTTTTCACCCTCCAGTCTCTTCTCTCTACACCACATCTTTCCTCCATGGTTTTCTACTCCTCCCTCTTTGCTCAGTTCTAAAGGCTTGGCAGAGCAGCTCTCACAAGTCCTCTGTGAGTTCCTACCAGGAAGGCCAAACAGACAATCACCTGAGGCAAGGTCGAGTGAGAGCCTAAAAGGATGAATTTCCACCCTTCCCACCTCAGCAGAGGGTTTTTTTGTAGGATGTTGTAGGATGTAACAGCTGAAACAGAAACTACTCTCACCTGCTTTGTTCTCTTCCCTCTGCTTCGTGTACATTTAGCTTGGCACTAAAAGGTTTCAAACCAAACAAAGAAACCCCAGTCCTTTATTTCTCCATTGGAAGAGTCAATTTTGCAACCATTCCTCCTGTCAAAGTGGGACAAAGGAAGAGAATTAAGAAGTTTCGTACTCAGTCCATACAAAAGATTGCCTGAGTTGAAGGAAGGGAGATGCTATTAAAGTGTAAATTCTAACACAGAAGTCCTAATATTTTAGCAGCTTTTGTTTTATTTATCTTTAATAAAATATATTTTACATGAACATTTTTTTGCCGTGTAACTGTACTGGATAAGGTAGTTGTTAACTTGCTTATCAGAATATTTATGTTGTCTATTATTTTAAAATGGACAGATTTTTAAGTGTTTTATTTGTTCTCAGTTTATAAGACAGCAGACAGAAATTCCATGGTACATCTGTCTGTTCTCTTATTTTCACTGTTAAGGAAAACCTGAAGATATAAGAGCCAAGAAAACAATTGAAAAAAACAAAGGTTTTAATTCTGTCTGTACTATTTCTTGCTACTAACTAGATATCAAACAGAAAAATACAAGAATTTAACAAGGCATTAATTTCAAATATACTGGACAGTGAATTCCTTTTTTAAAACAGTTAAATACCCAAACTGAACATGCGAGGTTGATCGAGCACTTTCTAAAAGTCATGAGTTCTCAGGTAAATATAGTTTGTTTCCTGCAGGAAAGGAGCCCCTAAAAGCACTGGTTGTGAGCAGGTGACTGCTCTGGCAGGCTGATCCTCCTTTTATTTTCAGAGCATTTCCAAGAAAAAAGCATTTTTCCTGAATTTCCTACTGGGACAGGTACATATGGTAAATATAATCAAATATATCTTGAATTTTATTGAGAACTGTGTCCAAGAAAAACAATTCTGCCATGAAAGTGAAATATCTTTCACCCACTTTGATTAAGAGAATCAAAACAAAATCTCACGTAGCAGAATTTTGGGTCCAACCCTAATTTCTCTTTGGATCTAAACAAAAAGAAAATATAGTCTAAGCTTTTGTTCTTTTTTGTTAAACTTTAAAACAATACTATTTTGCAGGTTAAAGTGAATTGCAAAATGCTTTGAAATGAAACAGCAATACCAGACTAAAAGCACAATTCTTCCACTGTGTGCTTTCAATTTCCTTCTTCCTTCATTTCTGACTGAACCCGTGTCTTGAATTCAGTTTGAACTCACAGATTCTTTTGATTCCCTTCAAACTTCCTTTTGTTTGCAAATTATATGCCCCAAATATAAAATATACCCACTCACAGACTGTGTTTCTCACCAAGGAATTAACTCCTTGTTCAGGGAAGCATTAATGGCCTTCAGTTATTTCTCTGTAGCACTCTTTTTTTTTAACTACCCATCTCAAGAGCCCAGCAACTCCTGAAAGGCACAGGGACACCCTCTATCAGCCATTTCCACCTCCTCCTCCTCCTTCCACTCTTCCTCCATGGATTCTTTTCATGCTTCAGAACATCTCAGTTCCTGGAAACAGCCACAGCAAGGCCAGGCAGCAAAGTTTAATTCCCAGACACGGAAAAATATCACAAATAACCACAAGGACAATTTGCTTTCCCAAAGAGAATAAGTCACATTAGTTACAGCTTTTTTTGACTGCTGGTTCCAGCCCTGACACTTCAGCATTAGTAAACCACTGGTATTTCAGTGCCATAAAAGTAGTTCACAAACAGCTAGAGGTTTGCTCATTTTGCCAGTAATCTTTTTTGAAGTCCTATTTCTAATGCTCAATTTCTCAGTAATCTTCTTTTCCAAACTTCTACCTGGCTGGGAGAGTGCCATACAAGCAGCAAGCACCTACAGCAATTCTTGGAATCAAAGGAATGAAGTAATAAATATGCAGCAACAAAAACTGCTTAGTCAAAATCTGAGATCACAAAGGTGTGAAACTTGGGAGGCCTTTTCAGACTTTTCCTGCTCAGCTGGTTCCCTCCATGGCTCAAAATAAGGTGACACCACATCATTGTCCCTGTCCTGCCTGGCCACTGGCCTTTAACTCCTCTGGTAACATCACTGCTTCTTGGTTTATAACCCCAAATATCTACTTTGTCAGTAATTCTACAGCACCTGTCTGTAAGATTTCTGTTCTAATTTCCGTATAAGTTTAATAACCAAAAAGATGTCAAGCTGACCACCAAGCCACTCAGAGCCCTCTGTGCCAGCTAGTCACAAAATGGTGTTTTGGTGATTTATTCGTTTGCTCCCTATATCAAAACTTATTTTCATTATCATATCAAGTTTCTGTTCCCTGTTGGCTCTACAGTCATCAAGGAAACTGAATCTAAGCTAAATGAGTGATTGGATTTGACACAGCTGTCCTAATCCGTTATATTGACATTAGTATTTTAGGTGAGAGATCCTTAGGATAGCGAGTGATCTGAGCAGACTTGTCTCCCTTAGATAAGCTCAATTTTGCCCATATAGATGAACCTGTGCAGGGTTTTTTCATGTTCCATCCTAAGGCAGCTGAGTATTTTGGCTGTAGATTGTACCTATTCTTACACAGATGAATAAGGAATTCACAATTCACTTTACAATGGAGGAAACCAGTTTAGTGTTAGAGACACCAGCTGGTTCTGGAGGATGTATTGTTAAGGCAAGGCTGATAATTTTGCAGCACTACCAGTAGGGAAAGTATTTTTAATAAGTAATTTAAAGTACTTTGAGTCTTATCCTAATGGAGATAAAAGGTCCAGAGAGAGCTCAGCACCTCCTGCAAAGTTTTCCCAGTTTTCCCTTCTTTTTGCTCCCTCTAAGGTTGGTTTTACAGCTTAGGATGGCACAAGGTGATGAGTGAGCTAGACAGAGAGCAGGGTCTGGGGGCTCAAAGTTTGGGACAGGGAGTTTGCAGGGCTTTAGTCACTGCCCAGAGTGTCTGGCTCATTAAGAATTTGTTTTTTGAGAGCTTGAACAGGTTTGAAGGAAATTTATTCAATAATCTCTAAACACCCCCCATGGAGAACTTGTCAAGCTTCCCTCTTAGTCTTAGCTCAATGTTCATTGCCATACATTCCACTTGCAATTCTTCCCACATGCTAGTATACTTTCTTTATCCCCCTTCAAACTCCTCATTTTTTTTCTTTTTTTTTCTTTATCACTCTAATTTCTACCCTAATTTTTAGAGCACAGACCTGGTTAGGCACTGAGATATTCACTTATCTTAAAACTAAGGAAATAAAAGTTCCAAAGACACAAATGGATTTTATACCTATGGTTCTTCCGCCTTTGAAAGGGTTCCAAAAAAACCTCAGAGTGATGATTAGAGAAATTACTATGGAAAAAGTTTGCTAATTCAAGGGAAACCAAAATAATTTCAAAAGGAAGAAGTACACCAATTGACTTCTTGTATTTTGAGTGTAGAGCTCATTATTGGCCCTGCTGCAGAACCCTGCTCTATAGTGATGTGAGGCTACTGTGGGATATAAAATCAGGAATTCTGTTTCTATCTCCAGCATCCAGTGTCTGCAGGGTCCCACACAAGCCCTGTGAAACATGAAAGCAAAAATGTGCATTATGAGCACCTGAAAAGGAGCAGTGGCTTGGTGGGATCTTTGCTGTTTGTATAAGCATTTAAAAGAGAGAGGCAACACTCAGATTTTATTCCTTTCCTCATATATGCTGTTCTCCCTCATCAAACACTTCAAAAAATTGAAACTGTCTTCTAATATAAATGTCTCCTACTGGGAAGCTGCTTTTTCTAAATGTGTTCAAAACAGATCATTAGCAAGTTTGCCGAAGGAAAACCTATGTTAAGCTTCAAGATTTTATTTCCCAGGAAAATACGTTTTACCCTCTCATTCTCAGCTGGCATAAAAAAAAAGCCCTTTTCTTTTTTTTGTTCCACTTCCCTCCCCCCAAAATAAGTTTAAAAAAAAAAAAGTGAGAACAACCAAGATCAAGCAACAAACTTGTTAAAATTCTCAACTCAGACTAGAGACATCCTCCATTGACTTCTAGGCGGGGACAGAATTTTCCTGGAGTTTTCCAAGACAGGCTACACCACGACATTCCTGAACTGAGCCTTGACAACTGCAGGGCTTGAACACTCTAAATTTGTTGCTTTAGAACACCAGCAAAATGGCAAAAGATAAATATTGACAAATAACTCTAAACTGGAGACCATGAGCCATTAACATTTCTTTGTTGTTTGATAGGAATGACCAGGGGCACATATTATAGAAAAATTAAAATTTGCATCTTCAGGCCTTTTTCCTGTTCTTTCCTATTTAGCACAAATTGACTTATTCCCTTGGCACATAAAATAAATATTTTTTGTATAATAAAAAAAACTGGTTTCATATTTCATGTGAGGTGTTTTTGCAGGTTTTTTTTCTGTTGGTTTGGGGTTTTGTTTCATTTGCCCAGCCACCCCCCCAAAAAAAATAATCTTAAATCAATCATAAATATACCAATGAAGTACAGGAATGAAGTGCTCTTTCACTCCTGACTTTGGTGACATGAAGTTTAAGGCTAGGGTTGTTTCGGTGAAGTTAGACTGAAAGTTATCCTGATCTCCTTTAAAGCACAAAAGAAATGAAGTTGCTATCAGTTTTAGAGTTGTACACAGACATTTATTTGATTCACACATCCAAGGTAGTCTTTTCTTGTGACAGATGGATTCAAACTCTAAACATTCTATTATTCTGAGATGGCCCTTGGTATTGTGCAGCAGGCTGCACTTACAGCATCTATTACCACAAGATGCCTTTAACAAAATACATCCATCAAGAAAAAAGTGACAGATCTGCACCAAAGGATTCCCAGGATGAGAATATGAGAAGCATCTTTATTCGAACAATATTTGTTAGGTTCCTTGAAATATTTTTCTCTTCTTAAATATCTGTTTTATATAAACAGGCTTTGTGTTTTCATGGGTACTCCTGCATCCCTTTGTAAAAGTAAGTCCTCTGATCTTATAAATTATCTGCTACTTGGTAGATTATTGTATGATGTCTTTACAGTTATTCTAATTCTCTGACCCCTTCTTACAGTCACAGAATCCCAGAATGGTCTGTGTTTGAAGGGATCTGAAAGCCCAACTCATTCCAAACCCTTCCACAGGCAGGGACACCTTCCACTGTCCCAGGCTGATCAGAGCCCCGTCCAGCCTGGCCTTGGACACTTCCAGGGATCCAGGGGCAGCCACAGCTTCTCTGGGCACCCTGTGCCAGGACCTCAGCACCCTCACAGGGCAGGATTGTTTTTTCCTAAATCTAATCTAAACCTCCTCTTTCTCAGTTTGAAACACAAGACAGCAATGCAGACACTAAAGGCTATGGATTAAATTTTCTGTTGTGCCTTTGCCACTTGTGGTCTGCAAAGCCTCAGTTAATCCTGTTTCTCTTGGGAATTTGTGTAGGAGTTGTGTGATCTGGCAGTTATATAATCTGGCAGCTCCATTAACAAATAAATAAGATGCTATGCCCAGTTTAGTGTAAGATATAAGTTTTTCACTTCCAAGTATCAAGATGATCAGAACTGAGGAGGAATCAGGATGGTTTGAAAGCCACAAGGAAAGCAAGGGAAGACACAAAAGTAACCCATCCTCACTGGATTCCTTCATGTCCCAGTGAGTTACCTGTGACTCTCTGTTTCTGACCAGTTTGGTTCCTTGCTCATTTTTATACCTGTAACAATCTTTATCTTGCATCCATTCTTGTCTGTCAAATACCAACCCCCAAATTAGTGTCTTTCCTCAGCCATCTCCCTCTCAGAAGCCTCAGAAGCATCTCAGCTCCCTGATATGCAGCAGAGGAGGGCAAACAACACATTGTGTGACATCCTGGCAACCAGCGCTGCTCTCTTCAAAAGGAGCTGTCCAAGCTCGCTGTCTTTGCAAGTGACTGCTCAAACCAGAGATAAAAATGAGAATGAAGTCTGATGTGAATATTAAAGGGACATTACCTGGTTGATAACATTTCTTATTGAACAGGTGGCTTTGGCAGACAAATTGGTGTCAGGTTCAGGGATTGCTTGGACCAATCTGAATGATACTCAGAGGCCAACAGAATCCAGTGAGGCTCAAGCTGTGCTGAGAAAATTGGTGTCCAAGCATCCATATGCACTGTGTGTGTCCAGGAGGACACAATGAAGAACTTCAGATAAGGATCATCAACACAGGAGCTCCCAAGAATGTTTTCCCTTTGTTTCCATAAGTCATTCTCACAGACAGAGGAGATGGGATACGTCAGACAAGTCAGAAAAAGAGTTAGTAACTGGAACTTTGGTTAAGATCTGAGTCTACCTTACAAAATCCATGTGAAAGTCTATGCTACACCCAGGCAAGAAGCAAAAACAAGTTTCTGGCTTTTCAGATCCCAGTTCTCAAAGTTACAGTCAAGTCTTTCCCATGTTCTGCCCATCTGTCTAATGGGCTCTCAGCCTAGCCAGCACTGGAATGGAGTCAGTGTCATTATCCCCTCGCTGTAATTGGCATGGCAGGATGGAGCAGCATGTACAGCCTTCTCCTGGTGGGAGAGAAAGAGGGAAGAGAAACTGAAGCAAGTCAGCCAGATGTCACAGAGACCCTGAGAAGTGTGCTGGGATCCAGAGGAGGAGTGTACAAGCTGTCTGCTTCTGCACAGGAGCTGTTTCTTCCCATCCTCCACTGGCTTTGCTTTCTCCAATGCACATGACTTTGTTCTTCATGGTGGTTTTGCACTCCTGACAAAAGGTGGTGCATTTTAGTGGCTATGAGCATGAAACATTCCACTGGTGATCACCCTTTCCTTGTCCTACACACTGATGTTGGCACGAGATTGTGAGGGAACAAGAATCCTACCACAGCTGCAAGAGAAAACAGTTCATACTTGGTCTTTAGACCAAAGAAACTGGTCCAAGAAACGAGGAGGAGGAGATTAATTCAGTTTTGTGGGATGTAGTGTGATATGGTCCTGATCTGCATCAGAGCTTCGAAAGCTGAGTGACTGTGGTTGAATCAAACCATTTGCTAAATTGGATGAATCTTTGGGTGCCTTTCTGCTTTGATCTGTGACAACCACCTGGCTAAACCCACAACTCTCTCAGGCCTGGTTTTTACCTTTCTCCCACTCCTTGATATCCAGGGAGGTCAGAGTCCAGTTTCCAGGCAGCACTGAGAGGTAGGACACCACTACAGCAGACCATAAAAAAACCCAGCAGCACCCCCAAACAAAACAAAAGAAGAAATTCTATCTTCCTTGATAGTTTTATATGAAACACTGCTTTTGGTTTCTTCCACTTTCAGATTCCAGCTCTAGTGCATAACAGCGAGAGTTTGTTTCATATCTCAGCAGAGGTGCAACCCACAAACACTCAAATAATTCCAGAGTCCTGAATCAGAATTTGCAGTGTTTCCACCAGCGTTTCTCCAGAATCAAAGCTGAAAGGGAATTAAATAGGTTCCAGATGGAGTGGACTTCAGCTAAAGAGGAAAAGTCAGAAGCTTAACCATATGATAGACCTAGAGGCAACTCCAAAGCTGCCAGGAGCTGCCTTTGGAGTCTGCCAAGGAGACAGATGCTCATGCCAACAGTGCAGAGATTGGCACCATTTATATCACATCAGCTCTCCTGCTGTCACGATGCCACAGAGCAAAGCACCAAGTCAGACAGTTAATATTTAGGAAAGAGCAATCACACTGCATGCATTTAGATCATATATCCAGGAACAGTTTTCATATTCTCTTTACCCTTTTGGATCTTAAGAATGAAAGCGTGGTCTTATCTTCCTGTGTTCCTGTAAAGCTCTTAATGAAAACTTCATGCGCACATCAAAGCATAAATTAAAACTAAACCTTTAATTTTTGTACCAGTGCAAAACTTCAAGATAAGTAGTGATTATATAAGCGATATTACTGTGGAAATTAAATCTTCCACTTATAAATGAATTACTCACAAAATGCAGGAATGTGTTGGGGTTTTTTCCCCCCTTTATTTTCACTTTACAAATCCTGAATAAAAAGTGCAAAACCGAAGAGATATAAACACACAATTCTTACCTGAAAACTGTTTTCCTTTTAGTGGATTCACACATTGCTCCTAACTTCATGCTCTGCCACTTGGAACATCTTTGTGTCTGAAAATAAATTATGCTCTGTGTGGAGCATCCAGTCTAACCTTAGGCATCCAGCAACAGACAACTGTACAGATGTATGACAGCAAATATTCACATTGCACGCTGGGACATGGCACTCAAACAAGAGCAAACTCTTGCATGGAGTTTTGGACACCAGCTGGTTCAAGCAAGCCTTGTTAGAGATCACTGTGCTGAGACTTCAGGCTTGATCGTGCCGTCTGTTGAAAGCTCACAGCTTCATGGATTTCTCTGAATATACCTAATCATCATCTAAATCCAGCATTAGAGCAAAAGTTCTAAACAAAGTAGGGTGCAAATGGATGGAAATCACTGTCCCAGCACAGAGTAAACAATGACTTCAAAACCAGAGCACTGCAGCTCTGAAATACTTCCACATCAGAAGGATTAACTTTGTTCTTTACGGAGCCTTGCACCATGAAGTGTGTTAAAATCTACCTCTCCCTGATTGAGAGCCCGAATAAACATTGACAATTATTTAACAGCTGTTTAGGCAGCGTGTTTACATATCCTGGGGACTGTGCCATCCAAATATTGTGATTTCATTAAGGAGCTTTGCCCTCAAGAAGCTCAGGGATTGACTCCGCAGGGCCCCAGAGCAATGTGATAATTTTCCTGCTGTGCTACCTGGCTTTCACAAGGGGTTGATCTCAGGCAACCTTGCAGATGGTTTATGACTGCACAAGTCCTCAGCAAGATGGCAAAACAGTGTGGTCCTGAGGAAAAAACATAAAAATGAATGTACTACCCCTCTGTCAGACACTGCACTAACAGCAACAGCTCAGGGTTGTTTATCTGAGCCCTTTCTGATGCATTTCTTTGGCTTTTTTTTCCCTTTACTACCAAACATTCATTAAAAATCCTATGTTCTGCATGCATCAGAAAAATCAGCATCTTCACACCAACGTGTGTGTGGAATGCTGACATTCCCTTCACATGCCATGGGAAAAAATAAAACCAGGTTTGCTGCCAAGTTCTCCATCTCTTCCCACAGAACTAGCTGAACCTAACCTGCTAACTTCCTAAAAAGCTCTAGCTAAGCATCTGCATCCCACTTCCCTCCTGGCCAAACATTTTGCTCTTAAATCCCTGTACACTCCTGAGGCTCTTTTGATGGCATTTCAGAGATGATTTCAGCTCCTGGGGCAGATCAGCTCTCAGGGTGAAGTGTGACTGGAGAGCTGCGCCAGCTGGAGCCAGATAAGGCCTTTGCTGGATTTATCCACATTTGGGAGAGGCAAAGGAATGGTTTCCTTTGAAAGAGCTGGGCTCAAGCATTGGTGAGGTCAGATAATCCTGAGCAAGGCAAGTAGCCCACACTGTAAATGTATCAGTGGTTTAATAGCAAGAAAATTGACTTCACTGCAGAACAAGAGCCTTCAGTCTGAGGTGCTTGGAGAACAGCTTTTTGCTTTTTAAAGGTCATCTGATTTATCCTGCCAGGCTGTAAACTCAGAAAGTGAGAAGTTGTGTGAAGGAAACACCACAGCCTGCTCTGAGATTAAGGAAGTGAAATGACGATAAAAACCAAGCCAGCCCCGAGTCTCATTTCTCACTGTCCCATGCTGGTCATGATCTTCACTTCCAGCTGGAATTCCTGCACTCCCATCAGCTGCAGAGGATGGAACTTTGGATGCTCGTGAGTTATTTCCCAGAGCTGATAATTCTCTGCAGGGCTTCTCTTCTCACCGTGTCACCTCCAAAACCAGCGATGTGGGAGCTCCAGATCATATCTCTGCACTCACAGTAAAAGGTTTGTGCAAGGTTTGTCTGGTTATTTTCCTTTGCCCTGAGGAACAGGACTGGTGCAACACCCAGCCTGCTGAACCCATGGCTGGGAGCTCTTGACAGGTTCTGGAGCCGGTTCTGCAGCTGGTTCTGCAGCTGGTTCTAGAGCACGTTCTAGATCAGGTTCTAGACTGGGTTCTAGATCAGGCTCTAGACTGGGTTCTAGAGCGGGTTCTAGATCAGGTTCTAGATCAGGTTCTAGAGCGGTTCTAGGTCGGGTTCTGGAGCTGGTTCTGGAGCCAGTCCTGGAGCAGGTTCTGGAGCCCATGGCCAGCTCCAGGAGCGGTGTCCTGGTTTAACACAGAGCTCGTGTGGTGTCACCTGAGGCAGACCCAACGTGGGAAATGTTCCCAGCAAAGCACAGGCCTGCACCCTGATCATTTTTGACTTCAGCACCACTGTGAAAATAGAAGCCATTTTGTCCTCTCAGCAGAAATTTTGTGGCCACTGAAAGAATTGTGTTTGGGATTAATATTTCTGGGATGAATAGCTCTCACCTGCAAGCACGGATCTCACTTCAGACCCCACACACATCTCACTTTATATTAAAATATATACTCAGCCTCAGCACTCAGATTTCTTCCCCTCAAGATACTCATTACAGCATGTGCACCATTCTGAATGCAAAAAGTATTTAAATCAAATCTATATTTTGCAAACACTGTAAATGTGTAAAATCTGTTTTTAATTACATATGCATAACATATTTGAAAAGAATGTAACATTATATTTGCTTAATCCAATCAATTTATATTCAGCTCCTTTAATGTGGCAGAAGTTATAAATGAGTGGATTTAATCGCTCCAGAGTGCACATTTCCATTCTTTACAAATGGTACTGTCCTTAAAAACCACAATACTTTCTACAGCACTAAATATGAAACTAATAGTCCTCTTTGCTAAGATTAACATCTGCTTTCTTCACGAAAGCAAAGTAAAAAGCTTATTTGTGTTTCAGGAATTGTGTCTTTCTGCTCTCAGTCACACCAGTGAAAGGAGACATTTGGCTGTTGCTCCATGGAAAGCAACTTCCTTATGTCTCACATCTAATTCTAAATTACACAGCATTTAAAAAATGCAATTAATACCAAAAACACCCCCAAAACATGTGAAAAGCAGAGAGGATGCTCTTCATGATACCTTTGGAACGGGACAGATCGCAACGTCATGGAAATTCTAAAAAGAAAAGATAATAAAGAGGCAATTCAGGTACTTCTGTTTTTCTTTTTTTTTTTCTGATTGCAAGGCTAAGAAGGCATTAAATAAGACTGATTTAAATATAAAACAAATGATTTTTTTTTCCTTTCCATCTTATATCAGTTTTCCTGTGGAACTAATTGCCATATGATCCTGTGTAAGACCAGCCAGAAATAAAAGTACATGTTTGTTCAAATGGGATAGAAAATCTTAATGGAATGAACTGCAATTGTGTAATTTGATATAAACTCCTGCCAAAAGATGTAAACCATCAGTCTGACTATGAGAGATTCCCATAAGAGTTATTTTTTGTGCTATACAGCATATTTATTCTGAAATGCAAGGAACTGCCCACTGCCAGACAAAGGACTGAAAGAGATGCATTTCTAGTGGAATGATTATGTTAATTTAAACTGATTTTTGGTGGTAGTAAGTGGAAGAGTCACTCAAAGTCACAACACCCTTTTTTTTCAGCCTTTACATAATTCACAAATAATTTTCCTTTAGTCAATAAATGAAGTATTTCACTTTCAACAGTCCTTCCAGTCTTTAAAAAAACCTCACATTTCAGCCTGATCTATATTTGACAATACCAAAAGAGGGAGCTTAACAGAGGGGTTTGCCCAGTTTCATTAATGAACCCTTCATCAGGTTCATTAAGTTTAGCAGCTTTGATCCAAAGTCTGTGTTTCATGAACAAACCTTTTCAATAAGCACCTGGGCCAGAGAAAAAAATACCTGGGGGAAGGGGGGAAAAAAACACCTGGGGGCAGGGGAAAAAAAAGAACATCTGGAGGCAGGGGAAAACAAGAACATCTGGAGGCAGGGGAAAACAAGAACATCTGGAGGCAGAGAATAAACATCTCCAGTGCTGTGCCACAGCCTCTCCTCTCTCCCAGTCACCACCTGGGCAAGGCTGGCTGGCTCCAGGCACCTCCTTGCTCCTGTGCCCAGCTCTCTGAGCAGGCTTTGGGCACTCTGGGCAGACAGGCTCGTGGAAAGTTCCTCCTGAATTAGTGCCCACAGATAAACCCTTGAGGGCACTCAAATCCGAGAGGCAAACAAGTCCCAAAAAGTGAATTTAGCTTTATGGCCATTCCTACCTTCCTTCTTCTTCCCATCATCACACAGATAAACAAAAGCAAAAAATCCCCTCTGGCAGAGGTAGAGCCCAGTTCCCTGAGCTCTGTCCTTTCTGCACAAGCAGCCCCAAAGGATGAGGAGAGGGAGCCAGGCTGAGCACACACAGCCCTTCCCTGCGGGCACTCTCAGCCACAAAGCATTTCCAGCCCAGAAACCTCTGAGAGCTCTCCTGAGCACGAACCTGGGCTCTTCTGAGGCACCACAAACGGAGCCAGAAACCAGAAATGGGAGCTCCTGCAGCTCCTGAGATGACAGGGCTGGAAAGCATTTGAGTAGCACTGAATCCTCGCCAAACTCTGGCCCCTGCCTAAGAGAGCAGAGGGAATCAAGTCGGTCCTGCTGGCTGGAGAAGTCTGTCTGGTGTCTCATTAATTCATGTTCTCATTGCAATGCACCTGCAGAACTGTGTCCTCAGGCAGACCAAGAGCCCCCGTTCTGCTGTGAATAAATCAGAATAAACCAGGTTCCCCAGATCTGCTTTTGTGCAATTATAACGCAGGACCTCTAAATTACAGACAATTTTCTCTAGACTTCGATTGCTGCTGCCCAAGAAGAGGTTTAAACAGCACCACAGTGCACATGTAATATAAATAAATTAACATATTTAGAAGAACAAAGCCTTTAGAGGAGCTAATAGTTTAAAATACATATTTGAGTAAGATATGTACTGCAGCAAAAACTTGTAGTCTGCCATTACTGATGTGGAAGGTAATTCAAATTGAAGGGTAGCTCTGCTGTTTTACAGTGCAAATTCTACACAAGTAACTATAAAGTTTCAGCTGCCAAACTATTTGTACAACAAGATAATTTTTTTAGGAAATCCTAGGAAGCCAAAAGGAAAAAAAAAAAAGGAAGAAACTCAGACTGTTTAATCAAAATATGAAACTCCCAGTAGGAGAAGAAAACTTCAACCTTCCAGATATAAAACATATTACAAAGCATTCACACTTGAGCAATTGATAGGATGGGTTAGAGAGACTGCCATGCAGTCAGCAGAATGGGTAACCTTGGGGGAAAAGAAGTATATGAGATTTCTGTCCCTCGAGGTATTCATTTGCTGAGGCTGGAGGAGCAAAGATGCAGAGCTTCACACCATTAAGGCTACCAAAAAAAAAAAAAGTGATTAGTTCATATGAAAAGTTTGCAGTCTGTATTTCCTTATGAATTTTCAAAAGGAAAAATCTTATTTTTAATAGAAAATGCCAGATTGTTTTATTTTAATCGAGGTGCTGCTGCGCTCTGTTAGAAATCATGACTGATCTTTTCATTTGTAAGGTACAACATGGTTTTTCAACAGACATTGGCAATTCTTTAGGGCCCAATCCAAAGACAAAAGCTTTTCTGTTGCCTCCACAGGTTTTGTGTTAGGCCTTTAGTAAACTGAAATGAAACCAAATCCCAGAACACTCACACACTTTGCCATTTATCAAACAGCCAACGAAAACTGCAGCAGCAATCAGAGTCCCTCAAATGAACCAAAATGTTTTCTGATGTCACATGCTGGCAGCTGTATGACTGAAGGAGGATTTTTGTTTTTAATCTCAAATATCTGATAGTACATTTTAAAATTTAGATAAAATTCCCATTCTCCAAATAAAGTTAAATTCTAGGTATTGGAGATATTCTCCTGCCACGCTGATGCACAGATCATTTCCACTTCACTCTTGTAGGATTCTTGTCACCCACCTTTGATGGAAGAGGGGGAAGTAAGGTAAGAATTTAAGAACAGATGCAAACCACAAGCAGGTCCCTGTGGGAAAGCCTGAACACTTGAAGGAAGAAATATGCAAAGACATGAAAATTTTCTCCATTTGAAGATAAAATTAGGATTTAGGAATGAAGATCAGGTGCTACTCAGTCAGGATTCCTAAACCTGCATTAGGAGTTAAAACTTTGAAAAGAATCCTGTTTCAACTTTTAATTAGGGATGATTCCACTGCTCACCTGTGTTTGAAACTCATTAGATAAAATATTTAATACTGCCCAAAGACAGAAAATGAAAGATTATTGATATTACAGCTAAGTGGGACAGAAGTTATACACATTCCCACATCAGCCAGTCTGTATAGGATTCAAATCACTGAAGTTGTCCTTAATGTTATTAGGAAACATGTAATAGAATAGTAAATACCTGCCCCTAAACAAAGATTTTCCTTATTTTGGTTTTCAACACTTTTAAAATTGTATTTGCTTAAAAGCATGAAGCTATTTGGATTCTCACAAGAGTAAAAATCTCTTCATCTAGAATAATTTTAGAAAGCTGATAGAAACTTCTTAATAGTTTTTGTCTGCTCATATCTTCATTTTTACTCTAATAAAAATATTTAACCAAAGAAATTCAATAATTGCACACAGTACCCACCCTAGAGAAAAACAAATATCACCACATTTCTGTGGTACAGTATTTGTAAGATCAATTAAGATTAAAATTTAGGTTGAAATGCTACCAGCTAATTTTTTTCTCCCCACACTCTCCGATTTCTACATTTTAATTAAAGTCCTTTTGCCATCCTTTAAAGACAAAGCCTGGGAGAAGCTATTCTGAGTTTATGAATCCAAAATAATGAAATAATGTCTTTTCTTGTTTTAAAGCCTGCTTGATCTCTGGGGATTGAAAAGGAAAATCAGCGGGCCTTTACGGCACGGCTCTCAAAAGGAGACACGGAAAGTGAGGGATCAGATGCTTGGGAACTGGAGCTCTGCCAGGGAAACATCCATGTGGATCTCCAGATAATCCCTGAATGCCAGGAAAGGTCTCCTTTGATTGGAAATCCGACGGTTTCAGACGCTTCCCTCGCGCCCTGGAGCTGCGATAATAAGAGAGAAATCAGAACAAGTTTCCTGTGCAAAACACGTTCTGCTTCGGCCAGGACATCACAACGCTCATCAGAGTTCTCCTCACGAGCCAGAGAATTCACCTTGCTGTGAGAATTAGCTGTCCCTGGAAAGGGCACATGGCATGGGGGCAGGAAAGGTTCAGCTCTGCTAAAATATGAGGGAAATACGTTCAGGTTCTACAGCAAGGAGTTTGGCTCCTGCAGCTGTTTGCATCATGGGAAAATATCAGTTCAGTTTGGAATTAATAAGTCTTAAGTGGCAGAGCAAATGCATTGTTCATTTCTGTAAGGGCAAACAGGCCCAGTCCTGTTTCTACACTTCAGCCTCACAAGAGCATCAGAGGAATTTGGGAGCTCACAGAATCCCTGGAAATCCTGGAAAGGATGAGGATATTTGAGGGGATCTTTGGCATTGCTGTTCATCCTGATCAAATCTATTAGTGGACATTTTTTAAGAGCTCTAATGTTCAAGCTGCCAGCTTAAGTACCTTGTATTTATGTATTTATTTAATGCCTCGTAACACTGGGCCTTGCAGATGTTTTACAGCTGCTCAGGAGGGCAGAGAGATGATTTCCCACCTCTTGGAGAACTCCTAATTTCCAGAAGGAACAATCCATTTACAAGAGAACACTTCCATGCTTGCATTTTAATCTGAATATCCTGTCCTTTGCCACACAGACCTCTGTCCACACATACAGATGTCCCAGAGGTGGAGGCAGTAACAAAGACTGTTTGCATCTCAGGCATTTTTTTGAGATTATAGGAGTAAAAATGCAACACCCTGCTTCAAACAAAGAGTTTAAATGTGATTAAGTGGCAAATTATGAATGTACCACCATACAGGTGATATTGTCTAAAATTCAGCCCTTTTAGAGATCATATTTGAAAAATTAAGTCTCTGCTAACTCTAGCTGACTAAGCTTATACTTTTGTTTTGGTTTACGTTTTAGATTCAGATGAGGTGTGTCAAATATGATTCAACTTTTTTTAAAAATCCAATCATTTTTGTTAGAAATGAATCCAATTTGTTTATTAATCTCTCAAATATGTCAAATGGATTTTTAATTGAGAAGTAATTGCGTTTTGCCTTATACAGCCTTTGTTGATTTCATAAGCTTATCATCAATCCTGTGGTGATTTCTCACCTGATAAAGAAATAATGTTATCTAATTAATCACATTGTGTAATAACAAATCTCCTATTTAGAGGTACAATAATTAGATTTGGAAAATGCTAGGAAAACAAGAAAATTATTCCCCAAGGTAGAGGGATTGTAGGTTCTACTTGAAAGGAAGACACGCAGTTTGCAAAGTTGATTAATTAGTTTTAAGAGGATCTCAAAAAAGCTCGGTGCTTTGAAGTCTGCAATCAGTTTGAGAAAGAAAATATATCTGTGCTACAAAGATACCTTGCACCAACTTTCAAAATATTATCTGTGGCAAAACACAGCACTTGCTTTGCTATATGAAAAACCTGTTTTCACTTTTGGAGACACAGTATGATAAATTTTGGCAAGCTGAGTGATTTCCTGTCTCTGATGCATTTGGCAAGGCAGAAATGCTAAATAAGAAGCTTGCCTTGAATTTGCATCCCCCCCCTCCACAGTTTCAGCTGCAGCAGCTGAGAGGAAAGGAGATGCTGGTGCAAGTGAGAAGTCTTTTTGGACAAGAGCCTGTAATGAATCACACTTAAAATATGTGGTCACTCTCCTCCATGTGCATATTTTTATCATTCCTATTAGATAGTAAAAAAAAAAAAATTAAAATCTCTATAGAGCTCATTTTGAAACCTGTGGCAGAGATGAATAGAGAGTTTAAACGAATGATTTGAAGCTGACAACCTCAGCAAACTGTGGTTCAGAGCAACTGTGGAAACACAGCTGTGGCATCATGCTGAAAATATCCCCCCATCTGAACATATGTACAAACCTCTAGGAGGAACGATGTCCTGGGGGGAAAAGACAGCAAAAGAACACTGAATTCTGACAGGGTATCTGAAAAGTCTTTTCAGTATAGAAGATCAAGAATCCTCCTCTGAAAAAGCAAAAATAGAGTCACACACAGAGTAGTTGCTGATTTCACAAAGCTTCTATTTCCCCTTTCTAAGGGCACAATTTGAATAAACAAAACTTTTCTGCCTAAATAAATCAAATAAAATACTAAATGTACATGAAGAAGCATTTCAAGGTTTCGAATAAGTATCTGGAAGAGCAACAGAACATCATGGATCAACAGTTTTCTATCATTTGCCTATTGGAAAAGGTCTTTGATAAAAGGAGTCCTTATTTTGCCCAGCAGCTGGCCTATGAGTTGAGCTATTCAGCAGTAAGCACATGGAAAGAAAATGAGATTGCAGATTATTTTTACTCTTTAATAACTTTTCAAAGATCTACCCTTCTCCCTAATATGTCATACAGTTAATTGAAGAATAATAAGCAGCAGCCTGAATTCCTTAGACTGTTATTAATTTCATTATGCCCTGCTGCTGGTTAGAAATCTGCCTTTTTTGAAAAAAAATCTCCAATTTTTGTTTTAGTTCTTCAACTCTTTCAGTGCAAGGCCCATCAGCCCAAGCTGATCCTCCCTCACGAAGCAGGATCCTGTTTTTAGGGAGCACAGCAGGGATGTACCCTCTATATGCTGTACCTCTGGAATTTCACAGCCTGCCAAAGTTTCCTTGCCTGGTCTCAGGATTAATCCCAGCAGGAATTCCACAGGTGTTCCTCATGCCACCATGGAAATGTCCTCTACTGAAAACAGTTTTCATCATCTGCCAAACGTCAAACAACAGAAAACAGACATAGGAGAGAATTCAAATTATACAAATGCTCAAGTCAGCCCAGCCCTCCATCTCCACACTACATCTGGGTGCTTCATTTTTACATTAATGAAGCTCTAGAACTAATTATTTCATCCAAGAACTCATCATGTTTTTCCACAATCCATTTCTGACTGTTGAACCCTAACCATAATCTTCCAACCTCTTCCATTCCAGGGGCAAACTCCTTAGGACAATCATGGAATTGAGAAAATCAAAGAATAAATTTGCTTTTTATGCATTATAACTTATCTGTATTTAAAGTCCTAATGTATCAATTCTCTAAACAAAGCTGGCCTTTAACAAAACTTTTCTTCTCCTTTTCAGCAGAGTTTTAAAGAAAATAATCTTTTCTCTACTTGTCACCAAGAGAGTTTATCTGTGAAATATTTATTCCGTTTCTTCCTGATTATTTCACAATCCCTAAAAAGAAGTATTCATGCAACATTATTTCAGTTAATGTAATCTGCAAATTCCTGCTATATTTCATTCCACCAAGTAAACATTCCTTGACTTTCTCTCTCGTGTCACACACTCCAGCAGCTGTGTCCTTGATGGAGCTGGATAGAAATTACTTATGATATGTTAGCATTCATCATATCTGCTAATTTTAAACTTTCCCTTCTCAATTCAAACAACTCTGCATTCAGCTATTGCTGATACCCATTTATTGGCAAATACAGTAGCCCCTGGCAGCTGGCAGTGGGAATTATACCTATTTATCCTAGGAGTGAACCAGCACTGCAGAATGTAGGGCTGGGTAAAAGCAGGCAGAGATGACAGAGGTGACAGTCAGAACTGCGATAAGGGCTCAAAAATCCGTGACAATTTATCAATTCCTGGTGCTTTTAGTCAGCAGAGTCTTAATAAACTTGTTTTTCTAAACTTAGAAAAAGGAGACAAAAAAAAGTCTCACATCCTCCATGTACCCAGTTAATCCTGGTGTTCCTGCTGCTCAATATCAAGGTTTGTACCTTAAACACTCTCAGAAACCTCCCACCCTCTCTGCTTTAATCACAGGCGCTGCTCTCACCCCTCAGCTGCAATTATTGAACATCAGATTTGAGGGAGAGCATCGTCCCCATCCAGGGCTGGAGTCTGCTCCAGGTTCTCCTGTGTGCTGACACCTCTTTTAATAATAAATAGGGAACATTTCTTGTTTCCTAAATGTTTAATATGGACTGACTGCTCAAAGGTGTTGCCTTGTAAAACCATTTGCTTTCACATATTTCAGTGTTTAAAAAAATGCTTATTTTAATATTTGAGTAAGGATGTAATGAAAATTCCTGAGCTTGGCCACAGATGCACCTGCAAAAGCTCATCAAAGTATTGAAGGCTCCAAAGTCATTTATTTTACCAGCATGGCACAGGGTAGGGAGGTTTGCTTATGTGCATGGGGAGCTCTCCCCACATTCAGTGAAAGGACAGACAGAAGTTCTGGAGATACATGTTATTATTTTCTAAACCAATTAAATTCAGAATAACTGGACAAGGTTTGTATTTTAGAATTAGTGCAGATCGCTTTTCCAAACTTGCAGTGGATGTTATTTCTAGGAAATTGGCTCATTGCAATCAGAAATTATTACACATATCCACAGAGAAGAACATACTCATTTAGATAATGTTTGGAGATAGATTTACTTTATTCTGATCAGAAATCAAGCCCACTAAGCAAATCCCAAACCACACCAGACCTCACTTCCTTCTCTCCACAGCCCAGCTTCAAATTTTCACCCATTATGTGCTTTACATTCTAGAAATGTACATTTACACTCTCACTCTCCTCTAAAGGGTAGAGGATGCTTTGGGGTTTGTTTCCCTTTTGTAATAACTTTGTTCCAGGCAGTCAGGAATCTCTTAACACCCTTTTTCCAGCAGAGCCCTTGCAATATGCAGGAATTACAGATTTCATGGCAGGGAAACAAACTCGAACCCACACAACACCCAAACCCCACAGAAAGGAGTTTCTCCTCCATCTCTGGAATATTTCCTTTCTGTTTCTCCCTAGATAAATGAATGCTAATCCAACCCTAATAGAGAATTTAACATGTGTGGAGAACAAATTATGGATTGATTTACCCAATTATTCATTGAGCGCTAATTAAAACCAAGTTTTCCTGTTTAATTCCTGGTCTCTGATGACAAGAGATGAAGACAAGGCTGTTTCTCCAGAGCTGACAAGACAAGCTCTGACTCTGTGAAAGCTCTCACAGACCCCCTGCTTTCGATTTTCCTCCCAAATTATGCTGCAAGAAGCACTTCTGCAATGCCTTGGGAAAAAATAAAATAAAAGAAGTGAACATCTGCTGATATTGATTGTGAGAATCTGAAACTTTATGAAACCATAGATGGGATGCATTTGACGAGCATTTTTCTGGAACATTTTCAGACTTAAGCAAACAACATCTGTTAATATTGATTTTTGGGTTACACTGAAGCTTTCAGAAGAATTACAATCAGTGGGTGATTGAAAAGTGTTGTGATAAATGTTGGAAGACCAAATAGGAAACAAAGGTTTGAAGGGTCTGTTTCTCTTTAGCATCATTAATAATCAATGATCCCTCCCCTTTAGAAGAAAATAAAAATAAAGGGAAAAAAACAACATTAGCTTTATTTCACACACTAAAAGATGAGAGAAGAAAATTAACATTTATGAAAGTTGGTGAGAATGTCTGAGGCAAAATGTTTCAGTTCTGCAGTTAACACAAACATTTCCAAATCCACATTATTATAGAGAATAACCGAATAAATCCACAGAATAGAAATCAACATGACAGATTGAGAAGTCTGTTTAGAAAAAAGAAAACAAGTTTAAAAAAAATAAACAAATATTTCCCTGATAGTCTACAGCTTACCTTTTGAATCACAAATGAAGCAAAGTAGTACATTCACAAACTGGGACAAGAAGGTTTCAAATTCCCTTCTCTGGTAAATGTTCCAGATGGGGTTTGCTGATGCCAAAGGTGTTTTTGTGTTTGAATTTTATAATTTTCCTATTCAAGGGGCATTTTTCTTTAAAAAGTGAACTTTTGGAGGCATGATCCATTTACCCACCATTCTTTTTTTTTTAGTAAATGATCCATTTCAATTAAATTGCACACTGAAATATCAATATATTATTATTTCTTGTCTCAATGTTATAGCTCTTTGTAAACTCCAGCTCTCCTGCAGCAACTGGACAGTCAAATATATTGCATTTTATGCAATGTTGGTAATATACAAAACATTATGGCACAGAAAATATATTGGGAAGTTGATCAGTTGTGTACAATTAATAAAAAAGAACATGAGTTTTAAGAAACTCTTTCCAGTTGCATCTGAACTTGCCAGTTTTTAAACAGAGTTAAATTCCCTTCCAGTGACAAAGGCAAGGATCCCATGGAACAATGGATTCTTCTGCCTGCCCCCTACATCCCTTCCAGTCCCAGATTAGCCCTGGATATGAGCATTAATAATAAAGATATTAATGCATTGAATGAAGAGGTCATACAACTCACATCTGCTTTCAGGCTTTGGCAAAAGGAATCCGAGCACCTGTCTGAGCAAGAAAGTCATTTATTCACAGAAAATATTGCAGGGGACACAGCGTTCTGTTTTATAAATGTACTCTTTCAGATTTACTCTGCTCCTCTGTCCTACAGAAATTCTGTTTGTACTTGAGGGATTTCTTGAAGTCAAATCCCAAGCATATGGAGGGAGCAGTCTGTTCTATTTATCTTTCACAGCATGTGGGGCACCACCAGCCAGTCCTGGGTCGTGCTGGGGAATCTGAGCAAGACATGGGCAACGCTGGTCGTCAGAAAGAATCACTTGACAGCCCCTTGTGCTCCCTTCAGTGGAGAGCATCTGTTTGTAAAGCACCAAACTACCAGGAAAAAAATGCAGGATTTCTCCTTGCTGAGGTTTTCTGTGATTCTTTGATTTCCCTGTATCTATACTCATATATATGCATATATAGATATATAGATAAATATATAAATATTGATACACGAGCAGGCACTCTCTGTGTGTATTCAAATATGGCCATCTTGTCACAATCAGACTTCTCCAAGTCCTGACCACTTTATTATATCTAATTCATAACTCCTTAATTGTTTAGAACTTAATTATCCCCAGACAGGACCTAATAGAGAACAAGATTCACCAACCCTTATTGTGTTACCAAAGAGCCTCATACCAGGACTTACAGACACTCATAGGAGAGAAAAAAATTGAAAATGTTGTGGGGAAAACTTCATTGCATCCTCCAAAGACATTTTGAAGGGTTAATTTGTGTAAAAAATCAGAACTAAGGTCCTGCATTGAATGCTGGAAGATTCTGAGGAAACAGAAGCACAGAGCATGCAAGAAATGAAATAAAAAAGAAATGGCAGCTCCTAAATATTTGTGGAAATGTTTCCATGGATCACAGTTCAGAGCACCTCTGGCCACAGCCCAGGCTGATTCTGAGGATCTGAATCAGAGTCAACACAGCACCCACCATCCTTCTGCTCTTCAGTCTGGAACCAAACAGAATTCCTCTTTCATGGGCCTCACTTCACAATGCAACTCTTGCACCAGTTAAGGGCTTTCATTTGGAGAGAGATGTAGTGAAAACCATAGACATGAAAATTTATAAAAAGACAGCACCTTTCCTCACAACAGCATTTTCCCCCTGTTACACAGTGAGAACACAAGGAGAGCAGGAATATCCCAAAGAGAGAAAAAACAGGCTGAAAATTCCCACCCACTGGCTAAAGCCCAATGCACTGCAGTGTCCTCTAAATATTACATATATATATATATATATATGCTCATATTTATATACACCTCTATCTATATGAACCCACATAAATGTGCATCCCTATAAATATTTGCACACACGTTTTCAGACAAGAGAAACACCCCGTGGTGTGGAACAAAAATGAAATGGGAGAATCAAGTGAACATTTTTGTGCCTTCCCTGTCATCCTTGGCTCCAAGCAGAGTGACCTATTGGTCCAGACACCATGAAAATTGAAGGATACAGCCATGGAAAACAAAAGCATTCCCTGTCTGATCTTCTGCTTCTAACACATGGGATTCATGCATTTTACAAAGCAGAATTAATAATAATCAGTGTCTTAGAGCCGGGGCTGCCTTTTTAAGCTAAAGTTCATGTGATTCAAAGCTGACCTTCAGAATTTCTCATTCTGTATTTCCACTGTGGATCTTATCTCAAGGAAAGGACATTTCCTCAGCAGAAAACTGAATCAAACTGAAGCCAAGAAGAATGCCTGTTTACTTAAACTGCTGCAAGATTTTTAATTACATTTGTTTAACCCTTTATGGAAATGAACCGAATGATGTGACCTAAAAAAATGGGACTTCAAAAGTTTTGTGCACTTTGTATTAAAGGGCTTCCTCTTTGGCTCAAGGAAAGTTGGGAGCCTCATTTTATAAGGCTTAGAGAGTAATTAAAATACTTCTTGTAACTACTTTTATGTTTTCTAGCTGCTCAAAGAGATTAAATAAAGACACTGAGTAGCTGGTAGAAACCTTTTACCATCAGCACTGGGAATGTTCCACCACTTGCCTTTTCCAAAAGCCATGCACAAACTCCTTTTTCCCTCAGATAGGCCTGAATTCTCTTCAGAGCAATGTGTTTTGGGGTTTTTTTTCCCCCTTAAATTATTATTACAAAAACACTAAGTTACATAACCATTCCTTCTGAGCGCTCCACACTTAGGCATATTTTGAAAGCTTTAGCAATCATTAATTGTACCTAATTTCATATAACAAAATACAAACATTGCTTGACCTGCTCTCAAATTTGTACAAAATTGGCCATCCCCTGAAAAGAAGTTATGTTTTCTTGACATCAAGAGTATTTAGCTGGGTAGAGGGGAGTGTGTAATTGAATTTATCCCATAATATTTTAATGTTTTGAATTATTTTCTTTTAATGAAGAAACAAGTAGCATCAGGCTGCCATTTATTTACTGAGTGCCCAAACACCCAGAGCAAAAATTAATGGGGTAAGAAGGAAAGAATGATCTTGTCCAGAGAGGGAAGTCAGCTTTAATTCCTTCTGTCCAGTAAGGATTAATTTTGGGATTCCCATTTTCCTTAGAAAATACCCAAAACTTAAAGAGTTCTGAACTTTCTGGCCTTGACAAGTGGCAATCTCCATTCAAATCACTTTTCTAGAAGTGCTTAATAACTGCTGAGGTTGAAACATTTGATGATGTGGTTATCAATATTAGTTAGGGGATAAACTAAAGGGAAAAGGTCAAAATGGTCAGAAAAGGTCAAGAAACTCCTTTGACTGTTGTGGAATGAAAAAGTCCTACTTTATTTTATTCTAAGCTTGTTTTAGTTGAATTTATTAGATCATATAGTACAATCAAAGAGAAGATAAATCATTATCTAAATTACTGCTGCTGCCATCTTTTAATCAAAGGTTTTCTCTTGCTCACCTGAAACTTCTCTCAGAGAATGTTGGAATTAGTGAGTCTGTCCTGCCTGGCAGATGAGAAATGCTGGAAATTCAGTTCCTCCCCAGACAGAACCCTGGTCCTTTGCATGCATTTGCCCAAAAGTCAAGCAGGAGAAATGCAAGTGGCATTTAGATTCCTGCTGAGGGCACTGTGTTATCTGTCACCGAGATTAATCCAGCCCACACAGGGCATGGTGGTGCCTGGCACCTGAGATTTATGGAGAGTGCTTAATGAAGATATACACTGCCTTTAACTGCTCCTGGACACTTCCCCTGCTCTGCTTTCTGCTTTCCCAACAGCTTGGCAATTATTTGAAACTGATACAACTTTCAGGGGAAAAAAAAAAAATTAAATTAAAATTAAAAAATATTGAGCCCTTTTTGTCCATTCCAAATATTTATTTTCCATGACTGCTGACATCTGCATGCTAAGTGTAGATATCCACGGTATAGCTTTTAATTCCACAGAATCTCCCTCTATACTCTCTTTAATTTTATTGTAAAAAAATCCTCACTGATTAAGATCCTGTTTTCAGCTGGGGGACATCTGGCAGCCTGCAGCAAGAGGACTCTGTAGCCTCACTGTTATCATTTCCCTGCAGCTCCTTGGTGTCACTGGGCAGAGTTCTACTGAGCTGTGCCAAAACCAGCCCAGAGATGTCCTGAAATAACAGCACATTTCCCACTGGAAAGTGTCTGGCTGTTTCATGGACTCGGAAAACATGGAATAGCTTCTACCTTGAGTTCAGCATACATGGAAGAGGTAAAGGTATAAAAAGTCTCTTTGTGAGATGTGCTCTGCCTAAGAAAGCCTCAAAGTGCTAAATGATAAAACACTGCTCATTAATATCCTTTGCTAAATATGCTAAGTAATTCTCATCAAATGGAAAAAAAATTCCACTCAGTAGAACTGCAATCCATTGCTTCAGGTTCACTGCAATTTCAGGCATGTGACACTTTACACATTCTTATTTCCATGTTACATGCCGATAAGAAATAAAATCTTTCTTGAAACTCATAAAAATCAACAGAGAAATGTGTTAATCCACTGGTGTCTCTATTGCAACTGTGGAAGGCAGAAACAACTTTGGAAAAGTACAGCAAGTATGAACTCCATAAAATAATAATTAAATAAAAGAATAATACTGTGCTATTCTCTAGCTTCAGCTGAATTAAAGTTCTCAGATGCTTTATGAACATTTTGTGTGTGTCTTACAATACCCTTGATTTCTCTCATTTTTCTGCTGAATAACAAATAAAGGGGGCCAACATTATTTCCAGAGGTTTACATTTAGGTACTCTCTAAGTGACCTGGGTTTTAAAAGTGTGGGACTGCAGAGGGGTGCTGAGCACAGGTCTAGGCAACTTAACCTAATTTTAAATTATTCAGACAGTTTTCAAGTCATTAAATCATATTTTAAAAAAGCTCATTGCGGCCTCCTAGTTGTTCTCAATACACCCATTCTCCTCTCTAAATACAGATTTCCTTTCAAAATGTCTTTTCTCAACATTTCATCAAAGTGTGATTGTGACGAGACCCAAATAAAGCGATTTGATCAAATATTTTTCTAATCATGTCTTGTGCTATCACATCTTTCTTTCCCAACTGCTCATCCAGTGTTATTGTAATTTCCAGCGATGCATTGCCCAGGTAAACTCATTTCTCCTGAATTATTTTCCCACTAAAACACCCTGATCTGGGAAGAACTGGGGTTGAGAGCTCCTTTTGAGTATGTTGTTAATTCTGTAATGTGCCAAGTTTACCATCCCCGTCCCAAACCCTTTAACTGCCGTGATTGTATTTTGAAATCGGAGGTATCGGATCAACTTCCAATCAAATCTTTTATCCTTTCCCTCTTCCTGATTATCCTTGACTGCTGAACTTGGACTTATTTTTTTCTTTTTTTGCTGTCGGTAAGTAAGCATTTGCAAATGACAAATCACTTAAGAAATGTAAAGAGATGATAAGCAAGGGGCAGTGTCAGTTCTAACAGAGAAACAGAAGCAGATGCAAATCAACCAAACACAGAGCAGCTCCAAGAAAAGCCTTTGTTGTACCTGGGTGACACCTGAATTTTATCTGAAATTTATCAGCTGTCACAACGTGCTTTAGGATTTGAACCCTGTATTTTTCTGACCACAAAAAAACCCTTCCAGGCTGGTTTTCATCTCCTTTTCTAAGTGATGAGCATATAATGAATATTTTTCAAAGCATTTGGAAAAAAAAACTACACTTACAGACAACAGCAAATTGTGTCCTTTCCAACCCAGAACCTTCTTAAAGCCTTTCCTGTTGCTTTTGTGCTTTAAGGGAGTTATGGTCCTTTCTATAAAAAAGAATGAAAATTAACGTTCTTATTATTGAACTTGCCTAATAAAAGATTTATTTTATTCAGTGTTATGAAAATGGCAAAGTTTTGTTAATTGTAGTATGTCTGAAAAACAGCTTTGCCAGATTTTTTTTTAAAAAGAATTTGATAATTGACATGGAATCCTATTTCCCTTTAACTTGTCAATGCTCCTCTCTTTAATGAAATTATTGCTTTCAAATATCAGGAACATTTTTATCAAAACATAACATATAGAAATTGTGAAAAGAATAAAGCCTGATATATTTCTGAGTATGATATCAATCAGCAAGAATTTCTTATTATTTCTCTGAAATTTAGAATTAAATTTACCTGTGTATCATCTGCTTAATTTTAATTTTAATTTTATTAATGACAATGTTATTTTTCAGAATCTGGCATATTATATTTTTAATATAGATGAAAAAATGGGTGTTTTACTTTACATCATGATGCATTTGACTGATTTGTCTAGGCTGTGCTTTGGTTCAGTTTATTTTTTAACATAAAATGGCATTTTGAAAACTAATAAATGTGATAATTTGAGGTGCTTAGTCACATTTAAAAATCCCTCGGTGCCATATTAACATTGTAACAATCCATAAAACAGATTTTAGGTTTTAGGAGAGAAATTGCATTTTAATTAATGGTTGAATAAACCTAAAAGAGAGATGGAGGGGAAGAGATTCCCTTCTTCAAGGATCTCTCAAGCTGCACTTTTTTCCCTTCCAGTTTGAACTTTGTATTTCTTAGTTTTTCTACTCAAGCTTTGTCTCTCATGCCATATTACCAGAATCAGTTAAATCTGGAAAATTGCCAGTCATTAAAACTGTCTGAATGTGTAAGTGTCAGAGGACAGACGAGAAGGAAACAAAGATCAGAGTGGATGAGAAAAATTTTATGAGATTTGTGGCATGAAGTCTTGTAATATTTTATATTACATTGTTACTTTGAATTTTCTTTTATGTTGCTTTAACTCCTGCTTTTGCCAAAAGTCCAGAATTGGTAGGAAAACTCTGTCAGCCAAATCATTCATTATCTACCAAACCCAGCAATTAACAGGGGTAATTAATTCCCCACTGAATGCTTTAAGTAGGAGGGGAACATATGGAGCTGGTATCTCCTATTTCAAATATTGATCCACTCACTGAGCCTATCTATAAGTAAATACTTATGTAGAAACTATAAGCATTATCTGTATACCAGCTGTAATTCCTCCAGAAAAAGCAATATATTTTCCCTTGCAAAAAGGCAGGAACATAATCAAACATAAAATTCAAGCTCTTGGGTCATTGATGCAAAATAATAAGACTTTGGAGAAAACAAATCTGAGGAATTATCAAAACTGCTCTTTATATTTTCCTGCAGGGTATTTCTTGTCAGCCATGAGTTCTTATTAAAAATCACTTTTAAAATTATTATATTTGAGTATTCGCTTATAATTTATCATCTTGTTCCTGGAGATGCATGATTAATGAAAGGAAACTGAAAGGTAATTGAAAAGTACTAATAAAATTTTATATATTGGATCTGTTATTTTTAATTTTCCGGAGGATCATCGGAAAGCCCCTTATCACTTAAATGGAGTCTCTTTAAATGACCACAAGATGAATGTTATGGGCTTCAGCCTCTATCAGAGATTTCAAAAGGAGCAGGGCCTTGCACATGTACAGGTCCTGTCAGGTATCTTTCCTGCTGCTGTCTTTTGCCTTTTATTTGTTCTCAGTCTTTCCTCAATGCAAGATTAAAACCCCAAACCCCTTTTTCTGTGAACTGCAATACCTGGCTCATTTAACATGAAAAACCAAAAGGATTTGGAAGCAGCTCTCTTTATCCTTTAAAGCAAATTAACTTTTTAGTTGATGTTCACTTGTACCAGTTAGTTTTACTCAGACAGATCAATCCTGTCTCATTCCTGCAGATTTCTGTGTGCAGAGCATGCAGAAGTGGAGGGGATGCACGAGAGCAAGAGAGAGGTTAAGCTGTGGTTCCTCCCTTGTTTCCAGCCTGAATGGCTGGAAGAATCCTTTGGAGACACCACAAAGATAACACTCTTGTTTTTTGTGATTTTTTAACAGTGTCTCCCTTTGGAAGCCCATCAGCTCCATGGATGACGAGCGATGGCTAAGGAGAGCAGGCAGAGATGAGCAGCTGGCTCCCTGATATTCAATGCTGGCTCCAAAGGCAGCCCAGCAAAGGGAAAGGGATCCAGAACAAAGAGAGACACACTGGTTTGACTGGCAAAACACACATCAAAGCATGTCCTGGCTCCAAAAAGGAACTGTTTCATCAGCAGCTTCAAGGACAATGACCATTTGCATCCTGAGCCTCAACCGAGCTCTCTGTGCTCCATCAAAGGCCTTGGGATCTGAATGCTCGGGGATTTTGTATTATCAGTTAATTAATTATGTGTTAATGCTCCAGTCTGAGTCAGAAATGCTCCATGTTTGCTCACAGGAACAACTTTCCTTAATCTGTGTTGTTCAGAGATCTTTTCCTGTAATTGCCACATCAATGGCTTTGGTGGCCAGACACAGCCCTGGTGGAGAAGCAAATCTGTTCTAATTAGGGCTCCAGGAGGGAGCAGCAGTATGGAGTCAGTGCCTTTTCTCCCCTTGCTTTATATACACATTCTATAATTATACAGATGCTGGGCAAGAATAGCTCAACCAGCATTGATAAATCCTTCCGTTTATTCCAGCTGAATTATTTCCATTTTAATTTTAGCACCACCATGTGTGAAGCCTCAATAGCTGAAAAAACTTTCTTCTGAAACCTTATTTGTCCCGTGGCTCTTCTAAAATCTGGGGTCGATATTTAGAATTAGCTTCATATTTCCAGGGTTTGAAATGTGCTCGTGTGACTTGTGCAATCAAGATGCAATTTCACACAAGCTACTGCAAACTAATAATGAGGTTCTCAGTGATGTGAAGATTCAACTGTCACTTCAAAGCTTTCATTTCCGAGCTATTCCATTCATTAGGGGGAAAAAAAAAAGCACATTTGGAGCAATGTTTGTAAGCTGAACGATGAAGTATCCTGAGGGATCTGAGCAAAAGCAGTTAAGAAAGAATCCATCTCCAGAAGAACTTGTGTGTTTGCCACGAAGGCGCAGCAATGCCGATCTCTAATATATTTTTACTTCCACAATTAACATGACACAGCTCTGCACAGCTTATTATCATTAGATTTCAAAGCACTTTACAATGTCTACTGTCATCAGCCATCAAAACCACAGCCCTAATTGTTCATTACTAGGGGCTGTTATGTTTATGTGGTGCCTTGGCAGTGGAATTTTTTCCACATAGTGTTTGTGGCCACATTCATCCCACTTAATGACACCAGGCAATAAAATATGGTCCTGTATATTGTTAAAATAATCCAGGAAATGCTTCAATTCCAATTTGCATTGTCCCAAATAATTCTCAAACCCAGGAGCTGGAGTTTTCCAGTGATTATTTCCCAAAGTCCTTTCAGGCCTGTTTGGTCAGGTAGGGGCTTGGTCACAGAATCACAGAAGAAATGAGCTCGGAAAAGATCTCTGTGATCATCAGGTCCAACCTGTTCACTATGACAATTTATCTCAGTATCTGGGAATAAAAAATTAATAGTGTCTTTTCCATTAGCCTGGTAGTCCATATTTAAAAACTGAAATCAGTAGTTTGTCCTTTTATATAGAAATTGTTGTTTCTCTGAAGGTTTTGGTTAAAGGGTAATTTGGTCACTACTCAGGTCTACTCTATTTTCCTCTTTTAAATTAAATGCTAGATGAAAATGTGTTATCAAGAAAATGAGGTTTCAAGATTACATCCTGAAAAAGATTGTGTAGAAACTTGTTTTGTTTTCTTGTAGTTTTTCTAGGCACACCCTGTTTGTCAGAGGTTTTCATGATTTAGGAAATTACAAAGAGTTGAGGGAGTATTTCCGGAATTTAACAAACCCTGAGTTCTGCTGGGTGGGCAGAGGGAGCTCAGTCCCTTTTCACATCCCAGGTTCTGGGTTACGTGGCCTCAGATTTTCTTACAGAAATTGGTTTACAGAGCCTTCCCAGAGCAACCTCAACCCCCACGATTCTCACTGCCTCATTCCTTATTTTCTACAAAACAAAACACCAGAGGCCTCTCACTGAATTAATCTTACTGATTAAAAAACTCTCTGGAAAGAGGGAACACGAGCGGCTGATTTTATCAGATTTTGGGTACAAAACTTAATTCTTTGTTTGCTGAGTACCCTGACTATGAACTATTTGATGAGAAGAATGTAACTTTCTGCCCCTTTTATCTCCTTTGATTTCCTTACAAATGCTCAGACACAAAGCAATCCACTACATAGCTAATGAGATGTTTGCTAATTTGGAAAAAATGGTATTAAGAGAAAATTTAGGAAGCAGAAGCAAACTGAAAATGGAATTTCATTTGACATCACTTTTCTCCCAAAGGCCTTTTTCTTCCTCTTCAGCACTCTGAAGTGACAGAATTAAACTTCCTTTCAAAATAGTACTTAAGTTTTAAAGGAAATGAATCTTTAACAATAATTTAAACATCTAGAACAACACAATGAGAAATCCTGAATAAGATCAAAATCATAAAGAGCACCTGTGGATTTATTTTCTTTTTCTGGTTTCAAGCACCATTTTTACTTTGTGGCATTGATCCTCAAAATAACTCCTGCTAACACGTGGTTCTGAGTTGAATGAACTCAGATCATCTGCTTTGATTTCAATATTGATTCTTTGTAATGTATGAGAACAGCTGCCTTTTTGAATTCCTTTCCATCCTCCTTATTACCAAAAGCATCATCATTTTATCTCTGGGATTTGGTGCTTAAATAGCATTTCAACTATACCATCTAATGAACTCAGTCAGAAGAGATTCATTCTCTGACATCTGAGGAAAACACAATCCAGATTTCCAAACACTGACTTAACAAAACATGACATCAGGAAGTTGCTTTATATTATCTTAGGGAAAATTGCCTATCTCTTAACCTGGAGCCAGATTATATAATTACATTGATAAAGGAGTTGAAAAGGTGATAAAAATTTCACCTAACCAGAAAAAGGCTTTAAAATAAGCTGGAAAACACAATTATTTTCCATTACAGTTCAAGAAAGAGCTGATGCTTTCAATAGATTAAGAGACAGAATCAGCTTCCCTTGCACTGGGACTCTCCCAGAAAACAGTGAATTATGAGGATAATACTGGAACATCCACTTTTCAGCTCAGATTTATATCTTTTGTAAAGGAATTGTTTAAGTTACGCTGGTGTCCAAGATTCCCAGAGCTCAGAGACTCACAAACATCTTCATCTGAAAACTGCAGCTCCAGTTTTCTCCTCTCTTACAGGGTAGGGCTTGATGGCTTTTCAACAGGTCTGCTGAGATATGTCCCACCCATGAATGGTGATATATAAAAATAAATAATAATTTAAAATATCCAATATTTTATTCATAGAAAAAAGAGGAGTGGGTCAGAGATGTGCCTTTGCTTCATCTACCTTGAGATAAAACTCTAAATATTGTATAACATGTAGGATTTTCATATAAACCAGCAAGATGACAGGAGGACAGGGGTCCTTGACGCTTCTGTCTTTCCAAAAGCATCACCTCAAGCCACCTAAATCCACTTGGCTTGTTCTGATACAAACCTGAGAGGGTTTTTTCCAAGTGAAAAAAAGGTCCAAGTGACTTTCCCTTGCCTGTCCTCTCTCCAGACACAGCTTTGCTGTACCTGTGGGACTTTACCTCAGTAGAACACTCCTGAGGCAGGACACAAGTGGAAAATGCTGTTGGTATATCGATATATTACTCAGGCCAGATGTTGCCCTCTGATGTGTATCCCTCCTTCAAAATTGCATCACTCTGGAAGCAGCTGAAGTGACATTGAAAATTCTAGTTATTTCAGAATAAAAATATCCAAATAGGCAATTTCCACTGAAGTTACTATAGAAACTGTGAGAGTGGGGAAATTAATTCTAGCTCTCTAACAAGAGTCAAGAATAACCACTTTCCATTACATATGCATAACCATAAAACTATGTTAGCTCATATAAAATAATAATTATGAAAATTATTTTTTCATGAAGAGGATTTTTATTTTTAAAAGAACCATGAGCAAGCAAGACAAACCAAACTTTGAAAAATACTCTGTGCAGAGAGCCAGTTATCTCAAATAAAATTTTGAGAAATGTAATGGTTTTGAAAACTCTCAGGTTTTCAAAAAAACCTCTGTGCTGAGGCCTGACAGCACATTTTTTTAGTGATACTTCTGCTTTTTTTCCAGAAATATTCCAGCAAACACCAAGGATTGATAATCCTTGCATTCCTCCATGGGCCACGCTCATCCCAATGCACACGAGGGCCATTTCCAGAGCCCTGAGTAAGTAAGAAATGCATCACCAGACCCTCAGCTGGCAGATTTTCTGTCACTCGAGTGCCCCACGCAGGTTTTGGGTATTTTGGGTACAGCCCCAGGGGCTGGGGGCTCTGCAGGGTGTGGGATGTTTAGAGCAAACCTTGTGCTTTTTATTTTCCTTTCATTTTTACTTTGCTGCCCGAGTGCTTTCTCTCTGAAAAGAGGAAAAGGCATCCACAGAAACTGTCTGCAAATCCTCACAGCTTAATTGCTTTCATCTGGGGCCTTGTTATTAAATTTAATAGACATTGGGGTGTTCTCTGCTGAGACCTTTAATGTGTTAGGGGCTTTAGAGATCTCTGAAGAAAAATTGAACTTATGGAGAGCAAGTCAATGGTCCACTAACTAAGGCAAATCATGCACCTGCTAAAGAACATCTTCCTTCCAATATTACACCACAGTATTTGGGCCCTAAAGGAGCAGGCATGACAGGGCCAATTTAAACCTTTTAGTCTTGCTGTGATTATAAGATGATGTCCAGCTTGAATATACCTATTATTCCTTGGAAAGTGACATAGAGGGATTCTTTCTTTTCAGAGTTATGTATTTCTAACAAACAGACATGTTCATGATTTAAAGTCTGGGGGTTTAGAGAAAGGAAATAATTCCTGCAGGCAGGCCCACAGCTGAGATTCCTGTTTATGGTGTCAGTGATTTCCCTATGCATGTGAAGGTATGTCAGGATTTCCTGTCACATTTCATCCTTTATAATCTGGATTTCAACACGCATTTTGGTTTTCTGGTATCTTTATCTATCCCAAATCAACCCCTAAATATTTAAAAATTAAGGAGAAACCCTGGTGTTTTGAGATTAACAGATTGATTTCCAACCCAATGGAATGAGGTCAAGCTCAGTTATGGAGCTTTGAAAGTTTATCCATAGCAAAAGTTTTGAGTTTTAGAGTAATAAACTCTTCTGCCTGGCAGGAATTACTAGATGAATCGTGCTGTGCTCTGTAGTAAAAGAACATACCAAAATATCCATTTTTTTCATCATTTTAGCCAAAGAGTTGATTTGTTTACATAATTGAATAAGAATAGAGTTGAAAAGGTTAAACCAAAAACCACTAGCACAAGGAGAAAACTTGGGTTTGGAATGAAGAGCTGGTTTTCAGATGAGAGGAAGAAGCAGATGGAAAGCTGATGAGGCAAGGATATGGCAGCCTGGGAGTTTATCAAGCCATGCAGGTGGCAAAGCAAAGTGGGCTTAATTCAGAGAGATACTGAGAAATTCTTGAGACTGAGTTCCCTGAAATCCCCTCCAAATGAAATATAACAGCAGACAATCAATCTGCACAATTGTCAAATTGCTTTTTGACAGTAAATATCATAGCAGAACTTTTCTAGAAGATTTTGGGAAGCTGGATTTCTTTAGAGCCCATTGGTGACAGCTTTTGAAAACTCCATGGGAAGGAGGCTTGGGTTTGACACTTCAGAGAGTTAATCTGAATTCTATTTTAATAGCCCTGATGTGGAAATATCATAATATCTCCTTGTAGAAGCAAAAATCATTTATAAGACTAAAATTTTGATAAAAGCTTCTAGACAGTCTTAGATGATACAGAGGAAATAAAGCTGTTGAGGACCTTTTCATTTAGAAAGAAAAGGCATTAGTGTGAAATACTTTAGATGCCAGGGACTGTCATCTTTAGAGAAAACAAGATTTTATCAGAATGATCCTGTCTCAAAAGTCTGTGAACTCCCACATAAAATAGCTGTCAATGCTCAGCCATTTCCCATGACCTTCCCCAACTTCCCTCATCTACTTTTGCCTTCCCACACCTTTACAAGTGGCAGCCTGTGACCTCCCAGACCACAGGAAGAGTGGTTTGGACTTTTGTTAGCTTTTCTCCTCACGGCTACCGATAAGGTCAAGCAAGTTTAGAGAGTCTTAAGTGTGCCATAAAATTGACTATGCAGAGAGCATCAATCTCTGCGTGCAGGATGATCTCTTGTCTGTACAGCAATGAGTGACAGGCCTCCTGTGGAAGGCTGCAAAGAAATGGGAATGCTGAGGAGAAACCTGTGGAATGTTAATGGGAATGAAAGTAGTTTAGATGTGATTAAAAGGAAAAAAAAAAAAAAAAGTGTTATATGGGAAATAAAAAAGAAGATTTGGAAAAAATGACTTTTGGATTTTTATGGTCAGATTCTTAACTTGACACTTATGGGAAAACCATGCAAAAAAACAAAATAATGCTTATGCTTATTTTTAAATATTTCGTGAAAACTTCAAATTCTACTGAAGCCAATGGGTGCTGAAGGTACTGAGGGATGTTTTCTAAAACTGAGAGGGTGAAAGGCACAGACTGGAATCCATTCCATCAGCTCTTTGATCCTTGCTGACAGCCTGCCCACTGAGACAAAATTATTTTTGCTTAGTTTTATTTTCAAAGTAACAGGAAGCTGAACTTTTTTTTTTTATTGTTTTTCTTTGTTTTGTTTTGGTTTTGTTTTTGTTTTGTTTTGTTTTTGTGGCAGGGTGAATTCTTCTTTTCTAATTTTCACTTTCTTCTTAACACATCCTGAACTAGGAAAGTGGTTCTGGGATTTACATCTCTTGGGGAATACGTATTCATTAGTAGCTTAACTGCAATGCTAGCACAGTGGAAACAGCTGCATTTCAGCTCTCCCTCAAGAATTGTGTTGTCTTTTGTCCTAGGAGGCTAAGAAACTACAGAGAAAAACAAGTGAGAAGTGTTACAGAAAGATTCTAGCGAAATTGCATACAAATGGAAAAGATTTCTATCAAAAACGACCACTGTGAAATACATCTTTAAAATATGACTCAGTCCTTAAACAGAATAAACATCAATTTGCCAGTTGTCATGTGTTTTAGAGCCATTTGTGCCATTTATTCTGAAGCAGCATCCCATTTATTTTCCTGACCTGCTGTGAGAAAGGGTTTGAGATGTTACTGCCACAGTTGAAATATGTTGCTGTATTCAGTGAAGAGATTCAGCACTGTGCTGCACATAATAAGCTTCACCACTCATCTGACAATTAGTCATGTTGACACATTTTTATAAATTAGACCAAGCGATCATTTTCAGATGAGACATTTTCCCTGCAGAAGGAATCCTTCAGCTTTGCAGGGCGCTCTCAAAGTCAGGCATTTACCACGGTGGAAAGCAATCTCTGCTATGGAAAAGGGAAAGGTGCCTTTTGAAGATGCCAAAAGGAAAATGAAATGTGAACTAAATTTATGGTGGCAACAAAAACCCATTTTCTTCAAGTGAAGCGACGTTTCACATCGCCTAACACTTCTTCTGGGCTAATTGTTCAAGTTCTATATATCAGAGTATAACCAGAGGTAAAACAAAGCAAAACAAATTCCACTAATGAGTGTGGTCCAGATTCTCAGAGGGCACAAACCAGCTTAGTTACACCGAATACCAGAGCCAGGCAGCCCTTTCAGAGGTGCAGCTGGTGCTGCAGAGCCTGAGAAAGAACTAGAAAGTGACAGAATAATATTTCTCCTTCTGCACGTCTGTTTTGACTGATGGATTTCTGATGAATTTCCATTAAATATGAAATACTGAGCTAGGTACATATTTTTAACTGCCTGGTAGTTAATTTTACAGTTTGGAGCCGAAGACCCGGAGCTCTTCAGTGAAGGATGCAACTACAGCTAAGTAATCTGTCTGGTTAATTATTCCTCTCCTAAACACTGATAAATACAAGTTTGAGAAAGCACCCCAGGCATCTTTTTAAGCAAATACTTTCCATATTTATGTATTTATATACCCAGTCTGACAGAAACTACAAATTACTACAGAACACCACATTATGTAGAGGACTATATTTTCTGTGTGGAAAGAATTCGGTTCCTACAGTCTGAAAACGTTTAGAAAATTACACATTCCCACATCTGGAGACTTTGTATTTGTGAAGGTCAAGGCACAGATGTTTCACTCATATGTTCTGCAGCAGAAAGCAGTCACACCTGTCAGCAGTGCAGAGCTGTGCTCCTGTTCCAGAGAGGATCCCAGCAGGTCCCCTTTGCCAGGGGCTGTCTGTCTTCAAGTCTCCCCCACCACACAGCAATGTTCCAAAAAGCTCTGGCTGCTCTCTAGCGAGCGGTGATGGTGATGGATTCACTCTCCCCAGCCCACTCCATTCTGCCCTGACCTTGTGCTTTGCTGGAATCGCTGCAGAATTTTCTTCCTTTCTTTCTTGCCGCTTTCCAGCAGCACCCAGACTTTGCTGTGAATTCTGCAAGGCAGAGAGGAGCCCTGAGAGCAGGGAACTCCACCTCACTTCAGCTTACACACCTCATTTACATCACCAGTTCTTTAATGGCATTAAAGACAGCTGAGCCTTCAGCTTTCACTGCAGTGTCACCTGGGCTTAAATTTTCTTGTAAAACTTGCAAATTCTTGTTATTAACTTCCAATCTTTTGTTCTAACTCTTACATCCCATCCCAGAATAATGAATTCTGCTCCCCAGGCAGCCCTCCTAGCCAGTTTTATAAGTCTATCAACATGCTCGGGTATATTTAAACAGCCTGGAGCGTGACAAACTGTGCAAAATGATCAAAGAACTTCAAAGTGTCATAGCACCTCACAAGTCAGATCTGTGCAAAGGTATCAATTCTTACTTTGCAAATATTTGCAAGTAAAAAAAGAGATTTCCATGAATTTGTCAGAGGGCAGGAAAATGTCACTTCTCCCAGTAAATACAGTTTTTCATTATGACAGCAGTAAAAATATAGAGTGGTGTATAGGTACGCCAAGTTCTGCATACCTTGTAAAAATGAATGAGAACATTATAGCAAAATCACAGGAAAATAATTATGGAAATGACATGATTTTAGTGGGGCTTTTGTTTAATTTTTTTTTTTTTTTACTTTTTTCACACACTTTTTTGTGTACTTGGACATCAACTGAAATAGGTTGGTCACTACTGATACAGATTAGGAAAGAGCTCTTTATAATGTTCCATACATTTGTGATGTGGAACCTTTCAGCAACATGGCTTCTAAACTGAGGAAGATACATTATTTAAAATATACTATGGTAATTATCTTTTTTATTGATGCTAGTTTTGAACTGAAACCTCTTTTTTTTGTTTTTATTTTATTTTTATTTTTTTTTAATTTGAGCTTATTTTTACCTCTTTAGTTCACTACCTGTGAAGAAATTAAAGGAAATAATTTGAAAACTTCATAAGATACACTTTATGAAAAAAAAAACAAAACATTTAGTGCTCAATCAGAGATAGAACCTTTATCAAAAAACTAGTGCAGAAAAACTAAAATTATTACTCAGAAATAGTCCCTTAAAATTTTCTTATATACCCACAGTTCTTTAAGTATCAGAGCCACTCTAACACAGAAAACCAAACACTTATTTAAGTCCTCAGCCTCCCAAAAAAATCAATGTCTACAGTATTTGATGTCCAAGGATTTGCTTATGTTTGTTGCCAACAACTCTTTGAAAACTGCTCTGTCTATATGTGTTTGTGTGCACCTCAGTGTGTTCATTTCCTAGGTCCCCAGACTAAATATTTTCAGACTATTTTTACAGCAGACACGCTGTTTCTCTGAGAGACCAGAAGCAAAAATGACTGTGGGTTTATCCACTGAGGGAATCTTACCTGCATGAAAGAGCAGCACTTTTTTCCCTTCTATTTTCCATTTAAAACAAAGCCCAACATGCATAATGAAGATGTTGAGTTTCTGACAGATTGGAAAGAACACAGGGAGCAGTCCTGTGAGCCCCAGAGGTAAGCAGAACAATTTCATAGGAGATTTCAATTTGGATGTGCATTGTGAGTCATTTCAACACTGACAGAGATTTAATGTCAACATCAGTTGATTCAGTACTGACATCATCTCTGAATATCACCTGCTCTCCTTTGGGAAGAGCAACTCAGCCTCCAAATTTACTCCAGACTGATTTTTATTACATGAAAACAGTCACTGAATTATTGTCAATATAATTAGAAAAAGCCCCCATGTTAATCCTCACGGTGGATTTCAGGCTAATTCACTGAAGAGAAGAAAGCAGACATTAGCTAAAAATTCCTCTGGCTACACATCTCTGCCAGGAATTCTCACACTAATAAGCAAATCAGTTCTAAAGATTTCTTTATTCTCCCATCTTTCTAGCCTTTTCCTCCTCCCCTGTGGCTACTTTAGGCATACAGGTCATCATTCTGGCCACTTTAGATCAGATTGTCTTCAGTTTCTGATTTTCCACCCTGAATTCCTCCAGTTTTAAACAAAATTAGCTCCCCCAAACTACCTTGCATTCGAGAAGCTGCTCAGTTCCAGCAGAAGGGATGATGTGCTATGAGTGTGAAAGTGTTACTTTCTCCTTAGGCCCAGCAGTCCTGGGGCAGATGCCAGAATTAGAGTGGCTTTCAAGTGGAGTTTACAAAATCAGGCTGGTTCCAAGGCGGTGTTTACTGCTCCATAATTTCATCTAATCCCCACAGCTACTGACATAAACTAATTGCATGTACACATATGATCCCATTACGAGTGGTGCAATCCAGATGGTGCCAATCTGGGATTGCAAACAGAGTTCCAGTGCTGTCAAAGGCATGCCAGCCTTCTCTGCTGCATTTACATCTCTATTCCTCCTCTGTCACAGGCAGCTCCTGCTCAGCTGCTCGGGCGGCACAGTAAAGCCAGGGAGTCAAAGTCCCCATGGAGAACATCCTCCAAAAGGTGTCCCCAGAGACTTTGAAAACACCAATGGCTGAAAAGCTTTAGATTTTCTTTTAAATCGTTCTATCCTTACGATTACCATGGCTAATACCATCGCTATTTATTATTAATTCAGCAAGCCTTCAGAATTGCTGTGATTAGCAATAACCTGCTTGCCATGGAACCTGAAAGCTCAGCTACAAGAGGACAACTCATACCTGAAAGAACATCTGGTGTGTCCTTATTTAAGCTCAGATTGGATATGCAAACTAACCATCCACATATCATGTGGATTTTTCCTTTGTCATCTCACCAGCTAAATAACTAGTGAGTTAAAATATACCTAAAATATACCTAAAACACAAAAACCACCCCCAAAGCCCCAACCAAACCAAACAAAAAAATATCACTTGCTCTTTGTTTTGAGGCAAATGGATATGGGAATTACCAAGTGATGTTTGTCCTTCCATAAAAAGGAGTAGGTTCTAAATTTATTAATTTAATAGAATACTGGTGGATACTAATGGAAGAATCTTTTGTGTTTGCATGGTCATGCTGCATGGGTATGCTCAGGTCCTGGACACACAGTGAAGATTAATTATTAAGTTTGGGAAACTGTGTTCAAAGAGTGCCAGCAAGCACATCATCTCCTAAAATGTGCTACTTGTTTGTGATATATTTAAAGCCATTTCTTTTGATTTTTGAGTCTCCTCTCACTTTTCAATTTCATTGACCCTTGAGATGTTACCCTGATCAACATCAGCTGCACTTTAAGTGAAGATGAGTCTGCTTCTAGCAAGTACTCATAGCACTTTTCACTTTCTTTCTGCTCTCATGCACTTCAGAGCAAATCTGAAGTCAACTGAAAGGCCACTAGCCTGGCTCGTGTGAATTCAGTTCAGAATTCAATATTCAGAATATTGCCCAGCTCAATTTTGTTGTTGTTGTTATTTATTCAGCCCTGGAAAACAGCAAACCCAAAATGCACAGCTGATATGAACAGCCTGAATCTGTGGAGATCTGAAGGGTCCCAGAATTCAGGGCTGTAAATCAGCCTGGTGGAACCAGTGGTCACACAGCAAGGGCTGAAGGCACTGAGTGATTCTTACATCAATCCTGATTCTTTGCATGTTAAAATACAAGTGCAGCTGATTTTATGATTGTTATTATTGCTCTTCATATTATTAAACAAACAGTTCAAAATTACTGTATTCAGTTTGAATTGCTTCTCACAAAATCACTAACAGAAATCCTTTCTGAACATGCAAGAGGCACTTCAGTATTTCATGAAGTGTTAAATTGGCAAAACAACAACACGAGTTCATTACTGCAGATTCTTTCCAGATGGAACCATAAATGTTCTGTACTTCACTGAGTGCCCGTGGTACAAAGCAGGAGTTGAGCATTCTGACCACTTTTTGAGGAGTGATATTTCTCATAATGATCATTTATTTTCGAAATGAAGACACTAATTGAAAACAGAGCAGGAAAGGGAAGATTCCAGAACAGCTCTGATTTATTTGGGGCTGGTTTTCAGCTCCCAGGCTGGAGTTTTTCTCCACAGGGGGAGACTCGAGCTGAGCCCGTCCCAACACACCTGAGCCCACGGGAGGGAACTGCAGCACCAAAAGCCAATTGTGCCTCCCCAGTGCAATGAGATTTCCAATGGCAACCCAAAGAACAATATTCTGGGAAATTTAAACTGATGATTGCATGCACAATGCCGAAATCAAGTGATTTTAAGTTTTACAGTTGTGTCTGAGAGAAACTACTGAATGCTCTTAATTTTGCTCCCCCTATGGCAGTTCCCTTTTTATTAATCTTTATATTTACATACCCTTAGAATTTAAAATATGTTTATTTGTTTATTTCAAAACATGAGTCTAGTTCAGTCTTATCCCAATGTAAATCAAGAATAATTCCAGTGGTGTAACTCAAACATGAACAGTACATACATATAAATATTTAAAATTTAATCAGTTGTATAATATTTAAAATATAATCGGTTTTATCTCTCCACTGTTCTTTGCCTAAAGAAATAGTCACACCAAAACTTTCAAATGCATTTAAAGTTGATATTGATATATTTTTGTCTTCATTTTGAATAGACTTTGCCTCAAAGCAGAATCATTTCATTAATCTAGACCATTTCATCCTGTGGACTTGCTTTGTTCCCACTGTTGCACTGGAAATTCCAATCAATCTGTTCATCCATTCCACCTGAGCTGTTCTTTAAACAAATAAATTAGATTGACTTGTCCCCTTGAATACGTCAGCATTTTGATAATATTTGTTTCTAGTCAGAAATTATTATTTTTAATGATCTTTTCAAATGCCTGAAAGAGGTTGCTCCTTTTTCTTGGAATTCCAGGTGTAAAAATAAATATGGAAATAACGATGGAGGAAAATAACAACACATTAATCATCTGCTTCAGAAAGGCTGTGATATTTTCAGAGGAGCATCCAGTAGGGAATGATGTTCACTGGTCCCCAGAGTTTATCTGAACAAACTCCTTGGACAGTGTTAATCCCAATTTCATCTCAGTTCACTTCCATGTCAGGAACCTCATCTCACTCCTTCATGCAGTGAACTACTCCTATTTCACAAACACATCAATTTCTCTTTTGTTAAATCTCTGCTTGTGTATTTCACAGCTCAAAATGAAAATTTCCCTAAATTCCAATCAAGAAACTCGTTGCAGTAAAATGATATTTGCCCTAATTAAAAAAAAATAAACACTATTTACAATGGGATGAGATTAACTTTGTGTGAAAAGTGGCTTTTATACATTTACTTTGACTTTCGCTTTTGTATTGAAATTAAAAAATAAGAGGAGCTCTTAAAATTCTTTATTGAGCTACTTTTTTAGAAATTAAAATAAGCTCTGTGGTACTATCTTGTGCTACTACAGTAGCTACAGCTTTCCTCTCACACCACCCCTGCTCATATGATTCTGGAACGTCTGTAATGGCACTATAAAACTTGGCTGTGTTCATAAGACACTTTAATAAGTCTTTCATCCCAAAGAAATGATGAAAATTTTATTGCTCTTGACAGAGCTGATAGACAGGGTGTAAAGTCCTAATTTTGTGATATCTTCAGGATAAATTCTGAAACCATAGTGCTGTTGAGGATCCTACATGATCCAATACTCTGGCATTAAATAGGGTGAGAGAAGAAACAAACTCCACAGTGGTAATGAACTCCCATAAATACCCACAGTATTTAAATACTCCAGTCCTTGGGCATCCCACCAAAATTCTCCTCAGACTCAGAACCAATGAATCTGCCATCAGGTGAGCAGAAAAAGTTGATTTATATGAATATATAAATTTCCATAAACCAGTCCAAAAGTTAAAGTCTTCAAAAGCAGAACCATTCAGAGCCCTCAGACTCCTCTGGAAACATCAGCAGTAGCAGCTGAGACCTATCTGAAATCACAGATAGTGATCTGAATGAATATGCTTTATATCAACATGTTAGGAAGGAAATTAAATATATCCCTTTACAGGCTCACTATTCAGAAACGTCATATATTTAACACTATTTCTTCAGAATATGAGGACAGAAAGCCCCAAAACTATATGTTTGTTCAATTTTGGTTGTATGGATGTCTGTACTTATCTCTGTGTTCATTAAGTATCAGCCAGACAAAGCAATATCCCTACATAATAAGGGAGAATGGCCCAGCAGATTGAACATGTGCTTTAAAACTGTTGCCTCCAGTAGATCAACTGCTTTATTTATGGATTTTTGTGTCAGGTTTTACACCAGCCTTGCTGGAGAAGTTCCTTAACCCATTTGCCTACATCTCTCTAACAGCAATAATGTCAAGCTCCCTCTTTCTTCTGGAGTCTGATAAAGAGCAATGAGTTACTGTTTTGAAAAGGCTCCAAGGAGAAAACTACTCCACAGTCATTAAACTGTGCTCTCAGAGATATTCGACCTCCAGAGGGAATGATGGAAAAATTACCTTTTTTCTGCCCTGTATCTTTGTGTTAAATCAGGTTTCTGGCTTTTTTATACCATCTAAAAATTATTGTTTTTTAGCAGAGCCTGACACAACTGGGCAGATTACCCAATAAACACACACTGCAAAATCACCAACAGAGAGAAACAACTCCTCCAACGATGCCACATTTATTTGCAAGAGGTGGGAAAGAACAGAGGATTTTTCAGATCTACACACCAAAACAATTCCCACCATTGGGTAACTTCATGCCCATAACTTGGGAGCACAAAGTCCACTGATGCTGTTTCAGAAATGAATATGCAGTATTAATGACTGTACATTGGATTCTCTTATGGAATCATCTCCACTCTTATGGAATCCCCTCCACTCTGTCACCTCAGAGCACAAATATTTTAATAAATATTTTTAATAAACAATGTTTTCAGTCTAATAAAACGGTTTCTTTAAGTAGGCCACAGAGATATCTTCTCTTTAAAATCAAGCACAAGCATTTCCCAGGTCTACTTGAATCCCATTCCCCAATCTCACAAACCCAGCAGGAACTGTCCTTGAACACCTGCACTGCCTGCAGACACCCAGAGCGCATTCAGAGCTTTTGTGAGACACTTGGAAATGCTTATATAGAGATTCAGCTTGTTGAATGACCTTGTTTTGCATACCAGTAAATATGAATTTATCTCAGGTTTCCTAGTAGATGTATCTTACCACTGTATAGTCCTTGAAATGTTTGAAATTCCTTTATGCTCTCTCAGATTACTCTCAATAAATTGACAAGCCCCAATGCTTTCTAAGCCACTGTAAAGAGAGTGACAACCAACACAATCTGAAGGCAGATAAAAGGGGATTTTTGATGGGCCTGAAACTCATGAGCAAGGCAGAGAATAAATCTGTTTCTTGTAAGTTACTCTCTTAAAGGGAAAAAAAAAAAATCTGGAGTGCATTTCATCTAGGACCTGTCAAAATAATAGCTCGGTGATGTGAATTCAGAACATGAAAGTGCTCGATTAGCAATCAACAAGAGACAAGAGATACACCAATCTTTTCTAGCAGAGTTTTCTTATCAGACACATTTGTTTTACTTCATGAGATTGTTCTAAATGCATAAAATTTACATACATATGGCTGCATTGTTAATTCCTACTACGAAACTCTTTGGAAGAGTTTTCATTTTCTGCTTAGGAAGGAGCTTCCCAGCTGAGAAATGCAAGTGAAGGATGTTGGGTACATCAGTACAGTTGTACAAAATATGGCTTAGTTTCTGTCCTCACAATAATGAGCAAGTATAGGAATTGAAGATATTTGTAACCACAAATTAGGAAGAGTAAATTACAAATACTGACAGCATGAGTAAATTATTGCAGAAGTCACCTAATTAACTTTTTTTAATTCCATCATCAGATATTTGATTATAGACTTTCTTTGTGAAACACAAAGTTTTTTCCCTTCTTTTCTCCTTTTACATATTAGCAAAGTAGTCTAGAAAAAACACTGATTTGCAATAGGTTAAAAATGAGGTTTCTATTGCTTATATGAACACAAGCAATTATGAAATACCTACTCAGATGTGAATTTCCTAAGAAAATATATCTTGCCATAACTTCCAGATATCTGTCTTGAAGGAACAAAATTACAGCTAATAGTTAAATTTATCTAAAGTAAAAATTCTGTGAAAGAGGTCACAGAATAAAAGCATTTTCACTCAACAACATTTGGGAGAAAATATTCTTCATTCCTTATCCAGGTGAAATTACATTGCCCTAAATTAAATTCAGGATCAGAGGAATCCCAGAGTTATCAAAATCATGAGCTTCCCTTTATTTTCACAGTGAAATTAATCAGAGCAATTATTTTCACTCATTGAAGTAGAATTTGGCTTATTAGAAAATGCCAAAGTGATGCCTCCTTGTGCTATGATCAAAAGCAGTAATTATTATCAGGTAAATCTGTGTCTCAGACCTGCTCAAATATTGAAATTCCATCTGGAAGTCTGCTAAGGAAATGAAGAGACATCATCTAAGTCACCTGCATATGAAAAAACTGATATTTATGGGCAGCCACAGCTTTTCTGGGCAACCTGTGCCAGGGCCTCAGCACCCTTACAGAGAAGAATTTCTTCCTTATATCCAACCAAGATTTACCTTCTTTCACTTTAAAACTGTTGCTCCTTGAACTGTCACTACAGGCCTTGGCAAAAAAGTCCTTGCCCATCTTTTTTTTATAAGCCCCATTTTTAAACTGGATGATAAGACTGAGACAAATCAGCTGAACATTTATTTCCCAAGACACAAAAATGAATGAACGGGGCAACAGGAAAAGGTGTGCATGAAGGGAAACTTCTCAGATATTCTAATGGCTCTAATTTTAAAAGCTGCCATCAAATCTTGATGGATTGTGAAAGTGTGTCTCGTTAGATAAATTATAGGCATGACACTTTGGAGATCAAGAATGTGCCTTAATTTATTAAACAGTGCCTAAGTGCAAGCTCTGTGGCTCAGCATTGAAGTGTGTTAATAAGTTCAGCTCACGGTGTGCAGAGGGGGTGAGGATGTATCCAGCAGTGGGAGCTCTATTTTGTGAATCTTTATCCACAAAGATTTAGTGTTTCTTTTAAGGACATCATCCACATGCCTAATGTTATGTGCAAAACATACAGCAGGGACTCAGAGAGATCAGCAACAGGAGGTTCAGGATGGATATTTATTTAGATATATAAAGATGCTGAATGCTTCTGTAATGAATTTGGTATTGCATGCAGCACTTAATGTTCAGCCCTCACTCTGCCAGTATTAAATTTTTTGTCTGAATAATGAAAAAAATAGATTTATTTTATCCTTAATCTATTCATTTCTTGGTGCTGGAGTTTAAAAAGAATTGTTTTGCTCTTCTGTGCAAAAAATAAATTATGATTTTTTTTTTTAAGATGTATTACTCTGGTTTTACATCTTACTATAAATCTAAAAATGACAATACGTGTCCCAAGGCAAAGAAATTTGCAAATCTGTGAATCTTTTCATCACAACCAGAACTTGGCCAAACTGCTGGATTCTGTTTTCCTCTCTGCTGAGAATGGGATCACCTAAGTTGCACTTTCCTTCTCACCACCTTGCATAAAGCTGACACAGAAACTCTGAGAAAACTTTCCAAGATCTTCCCAAAGTGGATTCTTGTCCAGCTGCCTTTATTGACATTTTTATTGTTTTTTTCCACTCTTGCAGCAAGAGCTATTTCCAAATATTCTCAAAACTCATTTCCCAGTAAATCTAAAACTGCTGCTTTGCCAGTGCAGAAATATCCACTCTGCACTGAGCCTGCTCTTGTCCTTACCAGCAGTTCCAGAGAATGTGTGAGGAGAAAGAGGGGAAGCACAAGCAAAAATCCCTCTTTGCACCTCTGATAAATTTCATTTATGTGAAATTTACCTGCATTACCTGGCAGGGATCTCCTTCCCCACCCCCGCCCTGCTATTCAAGGGAACAGAAAGGTACAAGAACTAATTGGGATTCAGAGCAAATTGTGGTGGGAACTCAACAATGTAACCTAGAGAAAGAAATGGAATCTGCAGAGAGAAAACCAGGACTGAGATTTTCAATAACAATTTTTAAGGCTGCATGTGTGAGTCCCGTGAATTTCACAACAAGGAAAATACACAAAGCCAGGCACTGCCCTAAAAACCAAGCTGAATCAATTGGTTCTTCTCTGGCTGGAGGGCTGACTTTACTTGTGATTGCCCTTAATTTTTATAAAATAACACATTTTAGTTTTGGAAGGTTAGAGTTCAGAATCAGTATTGTAGTAAACCTGAAATGAAAGATGTTCAGTTCTATTTGCAGGGTAAGACAGAGGGTTAAGTCCCTTTCAAAAGTAAATTCACAGCAAAGCCTCTTCTATTTTTCTTTCCTACAGCTTGAGAAAGGCCATATTCTGAGCTGGATTGTATAAGGCAGGCAGTACTTTACCCTTTTGTGTGTGAGATGGAAAAATTTCTATCCACTCTTCCCCTGCAAATGGGCAGAGACAGAGCAGAGAGCGGCTGATGGATTTGATATGCCTCAGTCAGAGGCTGGGCCAGCTCCCAGAGGTGACAACTGCAGCTCTCAACAAACTTCCAGCAGAGAGAAAAGCAGACAGAAACTCTGACAGCTCACACTTCAAGGAGAGCTCCCAGGAAACTTTAGCCCAGACAAAAGGAAATATCCACGGGAATGTGGGTTGAGACGCGGCAGCTGCGGGTTTCACAAGCCGGAGCTTTCCTGCAATTATCAGACACATGAAACAAGGAGACACCAGCTCTGGTTCATTTCTGATTTGTCTGAGGTACCCCACACCGCCCTGAGTGAAAGTCAGAAATAACTGCACATATCTCCCCCTTTTTGAAGGAATCATTGTGGATCCAGGATGTAAATTTGGGATGATTTTGCTCCCCTGCAGCTCCCCTGAGGGAAACACAGCCCCTGACTTTTCAGTAAGGAAGGAAAATAGACATTCTCTTTGGAGATGTTCCTCAGGAGCTTTCGTTCTGGATTTGGGGCATAATTTTATCAATCCCATAAAATTTGGGATTCTCTCTGAGGTTCTGAATGTTCAGCCATTCATCAGTTGCATACAGCAAGACACATTCCCCAAACTCATCTCTTTATTTATGAAAATAAAACTCATTTTCACTACGAGACCATAAAAGCAGATGAAGATTTTCACTATCACTGATTTTCCAATGATGAATTCATTTTCCTGTATCATTTTCTTCTAACTGATGAATTATAAGTGTCAATTTGGTAAGCTTTCCTTTTTTTTTTTTAAGTACTTGAATTACATTTCTACATAATAATACATCCTTCCAAATAGTGCTTCTACAAAGACAGGAAAGTAAATTACACAAATACTGCCCATCTATCATCTGGAAATATTAAATAAATATGCTGTTTAAATTAATGTGTATCTCATGTACTCTCTAAAAACACTGAGTCTATGAACCAGTATTCATTTAAATCACTATACATTTTCCATTATGACATTTTATGGGAGGGGATTCAATAAAGGAAGATTTAGACAAATTGTGCTAAAATCACATTTTTAATAAAAAAATTAAAAAGCATTTTATGTTTAAGAATCATTGCAGGATATGTGAATTGGCATTCACATGGAAAGGTTTTAGGTGGGTATAAGACGAGCATTCTCTTGAATGATCAAAATTTTATGCATTTCATATATTCTAACACCCATCAGGATGCTAATTACTGAGGATTTTCTAACCCCAAATAAGTCAGACAGCCAAGTCACATGATCCTTGTTTTTACCAAAGAAGCAGATTTGGGTCAAACATCTATGGATCTAAAAATCCACATTAAGTGCATAGGCAATTTAGGACAACAAATCCTGCAGACAGGAGGGAGAAAGAAATCTCTGCTTCCATGAGACAATTCAGTTCATCTGGCAAAAAAAAGGTGAGAGAAATAACACAAGTGCAGCACTAATGGGGAACCACAGAGGGAATTCCTAAAAACATATACATAAACTATATATTCCATATACTTAAACTCTCTGCAAAGCATGAATCACTAAAGAAATGTATCCAGATGCTCACTGGAAATGTGAAATATAGAGATTTCCCTCCTGAACAACGTGTGGGTGACACAAAACTCAATTCCTGCATTACCATTAGCCAGCAAAATCCTTTTCAGGGCTAGAAGAGAAACTGGAAAACTGTCACACATCAGGTTTGCTGGGAACAAGGTTGATTCAATATTTCTCCAGCACAGGCCTTTGTCTCTCACAAGGGACAGCAGAGCACTGTGTAACACTTTTATTCCTGCCAGTTTTTCCTGCAGGTGCATATTGTCAATCTACTTCCATTTCCTCTATTGCTCTCCCCAAAGAATCCACCTTTATTGGCTCTAAAAGCAAGTGACAGATTTTCCCCTAACTGAACAGTCTCAGGCACTTTCTTTATAAATAAGTTATTTTGGGGATGTTTCTGTGTGTGATAAACTGGAAAAAGGCTGTCTAATCTGTGGTGAGGCAGGAGCTCCAGTCTCCAGGAGTTTTCCTTGAGGAATTTGGGTGTTTTCCCAAATTTCTTCTGTATTTTCCTATCCAGTGGAAAGCTATGGGGGTGCTGGTGCAAGCAGGAGCAAGGTTCATGAAGGCTGATAAAAGTTACAGCAGAGGTGAGACATTTCCAGAAATATCCAGGAGAGTAAACACCAAAGGAAACAAAACTACCCTCCTGGCCAATGTTGAAAACACTGATTTTCCAACCAATTCCATATAGGATCTAATTTTATTCAACTTAACACAACAGATACTGTATTCTCTGAATCCACTTTCTGGAATATACTGAATGTAATAGATACTGATTCTATAGCTCAAAATAATGCAAATTTCCTGCAAATAAACACCTCTTTCAAAACTGAGTATAGCTTGACACAGGAAAAGCTTTTTGGGTGCATCCTGAGCTTTTTGAGTGTAGAGACAGGATTACAGCACCAAAGCCTGAGCTGGGATAGGTGAAGCACTAAACTGCAGTCATAACATGGTAAAATACAGTCAGCAAACACAATAAAGACATCCCCAGGATCAAAAGTAGTATTTTACCTCTTATAACTACTGGAACCAGCTAAAAATATATAGATTGTCAGTCTATACTGTTAAAAAAATAATCAAGTGAACATTCCTCACTACTGCAACTCCCTGGAACAAGCTCTGAGTTTCCTTGTAAATGTATTAGCAAAACAAGATTTCCTCTAAATGTTTTACTACTAATTCTTTATTCAACAGAAAATCAGACTCTGAAACAAAGCTATCCCCCTCAAAATATTTTTAGAGAATGAATATTGTTCTAAAAAATAACAATTAAACTTCTCACTTCATTTGCCAAGTGTATATGCAAAATGTGCTCTAAAATACTGTTACTGCAGGTAAGATTAAATCAAACAAGCAAAAAGATAACCCGGAATTCTTTGATCTGAAACATACAGAACCATAAAATGTTTGGACACGATAAAAATTTGACATTGTGGATAAGCTTCACATCTTTTATTCTTTTTCATAAAGAAGTGTCAAACAACTATATAAAAATAATAGATCAAATAAACATAGACACTGTTGTACACAGAGCATAAAACCTTAAAAAACACTGAATAATTCAAGGGAACTCCAGCAACACTTGTAATTTACAACCCTTGCAATTTTTCATAAAGCAATACCTTTCCTAATTCTCATCTCTTTTCTTGCCGGTGCCTCGGGAAAGGGAAAAGCAAAAATGGAAACCATAACTACCAATATTAAAGTGTTTGCTTTTAGTATCAGTGTAGTAAATATGCCATTACTCTTAGATGGTAATGCAATATGCAAACACTATTTGTCCCAGATCGCTACAGTAAACAAAATTTTCAGGGACTATAATATTTTTCTCTCCTGCTATTTGCAAGATTATTTTGCAAAAATAAAAAAAAAAAAAAAAATAAGTTCTAATTTTTGAATTCCTTCCCAAAACAAGGTACTGGGAAAACAGCATCACACACAGAATAAGAATTTGTATTTCATCTTGGGAAAGTGCTCAGGTTTTCAGCAATGTCTTTAGCCTGGGTGTAGCTGGGTTTTTTAATTCTGCATTAACTTGAGGATCTTCCTGACAGGACTTTTGTCCTAAGGAAATCAAAGATGTCACTGCTGCCTCTGATCTGATCTGGCAGCAGCTGTGTCACTTTAAAATATACAAATTTTCCTTGTCTTTCCCCCTAATTGATATCCCCATACCCAAGAGTTTATGCACAGGGGAAAGAAGAGCTCAGGAAAATCAGAGATGCTCAAAGTGACCAAATTGAGAGTTCTGTTTCACAACTTGGAGAAGGAAACCTCACATCTTCATCTCACTTCCTGTACACGTGTTTGGTGTGGTCATACTCACACTACTGTTTGCTTGGTTTTATTTTTGTTTTCCATCTTTATATTTGTTTTCAGAAGTTTTAATATGCAACAACCATAAAAGAGTTCTTCAAGATGAAATTAACTTGAAACAGGAGTCTACATGTAGAAACCAATGTGCAATTATGTAAAAAATCTCCTAATTTGTTTTACACCAATTTAGAAAAAAAAAATCCCAACTAAAAAAAAAACAAAACAAAACAAAACAAAACTTGATTTTTGGACTCCATGCCAAAAAATACCCTGCTTTGCAAAATGATAAAAGAGTGCCATGAGTTAACAAAGCAATTCCACCATTCTGAACCTGCTTAGCCGCTCAACCTGAAGTACAGAATACACAAAATATTCTTATTTTTGGTTAACTACACAAAGAGCAGACAAATAGTGGAGCTGCAGATCTTCAAAAACCCCACAGCATTAAGTCAAAAAATGCCTAAACTAGTGGAAGATTCAACAGAAGTTTCTTTCCAATTTACCTATTTTATCAAAGGAAACACCAGATTATTTGATAGAATTTTAAGACTTTTGAAGCATTTCCACCTGTTTTCACACCTTCCTACGATTTGTGCAGATAAAAATAAACACCACAAAAAGAAAAGACAGACTAATCTTTGCATGTCCAATAAATCATTTCCCTCAATAAATCCATTTCTCTCAATAAAATGTAATTAATAATTCCAGTTTCTCCAGTGCAGTTTTTCTGGAAGTTTTTGGTTTTTTTTGTTTTATTGAACACAAAACCTTAATGCTGATGAGCAATTCCTTAGAGGAATAAAAACTGGGGGAATATTTCAAAAAAAGCCTCTTCACCTGTCCCCTGTAGCCTTGAAAACTAAAACCTGATATGTTTTCACAGTTTTAGTTACTTTCCCATGAAAATATAAGTTGTTTATCACACTCCTTCTAAGAAATGTCTTTTGATGGAGTTTCTCATGACCAGTGTGCTTGGGAAAGTGGTAATTAATTATCCAATCCCTGCTCATTGTTGAGAACCTGTAAATATTGGAGTCAGAGAATGAAAGTTGTTTCTTTCCTGTTGTAACACTGAGAGGTGTTCATGTGAATCATTTCGTGTCCTTTAGTGACAGTACCCCATGTCACACCTGGCTTGATTCCTTTTAATATTGATGTGAACTTCTTCCCATCCAGTATTAAATGTTGGTGTGGATACAGCTGGTGTGCAGCACAACGAGGCCACCTCAGAGCTCTGGACTAGAGATTAAAATTGCATATTAAATATTACACATTAAATATTTTATATGACATATTACATAGTAAATATTACATATTTAACATTACATATTTAATATTACACATTAAACATTACACATTAAATATTACATATTAAATATTACATATTAAGTATTACACATCAAATATCATATATTAAATATAGATTAAATATTACATAATAAATATTACATATTAAATATTACATATTTAATATTACATATTAAATATTGCATATTAAATATTGCACATTAAATATGAAATATTACCTATTAAGTATTATATATTAAATATTGCACAGTAAATATTACATATTTAATATTACATATTTAATATCACATATTAAATGTTGCACATTAAATATTACACATTAAATATTACATATTAAATATTACATATTATGTATTACATATTAAATATTACATATTAAATATTGCACAGTAAATATTACATATTTAATATTACATATTTAATATTACATATTAAATATTGTACATTAAGTATTACACATTAAATATTACATATTAAATATTACATATTAAGTATTACATATTAAATATTATATATTAAATATTACATATTAAATATTACACAGTAAATATTACATATTTAATATTACATATTTAATATCACATATTAAGTATTGCACATTAAGTATTACACATTAAATATTACATATTAAATATTGCACATTAAATATTACACATTAAATATTACATATTAAAGATTACACATTAAATATTACATATTTAATATTGCATATCAAATATTATATATTAAATATTTCAGATTAATATGTAATATTAAAAAACCTCCCTGTTCCCTCAGCCAGAGCAGTTCTCCCATTGATAACCCAGTTCCCCCCTCCCTCCCAGCCCTCAATCCCTGCATTTGTTGGATTTGCAGGGATTTTTCCTCCCGTGTCAGCGGCACCTGGCATCCTCTGGGACCGTGCACGATTCGATGGCACGAGGGAATTGCGATTGTCTCCTGCTCCAGTGGGCCATGAACCCAGGAGTTCCTGAGCAAGCCTTGGCACAGCAGCAAAGCAGCTGCTGGGCCCCATTGTTGTGGAGAATGTGCATTTTGACAACTACTAATCATGTATTTACTCTGAACACTGAATAATCTTATACATTTATTATTCTCTGAATGTATTTACCCAACGAGTAGTGGCAGCTCTAAATGAGTTTCTTGTGTCCTGGAAAGAAAACACGAGCAGCAATTAATTAGTTTATTGCTATTTAGCAGGAATTTGTTTATTTATTTCCCCCAGCCATTCATCAGATGCATCAAATACAGAATTGAAGGTAGATTTTTGTGGTATTTATGGTTATAAGGTTTCTGGCAAAATTCCTTCTGAACTATTCTATATACCTATATATGTATATATTCTATATTCTATATATGTACTTTTATGAATGCTGTACCTCAGTTATGTTTGAGAAGAGATATCTAATTTTGTCCTGAATTAAAAAGAACAAAAGAATGGATAGAGCAAGTAAAACAAACTGGTTCAAGCTGGTGGTTGTCTATGCTGTGTTAAAAACTAAACAAAACACAAAGAAAGCAGAGAGGTGAAACTGAGTTGTGGTCTGTACAAAGACAGAAAGCAAGGAGTTATTTAACTTTTTCAGACTTTTGAGGCTGTAAGGACTCAGGCCAGTGTGGGTGAGGCAGGATAGATCATCAGACACAGCAATCCTCAGCACATCACTTGATTAACAATTGCTCTTTTTGCCTCAGAAACCTTCTTTTACAGAAAGTAGAAGGTTCAGCGACAGATTCTGAGTGACCACACACAACCATGAAAAAAGTACAACTGCACTGATGATGATGATGATGATGGATGATCATTAATTATGAATTTAATTCATTAGAAACACATGGGGATACAGCCCTGGAATTCATTTAAATCCCAAATGGAGCATGGGGACATAAAACCCACGGGCAGGTTCATAGCAGGGTAGAGTGTGGGGCTGCTGGTCCCACAGCAGAGCTCCTGGAAGGACACTGGAAGTTATTTTAACCACTGCTAATGGCAATTATTCCTTATAAATCAGCTAAATGAGAGAAGCAAGGAGGTACAAACCTGAGCTGCCTTAGGACAAGCCTGGGGAGATGAGACTTAAAGGGAAGAGGGAATCATTGAGAGCTAAGCACAGTTCAAACTAAAAGGTGCCCAGACAGGCCTTGGAGCAAAATGTTGAATTAAAAACTTATTAAAGCAATTATGAATGACTTAAAAAATTACTTTTTTAAAATGTTGTGCTACAGCATCAAAATAATTAATTTTGTTTGCTTATTTTTAGCCCCAAATCCTTTCAGTCACTCTGACTTTCCCTTCTGTCTGTAGCTGGAATGCTGCTCTCCCCTGCAATTTAAACAGAAAAGCACTTAATCTTCTTTTGGGACTAACAAAAACGTTTTCTTGAAACGACTATAATGATTTGTGGTGAAATAGTTGATTTAACTCATCATCGAAACGTTTGGATTTGCAACTCAACCTAAATTTTACTTTCCATTTTATTGCCCATAGTCTCAGGAGCAAACAGATAATATTGTAAGGGCAAGCTGTATGGATTCAGAATAGTTTCTTTTTCTCTTAAAACTACCTATGATGCTTATTGTAATTTTTGCTCCTTTGGCTGCTTCTCCAACCTCCAATTAAAGGCTGGAACAATTTATTGAATTGTGAGGTCACTAATTGAATAGATATATAGACAGTTGAAAGCACCAGGATTCTCTACAGGGTTTGTTTATCAGTGTCTAAATCTTGGTTTACAGCTTGCTACCCTCCTAAATATACAACAATTTATTTAAGGATTTATGTACAATGTTTGTTTACCATGGCAACTGCTATATCAACTTGACATACACAGGAGTAATTTTATTCAGATATATTTACCTCTTAGGATTAATCCATATTTTATGGTTCTTAAAGAGAAATAACAACAAATTCTCAATATGTGTTTCAACTTCAGTGTAAGAGGCACTTGGCTGTTTTCTTGCATAATTAATATGACTGAAGGTGTCTGCCAACCACAGAAGTGGTCAAACAGCCAATTAAATCAGCTGGGGGGAAAATCATGGGAACCTTTGGATATTACTTGGCCTGTGGGCTTTCCTTTAGCAGTTTTTTATTTTACTTTTCAAATTCATACCCTGGCGTAGTTTTAAAAAACCCAATTTTTAGGAATGCAAAAAGATCTATATCCCTGCAAAAATACAAGGATGGGCTGGATGGGGCTGGGATCAGCCTGGGACAGCGGAAGGTGGCAGTGGCCCCTGGCAGGGGTCTGGAGCTAGATGGACTTTGAGGTCCCTTCCAACCCACTCTGTGATTCTGTGTTTCTGTGTTCTAACCTCCCTCAGAAATTACCCCTCTGGAAGAACCTAGTCTACATCTGAACACAGCCTGAGCCCAGAGTGGCAGAGAACTGGGAACTCAAACCCCATTTCCCGATCTCTGCACTCAGATCTGATGTTGGAAAGAGGGAGGAGGCACAACTGATGGGATAAGCCATTGCACATTCAGAGAATGGAAATGCTGGGCCGTGCCCTTGGCTGCTGGAGAGGCAGGAGCCACATCTTTCCTCATCTGCATCCATAGAAATGGTCAGAACCGCCAATTCCCATGCTAGGTCTGCGTACATGGATCATGGGCAAAGTAAAAAGCAGAATTTCACTCGTGTAGGTCACAGAAATATAAAACCCCTGCTCAGAAACTCAAAGGGTAATTGGTGACCTCCTCCTGCTGGACCTGCTTCACTGAATGCCACTGACATCTGATTTACCAGTGAAATCACAAAACACAGCCCTGCAAGTGCCAAAATGAAGGCAGACCCCGGAAGGAGTTTGAAGGGTTAAAGAGAATAATAACTACAGCACGAGTGGAAAGGAAACTGGATATAATAGGGTCTGTAATTAAAGAAAGCAAGAAATAATTCAAGACTGCAGCATCATGAGAGTACAGTACCAGGAGAGATTAGAGGCAGCAAGAAATAGCCTGGTCATGAAGTATTGTATACACTGTTGAGTTTTCAACAGGGAATAATTCACTTCTGTGATTCAACTCTTTCTCCCTCATCACAGCCAGAAACCGCCCTGAGTTAAACAGAGGATGAAATTAAGAGATTCTGTGAATTCCTCAATATATTCTGTACCAGCAGCCTTACTCCAGTCCCTCCTGCAGTAAATGAGTAATAATAATGATAATAGTCGTAATTAATATTAAACTCTTAGTGAAGGTTTATTATCTTCAATTTCCATTAAGTAATTAATGAATTCATTAAGATTGCTAGTGTAAAAGCAAGCAAGTTACATAGAGACACACCCTGCAGGTCCAACATTTAATAATCTATTTTAACAGTAGTGAAAAATTAACATTTATTTCTTAATATGGTAATGATCTAGTCCTACAGTTATGCAAAACACAGCTGAAGAACACTTATTTTTGGAGTTCTTTTCAGAACTTGCTGTTGGGTTGTACAATCTCAGCTGGGAAGGCCTGCACAGGAATATTTGTGCTTGCTTGAGATAAAAGTCTGCCCTGCAAATCCACACTGGTGAACCCACAAATTCTGTAAGACAAAAGATGGACAGGGGTCTATCTGTTCCACACAGTCCCAGTCATCCCAATCCATTTTCTGCATCCAGCAGAGCAAATCCTGCAATTCCATGGATATAAAACCAGAGCAGTCACAAAGAGGGCACAAGAAACAAGGAAAGCCACAAAACCATGTCCACATGTGCCAGCTGCACCTGAAACAGGCTCCAATACCTGACATTTCATGCCAATATTCTGTTTTGCGCTATTAAATTCACTTTTATTTTGAAAGGGATGGGTCATCTTTACCCAGGAAAACAGCTGGATATATTATTGATATTATTTGCACACTGAGTGGAATTTTATCTTTTCTGGGAAGACTGAAATGTGTGTGAAGTTCAGAATTCACGGTGACTTTTCATTTTTCTTTTTTTTTTTTTGCAGAGCACTAAAGTGATTATTCTAATGAGCCATGCTATTTTCTGCCTGAACATTTCTCATTTTTTAATTGGCAAGAATGAATTCTTTAGATCCGATTTCAGAACTTTCACTTCCGTTTTGTTATATTTATGTTTCAAATACAACATTTGCTTTCATTTCATATCTTGATTGATGAAGACAGTAAAAAAGATGAGCTGTGCTTTTTCTTATTTCACATTTAAGATTTTTGCAAGGTCACAGCTTTCTCTTCTTCGTGCTAGCGAAATGCAAAACTTCCACAAATGAGTCAAACTAGTACTGCTGAAAAGAGAGGAAAAAGTAAATACATCCTCAACAACCACAGCAGAACGAAAACAAACAAATAAAGGTATTTTCTGAAGGTTGCACCTCACTTGCTCATTTTTTTCACCCAGTTTCCCAAGCAGGATGCAGAGAAGTTTTGCTTTGCAGGTTGGTTCCTTGCCTGAGCATCTCAGCTCTGGAGGGGCACGGAGCTTGTAGCAGGCAGTGTTTTAGGGCTGTGTTCCTAATTAAGTGAACAGGTGGCTCCAGCCAGCAGGAACTACTGAGCAAACAAACCCAGGGAGAGCTGGGACTTGTTGGAGCAGATGGTGTGGTCTTTGTACCTCTTTAATGAAGACTGTGCCTGAGCTCTCTGCTGGCTTTAATCGAACGCTTTCCTCGTCGTTTGTGCAACCGCGCTCACACCAAAATAAAACAAAATTATTTCTGGATTAGAAAAGGAAACGCATTCTCTGCACCCTTCAAATGTGTTTGAGCATAGCCTGATGTGCTCAGGTGTATCCTGAGTGCCAAAATTCAGGTAGAAGGTCAGGGCACACCCAGCACTATTCTCTGTACCCACTTCCACACTATAAACTGATTTATTACTTGCATCATGCCAGCAATCACCTTGTAAAACTTTGCACAGATATAACATCTTTAAAGAGCAGGTAGACATTAATAGATTTTTAACATTCCCTTGCCAGCCTCCTGTTTTGAAAGTAATCTATCAATGATTTGGAATACATTTATTAAATTATTACCTTTCCTTTATAGATTTATGTCAGCGTAGTCCAAATCAGAGTTCACATTAGGAATGGGAAAATTTGTTCCAATTTTTTTCAGTGAGGATCGTGATTCTATTTTGCATCATCCCATTTACTTAGGAGAGGGTGATCAGAAAGAGAAGGAGTTTTATAAAAAGAATTCCAATGGGAAAATGACCATTCCATCTTGAGTGGGGATTAGAGATAAAAATAGGGAATAGAACAGGGGAAATTTTCAATACAAATTCAGTAATCAAAATCAGAAATTCCAATAATTTTCACTTTTGTACCATCCTGTATTATAGTGGGGAGCTCATTAACTTATAAAATACTCACACACAGATTTACATTCAAAATTTCCTAAAATTCATCCATATGTAGAACAGTTCAAATGCCTTCCAAGGGTGAAGTGCAATCTGGTTTTCCTACACCAGGCACAGCTGAGGTTCACCTGGGGGCTGAAACTCCCCCTGGGGCTGGGGCTGTTTCTGGGGAGCAAATTCAGCCTTCCAGAGTTTTGGGAATATTGTTGGGAAGCTCCACAGGAGCAGGGATGCAGGAAAAGTAGCCCAGGGAGTGGAGAGGAAAGGAAAACAACCCAAAAAGTGTGGGCACCATCAGGATAAAGAAGCACCGTGAGCGTCGTGGATGGAACCTGATCATTTCCTAACTTGCATTTTGTGGTTCAAATTTATTTATTTTTTCCACCTCAGAAACATTATGAGAACACATTTCAATCTGATCCATAAATCCCCACATTTTCAAAAAAGAGAGAAAATTAAGCAGTGACTTCAAAGTTTTGTAGTTGGTAATTATTTATTTTCAGATATTTCATTCTATGATTAAGGTAATTAATATCCATAGTGGCCAGGTGCCATTTCTCTCTAAATGCATAGAAAAATGATTTTGGTTTTATCAAATGGTGCAGATATTTGGAAGGATGAGAGATTGAGACAGCAGCTGAGGATGCCAGGTATTTTTATTACATCTTTGTTCCTATTATTTTAATTTTTACATATACTAACATGCTGTGTTGTAGTTTGACTAGATGACTTAGGTTTAAATAATGGACACTCATAGAAACAGAAATGATGGATGGACCAGAAAATAAAAGTGGAAATACTATTTTAATACTCTACTTTAACTCCAGCACTTTTACCACGCCTGCTACACTGTTGCTATGATATCACTTGGTAATTAATTGGAAATCCCATTACACCTTATTTTTGTGCAAAAAATCAATTGATAAGGAAAAAATAAGATGCAGTGTGGCCCCTTCTGTAGAGAAATACTCCAATATGTAATAATTTGGCTGGAATACTGCAAGAATCGTGGCACACACAGCTCATTATTCTTACTATTCATATCACTGAACTTGTCTTGCTAGCTCTATTTATTTTTCACTGGAGTAATTCTGTGGGGAACTTCAAAGCAATTAGTTCAGGAGCACATGTTAAAGGGTGAAGGGTTTCAATGTTGCAGCAATGTAAGATAACTATAGATCACAAAATCTGTCATGGAATAATGCAATCAAGAACAAAGCAAATTGAAGCTTTGTTTTCAGAAGATAAGAATGCAATGGAATGCATCAGTAGCTCCCCTTGCTTCTTGTGCTGTCTACCTAAATGAGACTCCCTGCTTGCATATTTCAAAGTCATTGGTTAATTATCCTGGAGCAAAACTGCATTTTGGGTGCTCTGATTTGAACATAATGATGTGACTATAATTCGAACAAATTGGAAATATTCAAAGTTGAATACTTGATTTCAGATATAATCCAGTAATTAAAAACATAACAAATCGTTTAGCAGGAATGCTGCCATTGTCTCTGAGGCAAACTGCTAATTGCAGGGCCCACATCTCCCCCATATTTGCAAAATTAAGATCCAGTGGCAAAAATAATGAGCTAAAAGATATTTTTTTCCAGGCTTTTAAACCATGCAGACAATACTGAGTCAGAAAGGAACAAGATGGATTAAACAGGCATCACTTGCAGTGTCAATTTAATTTTTCCTGTGCACTCCCTTTACAAGACAAAATAATGTGCCAATGCAGAAAATTACACAGATAATAAGTATAGTAAATAAAGGGAGATCATCAAACACAGTATGAATGCTGAGGAATATTTATTTTAAAAATATGCTGTTGGTATCATCCTGATAATTTATTATAGAGTCTTTTTGCTGTCCATTCACCCAATTAGGAGCTATTTTTTGGTAGTTTTGGTAGTGTGAATGAATGATATTTCCCCTTAAGAGAGGGCCATGGTTCTGGATGCCATTCAGGCATTTACAAACACTTGTAGGAGCTCTCCCTGAGGCAGCTGCTCCCAGGAACTCGAGGTTAATACCACTGAACGTTCTTTCACTGGCAGAGCAAGCATCCCTGTGAAAAGGACCTGCCCCAAGCATGCTGCAAGCGGATTGAAAATAAATACATATTCAGCAGTTCTGCTCAGTTCAGCAGTGACCAAAGAAAGAGGATGAAGGATGGGAACGTTTTACAGGTCAAATCTGCGATGTGAGAACTCAAATGAAAGCCACCTTTCCTAATTCCTTGTTCCATCAGCAGTCTGTTTGATCACAGAGGGAAACCTGTGCTTCCACACGTGGCACTTTGCCTCCAGAGCTTGTTCCAGTATTTATTTTTCGACCCCTCCTGCTACAGGGAGAGTATAAAATCCATATTTCTTTGAAATGCAACATGGTGTTTATATAGGAAAAATATTATTTCCTGTTGGCAGGGATGTTCACATCTGTGAGTGTTTTTGCCTCCTAGCAGCTCAAAATCTGCTGCTCTGGTGAGACCAGACTTAACATTCTAATAACAAGCACTGACATCTGCTGAGGTTTTAAGCACAGACTGAAGTTACTTTAGAGGAATGAGTTGTTTGTACAGATAATGATCCACAGACTTTGTGTGAATCCACTGATGCTGACTGACCCATCCCCATTTATCCTTCCTCAAAATCTCAGTGTTTATTTCCTTGATGTACACACCAAACCTCTCCTTGAAGTCCCCAGCAAGTTCCTGTAAGTGCTGAGTGACATAAAGGCACTAAATAATTAAATATTAAATATAAGCACTGCTTTCTGCTTGTCATATTTGACGAGACACATTCACCAGCCTCTGCCTTACCTTATTTTTGCCATTGTGACACAATTTTGCAAACTGGTGAAATGCCCATGATAATACTTTTTCTCAGGATAGTTAAACACACCAATTGGTAATTAGCAATTAACATCTGTGTTTTGTTCAAACACTTCTCTCCTGTAAATATTCTTTAAAAGCTGAACTTTTGCTAGAGAAGAGAGCAGAAGGATGTTCCCTTTGGCTGGGAATTGGACTCTGTATTGCCCAGCAGCTCTTTCTTCCAATACAAAAGGCGGTGTTGTAGCACAATAGTTCAAGGCTACAGCATTTCTGAAACAGCACTACTTGAAAATGGCATAAATATTCCTTTATTTATCTATCTAGAAAAAAAAAATCAGAATAAACACAGGTATGTTATCAACAGAAGACTTGGAGAAGGAATTATAAACAGAGGAGTGGCACAGCTGATTTCCAGGACAGCACTGGATTTAGCTCTGTTATTCCAGATAATTCACACTATGTGGATCTTCAGATTGATAGACTGAGGTGGTTGGAGAAAGTCTAAAGGCATCAGGAAATGAAGAAAAAAAGTAGTTCTAACACATGAATCCCTCAATTATTTAGCACTCTCAGGCATTAATCATTTTGTTAATTCCAGATTAAATACTGCTCATTTGACTCCACTACTGTCCATAGGAAAAAAGTGAATTTCAGTATGCTGGTGAATAATTCTTAAAAAGATAAATACCATGCTAAGATAAAGGACAGAATGGAGTGAATGGAAAAACTACCCAAAGTAAGAAATATGAAAATAATTATATCATTAAAAGTCCGTCACAAGAACACCAATCAAAAAGCAAATCTGGCATTAAATTATTGTATGCAGTGCACACAAAATAAGGATATTTGTAGCCAGGATCTGGCTCAAAAATAAGAAGGCTGACTGTTCAAAAAAAAAAATTGGAATGTCTCAGTTTCTCTTATTTTTTTTTTCTCCACCTAAGCATTACTATTTGTTATTTATTTTTCTTGTTTAGGTAGTTGTACTGAAGTTTTAAACTCATATGCACTGGAATCCTAAAAGTTCAGAGTCCTGCTATTCTTAACACACCATGACACGTGGTAGTTCATTTTTCTTTTCCTTTCTTTGTGTTGCACTTCAACATGATGCCTCTCGGGAGGTTATTGAAATTATTGTTCATGCCTTGAATGTCTGGTTAAACAGAAATCTGTGATTCAAATTATTAAGTAAAATGAAAGGAGAAAAGATGACAACATAAAGGGTCTTATTTTTAATTCTCTTTGCAAATCTCAGCAGTTAAAAGCCAGATGAATAGAAATCAGTTAAGGTTCATTACTGCTGCAATCCGTCCAGAGAAAGGGGAAGAGAGAAGCTCTGGTACATTAACTTTTACACTTGTGACCTGGTAAATAATGTTCTAGTTAGAGCTATGACTTCTTTCAACCCACTGCTCATATAATTTCTATAATAATATATTAATTTTTGACACTGCTAAGTGCTGCTAAAGGCATATCTGAAGGCTATCAAATCGAGAGCATTCTTTTGAAAACCACAGATGTACATTCAAAATGTTTAGCCGCCACGCGACTCTTTAAATAAACGAGAAAACGATGCCGTCTGTCAAATCTACGGCGCTCCAGATGAAACCCCGAATTTCTAACGAGTCTGACGCAGCTGACACGATTCCATTTCCTCGTCACACATGGCAGGGAGTGGATTTCCAGCTCGCTGGGATCGTTTAACCAGTGGCTGTGTGCTTGGGATGCAGGAGCTGAGCCTGTCACCTGAACAGACAGCACAGGCGAGGGCTGGAGTGAGGGAGGGACTTTGACTTTGGAATTGTCGCCACAAAAGGATTTCTGTCGTGTCCTAGCTCTGTGTCACTCGCAAGAAAGAATGAATTTTAATTAATTCAAATGCGGTAAATGATATCACAAAAATAGAGCTGCTTTGTTTTACTGATTGAATTATATTTTAACGATTAAAAATTCCTTCCCTGTGGGTGTTACGATAAAAAAGATTCTCTTTTGATGAATGTGCAGGTTGGCTTGGGAGAAGCCTAAAATGGTGAATGCAGAGAAACTGTCAAAAAAACGGGACCTTTTACTCTTGTTTAACCAGTAGCTGTAAGCTGCACAGCGGGTAAGCCAATAACTGCAATATGATTTAAAAAGGCAATTAGATGTTAAAAATCACTGCCCACCTCATCTGCCAAAGGTAGGTGTCAGATGGAGGCAAAAATTAATTTCCATTGATAACAAAGTCATGAAAACATCTCAGTTGCAAGACTTAAAAAATATTTCCAGTAGGTAGGAGTCCAAACCAGAATGATGGGGCTTTCTCCAGTGCAAGACAGAGAACTTCAAATTCTCTTATGGAAAAATAAAACAGTCAAGATAATCAAAGATAATCAAGGAATATTGACGATGCCTTCTAGATTCTTCTTCTTCCTCTCATTTTAATATTTTACCAATACAAGTTACAATGCTCCCCTCCTCACCCCCAGAGGAATTTGTCTCGAAGCACGCTGTGAATCTCTCCAGCCTGACCTTGTCACTCCTCATCCTTGCTTTGCTCTCTTCCTCTAAGTACAAAAGTTGGCCTTGCAACTTTTGTGACACAATTTTGGGCAGCCTGATGCCCTCCTTGCCAGACCACACAAACCCCACTCTCCACATTTAATGTCTCTCCACTATTTAATGTCTCTCCACTTTCCAATACCCTTCATGGTCTCAGGGTCTCAAACTCAAACATGATGTTCCAGATACCACCAGCAATACTTTGCCCAGCTGGGAATAATTCTGCTTTGATGCAGGGTATCAGATAATTGATTACTTTATCTGGGTGTAAATTCCTCACCTACACACCTTATTCAGACCCAAAGTAAGCAACCTGCACACGGATTTGGTGTTTCCATAGCAAAAACATGAGTTTTTCTCAGTTCCTGAGGGGCTTTCTGTGCCTCTCTCTGAATCTCTGAGACCAAGCCCTGAGAAACCTCTTCCCCATTACAAAGGTCCAAACCAGAAACAAGTCAGAACAAAGACAGACTGCACCTAATCCTATTAATGTCGTGCAAAATCAATCTCCTAAAGCTTTCTAGGGCTTGTGAACAAGCAGTCAAGACGCCTCTGGTGATGGACAGAAATTGCAGGGTTTCCTCCTGATTTCGTAGCCATTTCTTATTTTCATTCTCTTTGCTTTTGCTGAAAACTGATTGACTGTAAAAGATCTGCTCCAATGTCAGTCTCCTGTTAACAGCTGGGAAGTCACTTTGTCTTACTTGCAGCCACGAGGAAACACGAGATAATCACCCTGTGACAGCCAGACCCAGCAGACAGGAAGAGAAGCAAATCTCCTTTTGTTACTCTGCTCTGCCCCTTGGATTTCCAAACAGTGAAAGGAAGAACATTCCCTTTCAATTCCCTTAGTGGCTGGATAGCCAGTAGGAAAGCTCATTTTCAGCTCATAAAGCATATTTTCAGGATAAAGATTGAGTTTTTCCCTTCTCTGCTACTAAAAGTACAATCTACAATTTCCACTGATCTCTCCCATTTTACGGGAAATAGTCTCCTCACTTTCTTAGCTGAGGATCTCACAGTACAGCTGGGCTAGACAAGAGTACTCCAGACTGTGGAATTCACCAGGAGAAAGCTGTATGAAGAGGTAATGCTGTGACACAAAAATCTGGAGGTGAGCAGCATTAATATAATGTATTTTAGCTGCTAGCTTCCATAAACCCTCGAACATAATTCAGAATTTCTACTGGAAATGGATTTTGTAACTAGAATCGCAGGGAAGGAAGCATAAAGAAGACAATCTCCTTTCCCTTCATTGCCTCTGAACTGTTCCTTGTTTCCATAGGTGCTGCTTCTCATTTAACAGAGACATTAGCATAGAAATAATCTGCATCAAATCTGTCTCACAGCTCTGCTCAGTCCCAGGAGGTTTGGCTGCCTAACTATATCAGGATCACAAGCAATTTGAGTCATTATATTTTAGATTCAGATTAGCTGTAGAAAATACAACCTAATTTCTATTAGCAGATAAACATTATCAAAATATGATTCCCCTCATATTCACGTAATATTGAGAGCTTTCCACTGCAGTTCATTCAAAGAGCCAGAAAAAAAGGAATTAAAGAAGTCACTAACACCAGTAGTTTTGTAATAAAACTTTCATGTCCAAGTCAGACCAACTAGCTACAATTTCACATTCTACATGGCCTGTTACCTGTAAAGAAACAGCTAAATATAGCTTTTCTCAAGCATGCCAATAAATCACAGGTAATTACTCAGAACTCTATTAACAAAACAAAGCCAAACAAAACCAAAATATTCTGCACTGGAAGCACTGTTTTGCAACTCCCACCATCTCAGAATCTATTATGAGGTCATAGTTTTAGCCACTAAAAAAATAATACAAGTTTGGCCAAGATCATCATAAAACCAGCAATAAATCTGAAATTTTATATAAAGAAAGGGCAGGTTAAGGATACTTTGCCACCCACAGTAGTTACTTGTTGAAGCCTTCAATGTTTATGAATTTCTGCAAACCTTAAAGTAATAAGTCAGTCAGGCAGACACAGTGTTCCAGAGCCATGAACCAGTCAGTAGGAAAAAAAAATAACCAGTAATGAGCATGATGTATTGGTGAGAGCAGATACTCCTAGATCCTTTATTTAGTTCTACCAGCAATTAATATGTGACCTTGAACAAATCAGACAGCTAAAAAAAACAGTTTAAGGCACCATTTTCATACTGGACCATAGGTAAAAATATAGTCTAAATCTCACACATTTTCGAATGCAAATAGGTTTATTCAGGTTCTCTTGCATTTGTATGTTATTTCTTTAAATATTTTTTTAAAAGAAAATAAGAAATACAGATTCCACACGGAGCTTCCACACCTACTTCCATGGAATTTTGTTTTTAGCTCCTTTGAAAAGGTGTCAAACCAACATTTTAATGCTACAATATTTATTTCAGTGGTGTTTATTGTGGTGGTGCTCTCACAGTGCTGTAGAGCAGAGGATTTGCAGGACTCAGAGGTGGAGCCTGAGCACCTCAAAGTCCTCTGCAGCTGCCTGATGTCCTCTGTGTGCAGAGCTGAAGAGCAGAAGGCAGGCCAGCAGGTCTCTGTCCTGAGCAACTCCAGGAAGGCAGGACACAGCAATCCAAGGTGATTTCACCATCACAAGGACACAGAGCTGTGAGTCCAGGACAGGATCAGGGCCAGGCACAGTGGCCAGGACTGTTCACAACCCAGGGGTCACCACAGGGTGGGGGCAAGCCAGGATTCCACCAGGATGAGCCTGGGCATGGCTTTTGTGCCTCTTTCACACAGCTCCTGCCCTGGGACTCAGCCCACTAAACTCGGGTTTAGCCAGCTGGACTCCCAGCAGGACCACGGCCTCCAGGGGCAGAAAAAAGAGAGTTCAGTGCTCCTCCACCAAAAGACAGAGGGTCACAGAGGAGCATGGCAGTGCCACCAATAGCTGCCACCCCCTGGAGCAGCATCTCAGGAGTTAATCCCACTCTGGGATTAACCTGAGCTGGCCTCACCTGAGTGCTGAAGCAGAAGGAACCTGGGTCAAGCATCCCTTCCTACAGCTGCATCCTTGCAGGGCAGGAGACTGAACCCAAAATCCCACAGCTACCAACAAAGCTGCTGTAATCTGACCATTCCTGGTCAGATCTGAGCTCCTCAGCTCTGGATTTCAATTCTCTTTTCAGAATCCAGACTTCAATTCCATTTGTTCAGCTTTGGAAGATTTAGAAATCCCAGTCACGCTGGGTGGGTTCCTCAATAAATGTTCTCCAGGAGATCCCAAACTCTGGGTGAAGAGTCCATACGGACACAAAGCAGCATGTTCAGAATAATATTGTTATTTTACAGTCCCACTGTGATCAGAGCTTCAGAAATTCTCTTTGTGGCTTCCAAAGAGGAGTCAGTAAGGTCACCACATGCAGATAAAATTAGTTAGCATCACCATAATTAGTCCAGAGACAGCCCTCTCAGAGGGATTAAACAATCTCTCTTCCAGCTCCTACTCCTGATTTTCCCTTAAGCCCTTTCTGACAACAGAGAAACCTTTTGAGCCTTCCATGGCTACATTTCCTCATCTACAACAGAGAAAAAAATATAAAAACCAGACAAGACCACAGCAGCTTTCTCAGAGTGCTATTGTGTCCATGCTTGTGTAACACAATATGATTTTTTTTTTTTGGCACAACACAATTTGTTTGATTTTTTTTTTCTTGCAAAGCTCTATGAGGAGGCATTAAGCTGACATTGATTAAAAGTTACAGAATTCAGTTATATTTAGAACTTAAAAACAGCCCAAGGCCAGTTCTAGGAAGACAAAACATCATTTTCTAATTCATTTTAATGGAAACACTTTCAAATTTTATTTTACTAAAGAGGAATGGAATTTGGAAGTTTTTTACAGAGTTTTAGAATGAAAAAATCACTTTTGTAAATACAGTTAATCTGAACAAGTTTTCTACAACATCATCATTTTTTGTACTATCCTCTTTCATAATTACCTGCCAATGTTTAAGAAAAACATATTTCCCCAAGATTTTCATTTTAAAACTATTTCAAAACCCAAAAGAGAAAAATGTTGTGAAATCAAACATAAATAACTATCAGAAGTTTTTACTTTAAAACAGGAATTCCCAAATGACTGTTACAAAAACAGAGAAAATAGAATTTTCTCAACTCAGCCAATCTGTCCCAAAAAAAGAGAAAAAAATAGGACAAGAATGTTAAAAAACCCCAAACAAATAACAAAAATCTTAGAATTATTTACTAGATGATGGTCATTGAAGAGATAACCTATTTAGGATAAAATAATTACTAACCTGATTCAGATATTACTTTCTTTTCAAACCATTTAAATCTGTTTATTTTGATATTGTTATCAATCCAGTCTTGTACAAAGCAAACCACATTTACTTTTTTTTTTACTTGGATATCTAAATATTTAGATATAATTAGAAATGAAAGAAATGTGAACAAGGATTCTTAGTCCCTCTTTCTCTCCTAGAGTGGAGGTGGTGGTGAATTTTTATGGTTTTTTTTCCTGATAAGGTTTTTTCTACAAGAAATTGGTTTACCCATTAAAGTTTGTTTTTATCATGGGTGTTCATGCAATTGTATGAATGATTTGTACATTAAAAAACCACTCCTGTTTCCATGTACAACAATTTTTCAGCTTTGCCCACGCTCATCCATCCGTGGACAGATGCAATACTGTGTGGCTTATTTGATCAAGCATACCAAATTGAAAGTATTAAATAAAATCAGTTTTGATATATTCACTCATGCCTCTCCTGTGACAGCCATTTTGAAACAAGATAAATGGTGAGAAAAATGTGATTTTTTTTTTTTTTTAAACCTGTTAAATTATGCTGCAAACTTCACTTAGGGCCCCCCAAACCCCTTCAGATACCTTGACAGCACAGCAGCATGGCCTCAGCTAAGCAAGCACTCAGCATTTCAGGTTTGAAATAAAATATTCAAAAGTCTTTTAACACAATACATGTGTAAAATGAGTGCCATAAGTAAAACTAAGAGGGTGATCAGATCCTTTTTTTTTTTTTTTCTTTACAGAAGCATCACAGCAATATTAATTTCAAATAATTTACCCAAAGCAGCAGAGGACTGCTGGAACTTCCAAGCACTTAGGAAGTTTTTAAAGGCTCATGTGATGATCTCTAGTGATGCTACAGCACATTCCTGTAATTAGTTGTACTGAATCACTTCCATGGTAATCATAAACATGTGTATAACCATTTATAAAGCTTTGGGATGAGAGCTTAAAGGACATCCACATCTCTCAGCCGAGCTCTTGACTTTGATACACTCATTGTATCTACAGCACACAGCACATTTTCCCTATTAAAATGTTATTTTTCAGGATTCCTGCACCACATACTTCATTACAGCTAATTAAAACATTCAAGCTATCTAAACCTCCAAAAATAACTTATTGTTTCCTCATCTTTATGTAAAGTGGATGTTTTTGATAGCCCAGCTTTGAGAAGAAGGTGTTCATAGCAATCTGACTTAAGCCCCACTTCAAATAACCAGGCTGACATGGAATACCTCCGGTGCTTCCTTATTTTCCAATTAGATTTTCTCACCCTGAACTTAATAAAAGTTTGTGCAACCTATTTCAGTGGGGTCTTTTCAGGGTTCCAGTTTGCCATTGCCTCTCAGATGGAAAAGGAACAATTCAAGCTGGTTCAAACACGTTTCAGAAGTGGGGTGTCAGCTGAATTAGAGCCTGCCTGTAATGAGCTGAAGGATAATCACTGACTCCCATTCATTCCTTCACACTGGAAACATTTATCCTGGAACTTTCTCTTAAATGAAACTTTGCAATCCAGCAGCAATATCTGGCAGCTGAATGACAGAATTGTTCAGTTCTGTCTTGTTCATTAGAATCTGGATTTTTTTTTTTTTCTCCTTTTTAAAGAAAGGACGTCTTATGATTAAAATATCATTATAAATGAGATGGTAACATGTCATGTGGAAAATTGAGATTCTTTGGTTCTGGTGAGCTGCCTCCCAGCCTGAGGGGTTTTCACTTACTTGACAGGCCCTCCTGTCTCACCAGTTTACATATTTAATTTTGCATTAACTGTTTTCATGTAGACTTTTTATTGTTTAATGTGCTCCAAGACACAAAATGCGCTTGTTGTCTGCTTGCTTTTATTATCATGCAGTCATATGTATCTATGATCTTATACAGAGTTCTATATACAGTAAAATATTTTTGAATGAAGACATTAAAATCTAGAGACACTGCAAAAAGACTTTATTTTCTTGAATGATTAAAATGTAAAGGAGCTGCACAAGCATTAGAATTTTATTTTTGGGGCCTGCCTTGTTCTTGAATGCCAGGTTTCACCTGCCACACTGAACAGTTTCATTAGTGCACCATTTTTTTTCAGTTCTTTCATGATTTTAACATAGATTAGATTGACAGTAACCACATTTTTCCTTCAGGACAAAAATATATGTTTTCCTATTATATTTTGAAGGGATAACATCAATGGTTGACCTCAATTTTGGCAGACTATTCTACTAACTGCACTCCTATTATATTTGCCAATCAGTTAAAGCACTTCTGTCAGACCCAAGTACTTTACCTCTATCAGCTGTGATCAAAGGGGGTCAGGTCCTCTAATTTTAGAAGGGTTTTTTTTATTTCTTTCTCTCCCAGGAAGATATCAAAAGACCACGTTTTAGTGACTGATAGTCACGAGACAAATTCATACTCCATTGTGCAACCCAAAGGAATATCTCAGTGCAAAAAGGGAGAGAGAGCAGCAGCAACACTTCTGGGATATCCACTCAGCACGAGAGATAAAGAAATTTCCTGACTGTTTCTACCTTTTTCTAATCATAATTGTCTAATGGCACAATGAGTCATGGAGCCCAAGCTCCAAGTCAGCAGCCAAAAACAAATCTCCCTGAAGCCAGAGAATGTTACCTATTAATGTCAGGGTAAATCAGGTCCTTGGTGACTTTTCCTTAGCCAGACTTTACTAAGGTTGTTAATTAAATGAATGTATGAAGGTCCCTAATTTTGTTTCAGGGAGATATATTTGGGTGAAGATGGTATTTCTCCATTTATTGAGCAGAGAAAACTAGGAAATAAATGAGGAGAGCGGGAATCAGACCCCTTATGGCTTTGAATATAGCAAATATTAAATTCTTTCTTAATGCAAGGACGCTGCTCTTAGTTCCAGGAAAGCTTCATTTCAGCCAGGTACTGAGGGACAGGAGTTAAACCTGCCTGTGTTTGGCAAAATGCTTCACTGATGAATAGGAAGGCATTAAAGGCAATGAGGTAAGCAGTGCTATCACAGAATTCATCTGAAGAAACTGAAATAGCCATCACAACTCGAAAGACTGAGGAATCCACATTTCTCAGAGATGCTTGCAAATGATCCATAATTTAAAATGGGGAAGGAAAAGTATTGAACCTTGTTTGTGTATTACTTAAGAGGATAAATTAATGGGATAAATTATTCATTCTGAAGTATTCACTGTGCTTTACTAATTGTGACAGCAAACAGTGCAGGGATTTTGTACATTTCAGTGTCACATAAAGATGTGAGGACATGCTTGGAGACGCTCTGCAGGCCAAAGTGAATGGCAAGAGAGATAATGAAAGATGTTTCCATAGCTTTTCAAAGTTGCTAAGATACTGTCAGGTAGCGTAGCACATCTTGGACAGCCACAATATCCAAGACCGTGTTCTAAATATTCATTTCCTGTAGCTTTGCTTTCATTTTTCGCTTCCCTTTCTTTTGCCTTTCCTTTTTTTTTTCTTTTTTTTTTTTTTTAAGTTCCCTAGTAATTGCAAACCTCTTCAGGTAAAACATCCCCATCTGACAGGAAGAAATATTTATGTTTGGGATTCACTATGTTCACTTGGCAGTGGAGGAGTTTTTTACAGCTTTTCTGACTAATAAAAAGCAACACAAATATAAAGAGGAAATTATCTGCAAAAACATGACTTGTAGCAAAGCAGGCAGCTGAGATGATGTATGTTTACCACTTCCCATCCAGTAGGGAAAGTGCCAGGAGATGGAGCCTTCTGTGACTCTCATACCTGGATTTTTATAGCAGCAGAACCCCTCAGTTCTGCAGCTGTAGAATTGAAAAAGAGCATTGAGGGCATTTCCATTAGACACAAATGAGAAGGTAGAATAATGTGAAATAAAACAGCTTTGCAGATGTGACATAAAAATAATAATCTCAAATAAACAGTTCTGAGCTCTCTACCCGACTGAAGTTTATGCAACAGAGCAGTTTGAGTAAGAGGGAATCAGCTAATATAACAATACAACATAATATATATATATAATAATAGTGGATATTGAATAATTTAGGTGTTTAATCCTCACAACAGTAGTATTCAGACACCCAGACACAAAGGCTTCACCACTTTTAACTAATAGCATCTCATCAGTGAGTACACATCTCACAGCAAACAGTCCCCAAATTCAAATTAAAACCTGAAATACCTATAAATATTGAAAAAAATCACTTCAGCTTTGATTGCCTTTGACACAAAGCTGGATGGAAAAATTCTCTTCAGCCTTGCTTTGGGTGTCCACTTTTTGCTACAGAGATACATTTCAACCCCACACTTAGCAATGGCTGGCTCTTTGAAAGGAGAATGACAAATGCCAGCTGAACTTTTCTCTTAAAACTTAACAACCAAGATCAAAGACTAATTCAATTAATTCTAATCTCTAAAGTTATTAGATCTGGAGGCTTTATTATTAACATTTTTTAGGCTTTTAATCCTTTATACAATGACTTATGCAGGGACGTAATATCCCAAATGATAATCACCCTGTTGCGAATTCTAATAAATTTTTATCTGGCAGAAATCATATACAAAGCTGTCAGTTCAGCTCCTTCTCTGTAGGAAAGAAAGGAAAAATCCTGCACGTGATGGAAACAAGGGGTGATAAAGACTACAGATATCAGTGCACAATCATTTATTCAGAGATCAGGAATTGTTTCCAAGCAGATGTGGGGGCAGTTCTTGGCACTGAGCACGATCTTTCAAGCAACTCAGAGTAAAAAAGGGATATAAAGCATTCCAAGGACTGTGAAATGCAAAAATAGCTCTCAGCTGCCTTTACACTGTCTGGAGTCATGAGAGGCGAGCCCTGACCCCACAGAAGTCAACAGAATTGCTGTCATTGCTGGTAGCAGGACCAAGCTTTATCACTGTTTTTATTAATAATTCATTCTTTAGAATGACTCTATGTGTATTTCAGCAGTGGCTTTGATTTTTCCATTGAAGTGAAAAGATGATAAAGATTTGGAGAATGTTACCAGTTCTGATATTAGGATAAAACTGGTTGAGAAAAAAACAGACCATGCTCACATGATTTCCTACTCTGCTTAGCTACTAGCTCAATTCCACTTAAACTTTTAATTAATACAGTGTTAGAAAAAGAGAAAGACATAATGAAAACTTTTGTTTTATGCAGAAAAAGGAAGCATTTACAAAAGTGTCAGAGACTGACCCAGAAGGATCACAATTGAGGTTTATAATTAAAGATCATGATATCATAACCCTTCCTACCTGAGATGCTCTAAGACAGCACTCTGAGAGTAGCCAATTAAATGGAATGGAATTTCATGACATTTACATGGAACATTATATGATATTATATAAAAATATGATTCTAACATGATACTAATAATAGCAGGCCATCATCTACTCATTTCTTAAGTTCTGTGCAGCCATTTTTTACCTTTTTAGCAAAAATTCTCCTGTATCCTCCGAACTATTTCTCAGCTGAGAGTATTTGTGCCCTTCCTCAGCCAAGTCAAGGTAGATCATAACAATGCTGGGCACATCTGAGCTAATTTTAATGCAGCCTGCACAGATTAATTTTTTCAGCCATGATTTTGTAGCATGAAATGTTGTGAAGTCCTGGCACAGGGTGTCCAGAGCAGCTGTGGCTGCCCCTGGATCCCTGGAAGTGTCCAAGGCCAGGCTGGATGGGGCTGGAGCAGCCTGGGACAGTGGGAGGTGTCCCTGCCGTGGCAGGGGATGGGCACTGGGTGAGTTTTAAGGTCCCTCTCAACCCCAAGCATTGTGTGATTTCTGTGATGTGGTGAAATAGAGCCCAGCAGAGCTGACACCACTGGGCTGTGCCACGCTGAGATCTCTGCACTCACAATCAGTGCTGCCAGTCCTGGTGGCTATTACACCACCACAGAGAACAAAACATGGCACAATTCCTACTTTTGAGTCTGTTTGCATGGCAGGGCTCAGTCCTGAGCTCTCAACAGAATGACTCCCTCTGTGACATTATTCTGCTAGTTGCAAAACACAGCATTATTCCATTATTGGATGAAATGGATTGACCTGGATAAGAAGAAAACCCTGTTCAGTTGCCAGCCTCTCAAAGCAATGAAAAATCTGTCAGGGGTCATTTCTAGTGAAACTGAAAACCAATCAGCTTCTAAGCTTTCAGAACAAGAGATCAATTCATGCAACAAGTCCACTCCCTTGCTGGATTTGTGAAGAAAACAGCCCAAGGCTGATGGAAGATGTACCTTGAGCTGGATGTTGATGATCCTGATGAGTCCCTTCCAGCCCAGAATATTCTGTGATTCTGATTCTGACTTGACAAATTTCACAAGAATCTTCATTATTTCCTTGCATCAGAATTCTTCTTTATAAAGCATCACAAACAACTTTCAAATTTTAGAATGCAAAAATTGCTATTAGAACGAGTGACAATTTGCACGAGAATTATTAGAATATCAGGTTAACCAATGATTATATTTTAGACAATTTGAAATATACTGAACATCTGTTAAATATCTGACCCCAGTGTATTGATTTTGACATTTTGGCAGTCAAGTGTCAGTCCACCAGACTGATGCAGTTAAATTGCATCTGGAATATTGCATACACTGTTAATGAATGTAGGAATGGAGGCTTAGGAATTATGTTTCTAATTGTGAATTCGTTTCACTCTGACTTCACAGCTCATGCTTCAGATAGATGCTGGAAAGGATTTCTCAGAAATGAGAAGAAACTGATGACAAGTTCTAGACATTGCCACAAACTCTGAGCTTGATGTGATGACACACTAATATTCTCATTCTCCTGGAGAGAATACACACTTCAGAATTTTAAAAGTCACTTGCTTCAACAACCTGATGCTGCTGGAAATATCCCAACCCAAACCAACCCAGATGGAAACAGCTCATGACCTCAGAAACCGGGGGAAGGATGCAGGGAGAAGTTTGCTGTGGTCTCATCTGTACTAAAGGACATCTAAGTGTCATTTAATGTCATTTCAATGACACCTAAGTATTAATAAAGTCTAACAACTCTTTTGCTATTATAAAGGAATTTCTTAAGGAAAATTTCAATAGCTCAAAGTTTCAATTATTTTGGAGGCAACAGAGACGACACCAAACTCCTCTGAGTCTGCTCAAGCACTCGAGCACCTGCACACCCAGGCAGAATGAAGCTCCTCAGAGGTGTCTGCATGAACTGTGGGGCAGAGCAATGAATTCCCTCCTCACATTCACCTCCAAACCAGGCTGTGATATTGAGATGTTATTGCTGCTTCTAAGCTCTCTGAAAGCTGAGTCTTAATGTCCACAGCTTGAGTTGCTTAAACACCCCAGTCTATAAAGTAATTTTGGACAGATTGCTAATCCTCTTTTAATTATGGAAGTAATATGGCAAAGACAAAATTAGACACATTTTATTTGGGATGTTAAATATCAATAATGCTGGTGAATAGAGCAAAGAATTATTGATTAACTGTCAAGGGTAGTTGGTAAATGGTCTGTGTGCTTAATCAATGAGTGAGTATCCTGAAGAGAGTGATTCTTAAAGCACTAGAGATTGATAGCCTTCTGTTTTATTTTCAACTTGCTATTTGCAGTGCATGGTGCAAAGTATCTTTGTCACTGGCCTGAACATAAAACTCGTTTTTGTGGATATATTATGTACTTATAGCTGGCAACAACCATTTCACACTTGCAAATTAAACCAATGCCTGTCAAGTGACTGAGAGTCATGTTGATTTCAGTGAACCCAGAGAGATCTGGTAAACTGTCAGGAGGAGTTTGGCTAAATGTTAACAGAGTTCAAAAGGAGAATAGAAAACATCAGTTCTAGTGAATTCCACAAAGTAATCTGTGTCAGGTACACTTGAAGGGAAAAAAAAGAGAGAGAAACAGTATTAAACCCCCAAAGAACCCTGCCCAAACCTTCTGCACAATTTTTGGCTGAAGTAGGTGTGTGGAAGGCTCCTCTAAAGACCAATCCCTGCCTAATGGGTCATAATTTTAATAAAATAGAAAAGTCCTTCTACTCCATTGGACTAAGTATGGATTGGCAGACGAGAACCACAAAGCCTCACTCTCTTTTCCCATGCATTTAACCAGAATCTCTTCATTAAGCTCAGCACTGTCCAACACTACTTTGCTTAATTTCAAAGCATCTTACACAAATCTCAAATTTTCTTCAGTTTTCAACACCAACTTCACGTCTGGCCCACACCACTGTGAGCTGCACCTGCACACAGCAGGAAACTCCTGACCACTGCAAGCATTTTCACATCCAGTTGAGTTGTACAGCAGAACACATCCTGTTGAGATGTACAACAGAACAATCCATTTGAGATGTACAACAGAACAATCCATTTGAGATGTACAACAGAACACATCCAGTTCATGTGTACAACAGAACATTCCATTTGAGATGTACAACAGAACAATCTATTTGAGGTGTACAACAGAACAATCCATTTGAGATGTACAACAGAACACATCCAGTTCATGTGTACAACAGAACATTCCATTTGAGATGTACAACAGAACAATCTATTTGAGGTGTACAACAGAACAATCCATTTGAGTTGTACAGCAGAACACATCCTGTTGAGATGTACAACAGAACAATCCATTTGAGGTGTACAACAGAACAATCCATTTGAGATGTACAACAGAACACATCCTGTTAATGTGTACAACAGAACACATCCCTTTGATATGTACAACAGAACAATCCATTTGAGATGTACAACAGAACAATCCTGTTGAGATGTACAACAGAACACATCCAGTTCATGTGTACAACAGAACAATCCTGTTGAGATGTACAACAGAACACATCCTGTTAATGTGTACAACAGAACACATCCCTTTGATATGTACAACAGAACAATCCATTTGAGGTGTACAACAGAACAATCCATTTGATGTGCCAAGCAGAAACAATCACCAAAAGCCCAGGAAGAGGTCTCCATGCCTGTTGTACTATCAGTTTCCACATTAGCTCATGCAAATAATTTTGAGGGCTTTTTTAGGGAATTTACATAATGTGCACCCTGCCTTCCTTTTCCTTTTTACATGCTTTATTTTTATATTCTGTTTGCACAGAGCTTCAGTGATACACAGATAACAGGGAGCCTGCAATGCCTCCAGCATGCATTTGTGTAGCTTACAAGTACAGAAAATTCCTCGTTCCCCTGGTTACTCTCACTAGATCTGCATCATAACATAAGAAGAAAGAATGACAACTTCCTGGCTGTCACCAGTGAACCCAGCTATTAAGCAAAGATTTTGCAAATAGATACTGTTTAACATTTTAATTTTTTCCTTTGAAAACAAGTAGGTAAGAAGAGAACAGCTGTCAGTAAACAGGCAGTCTAAAAGAATTAGAATCTCTGAAAAAGACATTAAGAATTTGGGATGTTACACAGCTGACAAAAGCAACTGGGGAAAGATAATGTTTGTAAAATCATTTGCTTAAGTACACTATGAGAAATGAGTGGAACACAGCAAAGAGAGATGTTAAACTTAGGCCTCGATTGTTTTTGAGATCCTGACAGAGCCAAGCACAGTGTAAGACATCTGCTGTTGTGCATTGACCTGATACTCCCTGGCAGTCAGAGTTTGGGATGTGAAATTCTGGTTTTCACCAAGCAAGAAACATTTACATATAAATGTGAAGTGTGATAGAGCTTGTCCTGAATTTCAAGAAAAGGCTGAACCATCTGTGGAAGACAGCAGATCTCCAGATTTGATGCTGTGCTTGCAACAACCACGTTCACCTTAGCTGGAAAGCAGCTGCCCTGCAATAGAAATGTGAATATTACAGATCTGGCCCGAATGAAGCACTCGCTGCACTGATTCCTGCACTGCCCTTCCCCTGTGATATTTCTGCTACGTTTCCCATACCTGCCCTTCTAGTCACAGATTCCTCACCCCTCCAGATCAGCAATGTGGACATTCAGAACATTCAGGAACACAAAGCATGTTCCTGGCACACCGTGTGAAGTGTTATTCCACATCACTTGCTGTACCTCAGATCACGTTACATCACGTCAAACATCCTGAAATTGAAATAATAGCACATGACACAAGACATTTGTTACATAATGTGATGTGACTGTTAAAATTTCACCAAAAATATTCTCCTGGTCCATAGACTGCTATCAAATCAGGCTGGAGTTAATAAATCCAAATTGAATTTGGCACAGAGAGCATGAAAGTAAAACGAGAACAATTTTGTGCATGCATTATATACATAATCCTGTACTTAATATAATCATGTTGAGTTGGAGATGAGGATTTTCTTGTTTGAAACTGGCAGGCTGGTGCAGCTAAAATAATGTGGTTGTTTTGTTTATTTGCATATAGATGTAGTAGTAGAAATCTAGAGTGGACAAAAAACGTTTTCATGCACAGTACTGAAAATAAAATTTGTCTTTTTAATCATCAGATGTCCTGAAAGGAAAAAAAAAATGTGGATCAGACAAGATATTTAGTAAGAATGCTCTAGAAATAATTTTTAGAAAATTTATATAGTTCAACCTGTGACTTGTGATGCTTTACAACTATTTCCTAGTGGACTTCTTTATATCCTGTCCTGTTACAACCCAATCTGTTACATCCAGTACATATCTTAATGAGTGATGCAAAGTTCTAAACAAGCCCAGACAACTGAAACCCCTGGCATGGCACAGAGCTCTGTTCAAATAAATATTAAGGAGAGAGCTTTATTTTGTGAAAATGCTCAAATGTCCACAAAAAAACCCCAGAAATAGCAGAGAACTTTATGTCAAATCATTGTATTATTTATGTCATCAGTAAAACCCAGAGATCACATTGACAGTGAACATTTTGAAGCAGTGAATTTAGGGTTCTGCCCTCAAAAAAATACCCTTAGTTCTATGAACTCTACTGCCTGAAAACATTTCACTTTCAGCCCCAAGTGTTTTCTGGGTTGAAATACCAAATAAATGGTGACTGAGCAATCAGGGTAAAAATCAAGTTAAGTTCAGACAAATTGATCCAGACAGCAACACCTCTGAGACAGTGACAGTGTCACAGGAGTGAAAGACACCAAGACCTGTGAATTCATTGAGTGGAAGACCCAGCGCATCACCCGAGCACACAAATGGAAAAAACACATTATGAAGTAAAAATTACTCAATCTGTCATGATTTCTCCTTAAGAATAATCTGTCCTAAGTTAAAAAAAAACCAAAATAATACATGTAACTTTTATCTTAAAATACTGTCAGAATGAAGTATCTGTTCTGATCAAATTGTCAAAAGATTACCCTAAGAGATGGTGGAACAAAGCAGTGACAATTTAGAGGCTCATTATGGGCTGCTCTTTCTCAAGGGACATTCTTTTCACGTGCTGTACTGGCAAATGCTAAAGAATGCACAATTCTACCTTGAGCTGGCATCATAATTAAAAAAAAACCCAATCATCCACCTCACAGCATTATTCTTTGAAAATTAAATGACTCCAGCAGTGACCATAAAGTTTAATTTTTAATGAATTAGCTGTTTATTCTGGTGAACTCAACATGTGAAGTATGCAAGTATCTCCACAGTTTAGCAGGACATTTAGTTGTAGTTCAACATCTCCACCAAATATATCTCACTGTGATTAAACCAAAGGGAAAAACACACAAGAAAAGTGCTGTCATTTGTAGCCCCAGCCAGCAAGGAGGCAGCAAAAGAAAAATCTCTTTCAGGAAGGGAGAGCATTTCTACAATGGAGAACAACTGGATATCAAACAAGATTAGTCTGTCTCTCTTCTGTCTTTGTCCTTGGACAGGAGAGATATCACTTGGCTGTTGTCCTAAAGCTACAGATTCAAAAGCAAAATCACATCTATTCCATGACTAGAATCAGCTTCCATCACACAACAGAAAGGTGGACCTGGAGAACTGAATTATCTTCAGAAGCCAGTGCAGGACCTACTCTGGTTAAATTACCCCTGGAAACACTTTTTTAGTCTGCTCCTCAGGGGTGCAGTGACAGAGACTCCACTGTTTCCCCCAGCAATATATTCTATGGTGAAACAGTTTTTACAACTGGAATTTTTTTCCTGTCGTCTGGTCTAAATCTGCCTTGCTGCTGTTTTAATTCCATTCCTCTTTATCATGTCCCCAGGAGCAATGGAAAACAAATCATTGCCTTTCTGTTTGAAGCAATTTGGAGACTCTTGGAGCTCCACCAGGCTCCCCTCCTCCTCGTTTAGATGGAACAATTGAAGCCCTGCCAGGCACATGGCACATCCCACCACCCTTGCCTTGCCTCTCCAGCAGGGCAAAGCACAACTGGCACCGGTGGAATTCAGGATTACAGGTGAAACATAAATTACTTATTTAAATGTTTGTGTATTTCCACACACCCCCCCCCCCCAATATTGACATTACTGCCCTAAAGCTGGCATTAACTGCCAATAAATTAAATTCACTAAAAATTCCCCAAGTCAAAGGCAATTTTATTCATGACACTACCCATACAGAGTCTTTTAACTTGCCTCTCTGAGCTGTACCTTATTCTTTTCCAAATGACTTCTGCAAATTCTGAAGCTCATTTTGCACTTTTATCCTATCAGGGGCCTAATAGCACAATTCTAGGCTTGGGAACAAACCCCAGAATGATCTGTTCATTTTCCAAATGAGTTGAGAGAAACAACTGCAATGGAGAACAACAAGAATATTGAGAACCTTCTAAATTTACACTGGTACTCCATAGTGTCCAAAATATTAGACACACAGGAGTGCTGTACACTTATGGAAGGATCATATTGATGCTCTAAATTCTCTGTAAAGTGTTTTTCTGAAATATTTCAAGTGAGCTGCTGTTGAAGGTAATTTGCCCACTTGGTTTGTCTCACCATAGTTGTTTCCATGCTTAGAAACAAGAGTGGCATGGTCACAGTGACACAAAAATCATTATAATTAGACATTTTCCTGGTTTTCAATGTCTCTTATAAACGCTACTGAGCATCACTTATTATTTATTTTTTTTTTCCTAATGTAAAAGAGCTGGGAAGTATAATCAAGAGAGAAAGAGAATTGCTTGTCACATGGTTCCCCAGCACTCTGCAGCTCCATGCTGAAAATGTACTTCAGTGATTCAGGAGCTGTGAAAACCCAGGCTGTGATCATCCAGGCTGGAAGGGGAGTGGGGGCTGATTTAAGGAAGGAGGTGTTGCTTTTGCTACATATTTTATTTTAACATAATAGACAGTTGCCAATATGAAAAAAAAAAAAAATCTTCATATGTTTCTCATTCTGAATCAGAATCTGCCATGAAATATCAGCAAGCCTCGTTACATAAAGTAATAAGTGATGCACCACCCATATCTCTTTTTGTTGTTGTTGTTGTTAACTTTTGTTTGTGATTTAAACCAATAATCACACTAAACACTTGGAAATAAATTAAGCCTTTTCAGTCTGATTAAACTGGCTGAATGCTTTAAACATGTGACTCTAATCATCCCAGGATAGTCAGGGAGTTAATCATGCAAATGTCTTTAGATATTTCACTTTGCAAAGCTGTGTTTTGGAGCCTGCACTCTTCCAGAGCATCTGCATTCTGTGGTGAGAACTGCAACTGTTCATGTCCGAGGAAACTTCATACCCAGCAAAACATCAAGCCTGATCAAGGAGCACAATTAAAAATTTTAATAAGGGGAATGGAAGTGCAGCACTATGGGAGGTAAGCACTGGCTCCAGGGAGGAGGGAGTGAGGAACAGTTCCAACACCTCAGCCTCCCTGCTCCTGCAAACCTTCAGGTTTATTACAAGTATTTGTTGGAGTTGTTCTTTCTCTGTGCCCACTGCACAAGGGGAGATTGATGGTGTTCATAAGTGATCCTTGCTCCCTCTCTCTGTTTTGGAGACTGCACTTCCACTAATGGTGAGACTCATTGACTACCCATAGTAATCTTTTTTTTTTCCCCTACCTTCCTTTCTGTGTGAAGGAGAATTTTAGGATGAGTGAGGGAAGTAATGGATTCCATCATTTAGTGAAAACCCTGTTCTATTCTGACCAGAATCTGAACCTTTTCTACCATATCTTCTTCCTTATCTCTGGGATGATTGAAAAAGATTGCATCTAGATCCCACATTTTGATATTACATCTGACCTTCTTTAAAGATCTCATTTAATAGAGCAGTTGGAAAAAGTCAGAATATGGTCAAAGAAACACCACAGTTTCATAAAATTAATTAACCAATTAATTTTTTCATAATTTATCTCTTCTCTACAGAAGCAGATATTTTCATTTCCATTAAAATATGTTACTCCTATTAATAAGATTTAACATATATGTCTAACTATGTACCACCTACTGGCTGGGTTTATTCCCTGCTTAACCCACCCAGACACTGCTAAAACAATTAAGGGTAATGAAAGCACAGTGACTCAGTGCAGGAACTAAACTTTTGAGACTTTTAAATAGTCTCAAAAAACCCTCAGAAAATATTCCCTGAATTTTTAATTCTGCCCTGTATTCTTATTGGAAAAATCAGTTTTATTTCAGCTTTATTGAATGCTGCCAAACAATCAGACCTAGAACCAGTAAATTAGTGAAGGAGATTAAAATCCCTCTTAGGGGTAAGACAAGGAAGGATCAAAAATAGAAGTTTGTCAACTCCTGTGTGCCACCAAAAGATGTCAGTGATATCTTGTCATTTTATAAATGGATAACCCCGATTTTCCTTGCCTAAGAAGAGTGGGAGTTATGATTCTGCAACACAACAAAGCAGAACTGGCTTATCAGGCTTCTAATTGTTGGGGACAAATTCCCCAAACAATAAGGAACAGATTTGATTGGATTTATTACCGACACTACCCAGTATTTATTTGTAAAATTTAAATGTGTTAGCTTGCCGTGCCTGAGAAGAAATACAAGACAAATCTAGGTCTTATAAATGAGTCCCAGAACCAGTTTGTTTCTTCCTCTGCTTTCCTCCCACACTCAGGAAGAGCCTTCTTCAATGACATTTAGGTTATGATGGAAAAAATGATTCCTCTAGAAGTCTATAGAGATTTTGTTAATATGCCTTTATGATGTGATATTATGACGGCAATTCAATTTCATTGCGGGCCTAATGAGACCGTGTTACAATGTCAAAATGAAAGGAAACTATATTAATCAAGTTATAGTACCCCGAGAGAAAGAAAAACCTAAAGAAATTAACCCCATTAAAAACTATTTTAAAACAACATTAAGATTTAGTGAATTCCGAATTGCTTTGCTTTTGTTGGTTTAGTGCTTCAGGTAGAAGCTAAATTTGGCACTGATTTACAACTCATTAAATATATTGACATCAGGGGAATCAATGAAAGTTTTGAGGAAATACAAACAGAACAAAATTCAGACCAACTGCTGTGGTTATGCAAAGCATTGGGCACAGCCTGATTAGTCCTACAGCTAAAATAGCTTTAAATTTAAATTTAAATTAAAAAGATGGCAATTTGACCACTGTCTCAGAATTTAAGTTTTTGTGTCTCAGCTCTTTGATAGAATATTGGAGTTTGTATTGTAGAATTAAATTCCCAAAATTACAAAAGAGAAAGAAATTGGAGTGGAAAATTCTTACTGATCTTATTAGAAACAAATATGCAATTGACAACAATAAAGAGCTAAAGAAAAAAGTAAAGAGGAATCTTGGTTAGGTTGCACCCAGGTTGTCAAAACTCAGGCTAAAGAGAGAAGCCACAACAGCTTTTGTAGCTGGACCTTTAAAATCTCCTGTAAGGGAGGTTAGGTCAGAGTTATAAAAAAAGTTTAAGTCTAATAAAAAATTAAAACAAACAAATACAACTATTGATTTAAAAAAAAATCAGAATTTTTGTCAACACAGACCTTTTCATGCGTATTCTTTGAATTTTACATTGAGGATTTTTTTCCTTTCCAAGCTACTGTTTCTTATTATGTGCAGAAGTTTGAGCTGTAATATTAATGAGAGTTTGATAAAGGCTTGCACAAGTATTCCATCTGAAATGTGCCACTGTCATTTTCCAAAGCATTTGTTGGTGGCAACGTGAATTTCTGCTCTCTTTAAAATCTGCCAGCCACTTGAACAGGTCACAGAATTCCCAGTGCAACAGGCAAGGTGAGATTAAAATATAGAATATTTTATAGAACAGGTAGATTCCAATTTTCAGCAAGAAATATATATAATACTTATAAGAATTAACTCATCAAGACCTTAGCAGCAGACATTTTGGACATGCACCAAAATACTGTAACAAGTCAAATCCTGGTTCTCATTTCAAAAAACACTGATATTTACTTGGAACCATGAAGAAAGATTTGCAAGTGCACGAGGTTTCCATTGATTTTTGGTCCTATTACTGCCAGACATGCAGAGATGGAGCTTTGTCATCACAGCATTAGAGAAAATTGAGGAAGGAAAATACAAACCCCTCCTGAACTCAAAATCCAGGTTCTATTTTTGCTTCTCCACTCTTGACACACACAAACACCCAGACCACACATACACAGGAAAGCTTTTTGAAGATAGTTGGCACATAATAAGTATATTATTTCAGCTGTCTACAGTAATAAAAATCTGTTTTAAATATCATTATTCAATACATACAATTCAATATTGGCACCAGATGTTCTATTTCTTCAAAATTTGCATTTTTATTTTTATTTTTATTAAAAAAAGGTATTTTTCTTTTGGCAAAGTGCTTAAGAAAGCATACCTCAAAAGGCTGGATTTCTCCTTTTTCTAGGTTTGTGCAAGGAAATTCAAAGACAAAGCTCAGGTCATATTCCCAAAGTCAGACTTTGTGGTTTTATTCCCTACCACAGAAATACAATATCTTTTATATTAATCAGTCTTATCTCCTGATCTAGAGGCAGAGATAAACAGAAAATTTCAACAACACTGAGCTGCTAAACCTGCAGCCAAATGGAGTCAAGGAACTGATAAAAAGCTTCTCCAACACACAAGAAACCTGAATATTCTTGTCATGGCTGTTGGCTGTTTCTTGTCCATCTACTTTCACCTAAAGAAATAAAGTTGTTTCATCTAAAGAACTAAAGATTTTAATCTAAAATGGAAAGTTTTTGATAGCCTTAGACCAAAAGTCATCCAGGCAAAGATTTATTTTGATTTGTTTTCAGACATGCATGAGAGTGCTGCAGTAAGTTTCAATAATTTTCTTTAGAAAAGAAGAGCAAATTCTTCCTGAGGTCACCAAATATTCAGGGGTCACTGGAACCCTGCAGTAAGAGCTCTCACATAAGAGAGTTTAATATTTTTTAAGTCTTTGTGGGAGAAAGAGAAATCATTTGCAGAAATAGGAATAGCACTTTTCTATAACAGATTCAAGTGTTTAGATTCATGTTCATCTGGAAAAACTTAGTACATTGAATATTCTGATTTTTCTTTCTTTTTTTTTTTAATTCTAAGGGTACATTGACTCTATTTTATTACATATTTCATGCTTTGACTGAGCAATAAACAGCTGTAGGCAAAGAAACACAACACAGCATGAGTTGGCAAGGCCTTGACAAACACCATCTCAACAGTTCTGCCACCACAGTCAATAACAGCCAGTCAATAAAAACCCTACACCGCCAACTCTCAGAACTGACACAATCTCTGCTTATCCAGCCCTTTAACTCCTAGAAAATAAAATTTTCTCCAGCATTTTACTTATCCTTTAGCAAGATTTCGCAGTAAATATTTCTGTTTTACTGTCTCAGTTAATATCATATTATTTAGACTGAGGCTCTACAATCATTTCTGAGATCTGAGCTCCTGCCTTGTACAAATTTTACTGACACCATCAAGTCACGGGGCTGATGGCACCCTTAGACATCAGTTGTTAACAGCTATGAGTTCCTTGACAACAAGTGAATAGGAAAATAAAGCTACCCTTGGATAATCAGAAGAGGTTGTAGAATGCTTGGAACATACAGCATTCATTATTGTGTCTACTGGCTTTGTAATGTTGGGTCGTAAAACAGCAAAAACATTTAAAGCAGATTTAAAGCAGTTTTTATTTGCTGCTAAATCTACTCCTCTGTTTAAACAGCAAAAAGGGTTTCATAAAAAACAAAAAAAGATTATTTTTTCCTCAAGTTTATCACTGATGCAATGAATGTTTCATTTTGAGGGTGGAAGAAAGAAAAGGCAGCATTGTTAATTATATTCAAAGTATTAATTATTTTTTTGCTCGATGTAGAACAATACAGAAATGCTGGTACTGCTTTCACCTTTTCCTAAGAAGAGGCCAAGCCCATAAAAAGGGGTTTGTTTATAAACTCCCTAGCAAAGTTTTATTGTACAATAAATTGTTACAACTGAGTGGGTGTGAGCACGGTGACCCTTGTCAATTAAAGCATATGACAAATATAATACAAAACTAAGATGGGTTAACTGCTTAGATACCTCTTCAAGATGGGTCTGCTCCTTTGGGGATAGATGGATTTTCAATGAAATATATATTTTTACAGTTCATTTTGAAGAACTGGAATTCTTGCTCTCATCAGTTCTGGGGTTTTCTTTTCCATCTCCTCCATCCTGTGATCCTGGCTCTGCTAAAATCCCTCTTCTTGCTCTATTTTCTCACAGACTCCAATTCCGGTTCTCCCCTTTCCTCCCACCAGTATTCATTATTGAAAATAACATTTCTCTGCCACACTTGGGTTCCTTTGATCCACAGTACTGCGCCCAGAAAAATGCAAACAGGAAAACTTTCTCTTTGCTGCAGAGATATATTGACTTTTTTATTTTAAATCCAGGTGTCTCTTAAGACATAAGCACCTATCAACCACTAATAAGCAACAATATGACATTCAAAAGCTTATTTTCCTCAAAATATTATTTAATTCCTTTCTTACCAAGGCAAAATAAGTCTCCAAGTGGGAATCTTGGAAGAAGTCAAAAATCAGAGTGTTCTCTTGGTGGTAGGATCCAGCAGAGACTCCATTAGAGAGTCTCTTGTGATGGTTTATATCAGTTTACAAGAGGGAAGAAAGAGAAATCCATGAAGCCATTCTACAGTGAAGGGAAATAACCTCTCAGATGTGCACCACATTTGAAATTTGGTTTTTTTTTAATTAGTGGCAGCATGCCAAGAACCAGAGTTAAATACATCCCCAGCTCACTCTTTCGTCACCTACCACCATATAAATCAATTTATTACCAAGTCTACACGAGGTTAAGTAAGTACATGCAACTTGGGCTCAGGTGTGAGTGCAGATGGATTTTAATCCATTTCACAAACCCAGCCCCAGCTATATTGGTTTCATAGACTAAAATATGACTGGGGAGAGGAGCTGATGAAAGACTACATTTACTGATCATCTCCAGTTTCTTTAGTTCAGCCCATACCATCTCCCCCACACCTTCGGCTTCCATCCAACTAATCAAGATGCAATAGAAAGAAAAAACAAGCGTTTGAGACCTGCTTGTGAAACCTGCAGGCCCAGTGGAGACACAGAAACGTCGACACTCACTAAGCAAACCATTATTCATAACATCTGCCTATCGAGAGCAATGTGAGCTCCTGTCACTCAGCATTGACATGTCTAGGACTGAGACCCGAGCAGAAATGTTATTATCTTTCATGAGAATATGCTAATTCCTTCTGTATCACTGATGCACAGTATCCTCTGACATTCACAACATGTTCTGGTGTGAGGTATTCATTCAAGATTTAAAAAAAAAAAAGACTATGCAAAGGCAGTGGTAAAGGAAACATGTATCTGGTAAAAATCGATTAAAAGAATGAAATTGCTCTCCCAGTAAAGTTATTTTCCCCATATAACAACAGAATTTTTCCCGTCGGTCTCAGTGGTGCCAGGACTCTACCTGATATCCAGATTTTGGGTTATTAATTAATAGCAAGGCACATTATTAGCTGTGTTACCCTGTGGCAAGTAAAATTTTAAAGGCTTTCACTTTCCTATTGATTTCTATAGAACACATTGGCCAATTAGCACAATAACTTCTCTCCAACTCAATTATGATTAAGTGTTTATTAGCAGATCACACTACACACATTTCTGCCAGCATTTTCAAGCAGTGAGTGACTATAGTCACATGTACTCGATACACATAATTATAACACATTATTTTACAGCTAAGAATGAGCAGGTGGGACTTTCACAGTGCCTTCTTATTATATTTTCCACAATAGATTCCTTCCTTTTCATATTTGACTTCTCTGCCCTTCACCGATGTCCTCAATGATTTCTTCCACCAAGTGCTTCGCTACTTCACCTCCCCTAATTAATTCTCAACTTCAAATTCTCCACTGACCCCCACGTAACTCTCTGTAGATACAAAAGCTTTGAAGCCAAAATCCTCAGTGATCAAATGTTGGCCAGAGAGCTTTTTTTAAGCTTCTGCAGCTTTCAGTCTGATCACACAAAATGCAGCCCCAAATCCTGAGTTAAGCAGCACGTTGCCCTGTTGTACCTCAATGGCATCTCCCCATTGTTGGGCTCCAGAAAAATCACAAAATTAGGCTCTGAGTGTGGAGATGAACCTGCAGGTTTGCTCTCAACAACTTTGCAAAGAGAGAGCCTCCTGCAAATCCAGTTCTTTCTTCAATCCTGTTCTTTTTTCCTTCACTTTGCCAAAAAAATCCTCCTCTTCCAGCATATGTGTAAGCAGAGAATACAGAATGAGAAGCGCTGGATTCCAAAACTTCAGTGAACAGATTTCTAGTTTTACTTAGCTATCTTTAAGAAAAGAATTTTTTTAAAAAATCCCCCAGGTTAAGGGGAAGTTGAGAACAGCTGAGCTAGGCACAATGTGGTAAAAATTATAGCTTGAACAAGAAAAAGGCATCATCTTCTCTAATCCTGCTTGATTTACAATCTCTGCCATTCCTGAGTTTAACCTGTTGTACAAAAACAGGCAGCTGAAATTTGAGACAGCTTTTGAATGGTATTTTAAGGACCTTGAAATCAATCAAAAAAGCAAACCCAACCCAAACAAAATCAGCCAGCTATTAAGTCTACATAACCTATATCCAAAGTTAGAGTTCAACCAACACCTCAGGGAAAGACAGAAATATTTTGCTCCCAATTTGGTCTCTGGGCACTGTCATATCTCATACAATATCTGACTCTTTCAGAAATGACATTTTCATGTCATAAAATCTAATTGATAGGCACTTTCAAGTGCTATTTTTAGAGATAACATCCAAGACTTACTAATGCCATACACCAAGAAGTTTACATGAAGTTAAATCAAGCTGTCCTGGCTCTGTTCAAGTCATGCTTTTCTTGACAGTAATACACAATAACAGCAGCATTCCTCAGATTGGAAATTTATGATTCTCATCTTTGCCTGAACTGTGCTTTCACTTGAAACAATATTTACCATTGACTTATAAGCCCAGAGCTCTCCTGTGCCAGGTAATGCGTGTTTTGTTTGGTTATCCTGGACCCCTGGTCTCTGGATTATGTATCATTGTGCAGTTGATACAAGCTCAGATCACTCACATTTTCTGTGACTTCAGAGTCAATCTTTTCATTTTTTTTCTTTTTTTTTTTTTTTTGGAGCACACCAGACTGAATAAAGAAAATGCTATTCTGGGCTCATTTCAGTCTTTCACCTTTCATAGGTTTATCCTTGTGTTTTCTGTCAGATTTCACCTTTTCTCTCATTCCACCAGGAAACTTTGATACACAATTTTTACTTTTTATCCTCAAATGACTTCAAAAAAACCTGACTACAAGTAGGCTTTTACTGCAAGCCTCTTCTCTGCAATACAAACCAAAAAGTGAAGTAGCTCTGCCTCATTTACCCCCACGTGGCTCAGGTAGGTTCTTTCCTCATGAAATACAGGGTCAAGGTTTTATCACTTTTTTTTTTTTTCTGATTTATCTTTCTGGTTGCATTATGGTGGGTTTGTACACCTGCTTGTACAGATTTCTTACACAGACTGCAAAACATTCAGCAAACAATGCTTAGCTCTAGATGTGTCAGATTTTAAGGAAAAGTATTTTTGATATTTTGAAAAATTAAATGAATAGCAAACAATACATTTGCCATTAAGTGTTTTCCACTCTAGCATGGCTTCACATGCCATCCCTCTGAAATTGCCTTGAATAAAAGAATTACAAGTACAAGCAGATAAACTTTTCAACAAACTTAATTTGATCACATTTAAGCACGTTGACTTTTGTTTAGTAATGAGTCAGTAAACAACATTGTACTAAGGAGTCAGGAAATATTGAATAAACTGATTCTTGTGGAATTTTTCTTGCCCTAAATATTTTTAAGACATTTCAAGTTCATTTATATTCATAAGAGCATTGAAAGAGAGCCTTGAAATCTGAACATTTTGGGCAGGTAAACAAAATTCAGACAATTTTTTGTTGTTGTTCTGATATTGGGAATCTCCTCATCCAGTCTGATCATACAAAATAAACATCCTGACAAAAAATATTGACTGATTCAGCAGGAAAAACTCCAGATATTCATTTTCTCAATAGGCATGGTGCTTTTCAGGGTGCACTCATCTCTTTGGAGGTGGAGCCATGCAAGATCCCACAAAGCCAAGAACATCAGCAATGAGCCACCAGGAACATTCTTCCAGTTCCTTCATTACCAAGTGTCTTCAGGCATCTTGTGTCTGCATCATCTCTTCTCCATCCCAGCTACCCAAAATAGATTGTTAAAACAAAATCCAGCTTGTCACCTCACTTAAAAATGCACATGAACTAGAAGGGGCATCCCGATGGCTCAGCTGGAGCTCTGGAAAGCAATTTCCGTATGGAAGTACAAGATACTGATGTTAGTGAAGCTCAAAATCCTCAGCTACTTAATAATTTCTCCCTGATTTCATTAGAAATAGGATTCAGAAAGAAAAGGTCTATTGAAATGTGAGACACAAAACTGTTTTTAGAAGTCCTAATCACACTTCCATGGCAGGACACACAACAAATGATTCAGCAGGTTTTCAGGGAAAAGGACATCACAGTTAACTTCCTATTGACCTAGAATTCAGCATTTTCCACCAGAAAACAGTATGAGCAGTAATTTTTAAGTCAAGTTGACAGATTTAAGTCCAAATCATCACAAACTTCAAATCCAAGTGTTTAAGGGTTATATTAAATAGCCTCAAGAGAGCTCTCAAACACCTTCTTCCTTTTTCCACTCAGGAAATACACTAAGGGGAAATCCTCATACAAAAATAAATAAAAAAAATGAAGGAAAAAAAAAAGAAAAGGCTTAAATCTTCACATTATACTGGTAAAAATATAAAACAAAGTCATGAGAATAAAAGTGTCAAGAGTAGCCTGAGGACTGGCAGCTGACAATAGTGACCTGTGGGGAAGTCAGTGGGGAAGCTCTCCAGAATAATTCTGGCACAGAGCACTCCCTTTAAAGTGGCAATTCACCCAGCTTCAGCCTTCCAGCCAGTAGCTGGAAATATTGATCACAAAACAAGAAATAAACAAAATTTTACTTAAATCAACATAAATGACTGAGAACAGTGAAGCTACAGTTCATGCACGTGACCTCCTTACCAGATATATCATTTTTTCTGATGAAATGGGGTTTATCTTCCTAATGCCTCGTCAGGTGCTCTGCACTTCTGCTTTATCTGAAATTCCACCCTTGGGACTGGCTGTGAAAACAAGGAATAGACTGTAATAAAGTCATTTTCCTTGTGCTCTAGCTCTTCCTTCGGAAAGGTCAGTGCCCTTGCAGCATGTTAGTTATGTTTTTAATTTGTTAGCACTGCTATTCAAAAATAAGCCAATTTCTTTCACACAGCTGCAGCAACCACCAGAAATAAAAACAATAAACAGATGGCAGAGCACAGTCTGAAGGGTTTGGTTCAGCCATTGTACATGAAGCTCTCTCCATTTTACACATCTGGCTTCAGATGTCCCATAAAGTTAAAAAGGGTTAGTTCAAATTTAAAAAATATTCTTTTTATTATTCTTTTGTCTGCAGACATAAAACTCAAGATCTGCTGAAGATCCAAACTCGTCAGAGCCTTGCTAGGCTGCACTTTCTTGTTTTTATTTTTAGTGCTGATTTTTGAAAGAGGTAAGGATGTAAGTAGGGCTGAGAGGAATCATCAGAGCACACGAGTTTCAAATTGCAAAGCTTGCCCTTGATGGTGTTAGAGAAAATTCCATTTCAGCTGGATTTCTTTATGCTAACACAAAGCCCCCAAGACAAAGAGAATTAAATATACACAATTCAAGAAAGAATATGATGCTATTATCCTAATTTGAAAATGAAGCTGTCAATAAAAGAGAAAAAACAACTGGGATGAAATCAGAGTTAGAAACAACAATTGAACTCTGCATTTTTATTTTCATCTGCTCTCCTCTGTGGTAAAAAGGGTGAGAATTTCTTTTATTGCAGCTAGAACACTTTGATAAAAGTGTTTCCACTTTCTCTCATTCTTCTTCTAAAAGGAAAATATCCATTCCAGTGTTGTAAATAACTCAGGTTTCTCAGGTCTTCCCCCTGCTACAAATTCTTCTGCCCTGTAAGTTCCTACAGCTACAGATATAAATGGTCACAAATAACTTGGAAATCACTGAGCAAATCCTCGGTGTTCTGTGTCAGCCTACTCCTGAGAGGCTCTGGTTGTGCATCACTTTACATAACGTGAATCTACAAAAAGGAGAACAGAGATAAGAGACATAAACCAAAAATGCAGCACTGGAGAATGTGAACTAAAGATCTTTATTCTCCTAAGAGCCACCTTATTGGCCACTGTTTTGTATTCAACAGCTTGCCCATTAACCCCCTGAAAATACTGTGTAATAAGGAATTAGCTTTGTGTTTGCCACCAATTACTGCAAGCTGGGAGCAGAAGCCTGTCAGCAGAATCTCTGTGTTTTTTGAAAGGACAAAGCAAAATTGCAATGGTCTTCTGCATTCCTGAGATCAGCTGAATCAGTTCAGCTATTTAAGGCCTTTTACCAAGGTTACCTTAAGAAAAAATGGCTAGAACAGCCAAAAACCCCAACAAGATCAGCTCATACTGGATGTACAGAAGTTGTTTGTGAAGCTGAAGTCAAATTTAACCCAGATTTTTTAAGGAGGCATTTAGAATTCCTTCTGATAACCTGCACCGTGTGCATGCATCTACTGGGCAAGATTGCCACAAGCAGACAATTAAAACACAGCAAACCTGCAGGATCAGCCTTCTGTCCTCTCCACATTTGAGAGAGATCTGGGTTTGTGCCTGGTCAGCACTTTGTTAATTAACTGTATTCTGACTATCCTGCAAAAATGATGTTTTAGCTTGTATCAGATGAGCATTATAGTCAAATAAACTTACACTGCAGAATGGTAAAGTCACTGTCAGGCTGCTGCATCCCACCCTGAGAAAGCTCAGGAGCCCACATGTTGATTATATCAATATTATGCACTTTCTCAATATGAAGCACTTGTACATGTACCAGGGTTTAGTATTTCAGTATTTGAACACACAACGAAATCTGGAACCAAGAAAATTAAAATACAGGTGTCTAATGAGATAAATTTAAATTAATATCTCAGGATAAGATGGGTTTTATCCCACTTTCATTGGGTTGCTCTGAAAAAAAGCAACTTCTAGTCTGCTTACTCGAAAAGGGAGATGCCTTGTGCTTGCAATTCCATGTAATTCACAATCAGAAACACAATATTCCTTGGACTGGTGCCTGAAGTCCCTACAGGACAGTTCTTACTAAAACTTAATGGATTTTGCTTCTTCTTCTATTTTATTGTCTCAGAACAGAGGTCAGTACATGAGATTTTGATATTTTCCTCCTTTATCTGCTACAGTCTCTTAACATCTTGTAGTCTGATTGTAATATAACTCTTCACCCAGTGCTACTGGGTTCGTGTATTAGGATTCTGTGCTAAAAGTTCAGAATATAGAAGGTGAAAAGAGAATTTCCCACATTTTAAAGACAGCCCAAACAATCTTTGCGGCAAGCTCGTGAATTCACAGAAAGCAGAAACAAAACCCTGACACAACACAGGGCCGGGAAGCTGAAGGATAAATTATGCTTGCTGTGTTTTTCTGAATTGAATCCTGCCTGCCTGATCAGCAGCATTCAGACTCTCAGCAGGAAGTCTCCAAAAGAGAGGGAAAACTAGGCAGGAGGCTTTAAAGAAAGCACAGAGAAATGCACTGGAGGAAAATTCTGGTTGAGAAGTGAAATTGGTTAAATTGCCTACAGCACAAGTCTGTGCAGAAGAAGGGTCTGCACTGATTTCCCTGCTTTGAGGGGTGGAGAGAAAAGCTTTGCAGAGCATGAAAAACAAAAGCCTGTATGGAAAAATTGTTCATAATGGCCAGTTTCTTTACAGATGATCTGTTTTAGAATGAGACAGAATGGGGGAGACACCAAAGAAACCACTGAGACAGAGTGAAGGGATGTATTTGGAGGAATCAGCCAGCAAAAAAGGTCACCAAAAGCTCTGAATACAAGACCAAGCTCGTGGGAGCAGAAGAAACACCCTTGTCTGGGCCTGAAATCAGGATTGGGAACGGCAGAGCTGGAGGATTCTCGCATCAGTTTATCCAAAAGACAGGAGTCATTTCTGCTTCATCACTACTAGCCAGCAGGAGCTTGAAAATATTCAAGGTTGGATTAATTATGAATTTTTAAAAGTCAGATCATGGTGGGGAGTTAGGAGGAGTAAGCTGAGCTCAAAAGCAGCTGCAGAAGGAAAATGAGCATCAGGAGCTGAAGCAGCTGCTTGTCTGTGAATTAAACTCAACATTCACCCAAAAACTACCCCAAGTGCTGGTCCAGGCTTTAATGCATATCCCCACCTGAGAACATTTGTTTCTGTCAGGACAGATGGAACCAAGGAGTCCCCCTGAGCACCTGAGGACCTCAGCCTTACTCCTTTGGTGATCTGTTCCTTCCTCAGGAGCACTCCACAGCCTTCCCTTGTCACAGAACCAGAGATTCTTCTTCCCAGATATCAGGACAATTTGTCAAATAGTAGAATTTTAAAGCTCTGTCTTCTAGGCACCATAAAAATGTCAATCTTGGTGTAAGGCATAAACTGACCAATTTGTCTCTAGGCAGTTCAGCTGTACAGAGAGGGCAGAACAAAAGCCTGGGCCAGAGCACACGAGACAAAATACAGTTGAGGACAGACCACTGAACTTCTCAGATTTGCTTTGTCTTCTGCACAATTTCACTACAGATCTCATGCTGAGGATAATGCTCAAACATGATGGAAATCATCCATTAATTTAATGTATGGCACTCACCAAGGGCTCTGTTCAGAAAGGAGACACAACTGTGGAGACAACCAAAGCTTCAGGCTGCACCTACAACTCACCAGGAGTGCTCAGTTTAGATTTTAAGAGACCCAGAGCCCTTCCTTGTATAGTGCACAGACACAATTTCCCTATTAGCCTGACTTCTAAACTTGCTCTGAACACTGAGAAGCAACTTAAATTCCACTGTGCACAACTCTTAAAATGAAGGAAAAATTATTTTTCCAGGACTGAAAATTAATGCCATTAAACAATAAACCTGGCCTTTAAGGATTACTATTTTTCCTCAATTATTACCTCAAAACTGAGTTACTTTAACCTGGTTTTATGCCTCTCTGTTTCGATGAAGGAAAGCAAGAACAAAACCTGAAGGATGAATCGCAGCTGGGTGTGAATGTAAAGACGTCGCCTTCTACAGAAAACATGCTTACTTTTAAAATCAGCTCCTTTGAGACAAGATAATAGGTTTCTAATGACCTAATTAATTTTACACTAAGTGTGTTTTGCAAATGCACAAAGTTAGGCAGCAAATTCCTGTCTGTGCTTTGGTAAGAAATGGCTGTCTCCAAACAAATCTCTAAACCCAATGTACAGTAATTCAGGCTGACAGTTTATTGTAATTACAGCTGAATATAATGGTTCAGCTGAGATGCCAAATTTCACTGCAAATAACACTTTTCTAGACAGTAAATAAAATAAAATGAAAACAAATTATTAGTCCAAGTCATTTTAGCTAAAACCTTGGGGTTTTTTCCTAAGCACATAAAACTACTGAAAGGTAGAGTGTAATTGATGGTATTATCTGATTCAGAAAATTAGAAGAATTTATTTTTTTTCAGTAAAACAGACATATGTTTAGTCCCATTTACACAGATTTTATAATCTTGACACTCTTTTTCCTGGATTACCTTAAATTATGATGGGCAAAATTATCATCAGCTGAGAAAAATTGAGGTATTTGTTCTTTCCCCTCTCTGAACATGCAGATTCTGCTCTGGCAGGATGGATTTCAGGTTAACTCCTGGTTCAGAACCAAGGTAAATTGTCTTTATTCATTGCTGTATATCAAAAACTCCTCTTGCCTGTGTTTTAGGAGCAGACCAGGACACCCCAGTAACACAGAGACATCAAAGTAGAACAACCAAGAAATGCAGTACCTCAGACAAGGGGGTTTTTCACAAGCAGATAATATGAAAATCATAGCTTTAGGGTAAACAACTGAATATTAAACAGGTTTTATAATTTAATTTTTTTAAAATGTCTTAGCAAACTTCTGTCCAACTTGAAAAAAAGTTTTGGAAAACACAGAAAAATAAGTATAAATTGTGTATATATAATAAAGATGTGACGCACACTAAGGAAGGCAAAAATGAGATTTTACATGTTAATATCTTTTATGGAAATGAACAAATATTCTACAGGAACATGTTCAAACATAAGGAGAAGCAAACACTGAGCTGTTTTTTCTTTGTTACTTGTAGGGAGACTGAACATTCAACATCTGTACTTGAGTTTTTTAAACTTTAGAGGATTCAAAATATAGAGACTTTGAAATCAACGTTTAAATTAATAAAGCCATGAAAATAAAAGGGAAAATAAAAGCCAATACAATAAAAATAAAGGTAAAAATGTAATCAAACAAAACCAGACAGAAAATGCAGGTGTAAGAACTGGTATCCAAACCAACCTGGGCGGGAAGTACAGGAACAACACTACCATATGTCTTTAAACACTTTTTTTTAAAGACCCCACCCTCATTCATCAGAGGACAAAACCCCAAATTCTCTACACCAGAAGAGTCTCTCCTTTTTCATATTGGCACCCTGCAAAAAGAATATTCATTATAAAAAGGCAGCAAAATTCTGTAGCATAATATGAATGAGGCATGTAGTTAATCTACAAAGATTCCATTAAGAAGTGAGCTGATGTTCAGCCAACTAATTACCCATTCATTAAAACAGAACCATAAATGACATTTCCAACATATTACAAAACCCCTCTGTAGTAATATTTTCCCATCTACATCTATTCTGACATTTATATTCTATGTCTCTTTCATAATTATTTCAAATAATTCCTCTGACATATTGAGGGGAAAATAGCTTAAAAAGAGATTACTTACCACCTACCAACGGCTCACAAAGAAAGGAGCAGGACAAAGTAATTATATTGGTGTATTAATATGGAATTGATGTGCCTGTAGTCCCTAAAAATCACTACTGTGCTTTAATTTTTCCATGGTGCAAATTTTAAGGTGCTTGAAATTATTTGCACACACCTGTAACTCAAGATTCGCCCTTCCAAAAACTGAGCAGCTGTGAAACTCACTCATCTGGTTCACAGAAAGTGATACAGCATAGATAAATCTGCATTAAAAATAAATACTTTAATAAATATAGAAATAAATAATAATTACATAAATAATACAGTATACATTATACATTATATATTATACATTATACATAATACATAATACATTATACATTATACATTATACATTATCATATATCATATATAATATACCATATACCATATATCATATATTATATACCATATACCACATGCCATATACCATATATTATATACCATATGCCATATACCATATACCATATACTATATATTATATATTATATACTATATATTATATATTATATATTATATATTATATATTATATATTATATATTATATATTATATATTATATATTATATACCATATATTATATATTATATATTATATATCATATATCATATATCATATTATATAAAATACATATAATATACAATATACAATGCATATATAATATATAAATATTATATTATATTACATAATAATACTGAATAAATATATTATGTATATTAATATAATTATATAATATAGAATATATATATATATATATACATATTATAGGAATACATTATATAAATAATATGTTTATAGTAAATATATAAATTAATACATGATAAATCCAGAGCTGCTATTTTCATGTCTCAGTTCTGCTGGTGGTGGTGCTCACCAGAAAAGGAAAGTGAAGAAAGGGGTGCACAGACATCTCCAGACAAAACCAAATGTGGTTTCAGCCAAGGGAGAGCTCACTACTCAGCACAAATTGTTATTTGTTGTGTGTTCACCCAGGCACTCCCTGCACCTCTCTGGCTGGTAATTAGCAAAGCCACAAGAGCTGACAGGTTGCTGGAAATGGTACAAGCTCTGGGATACTTAGGCCAACAAAAATCTGCAGTCCACTGAAGGGCTCACAGGTGGCTTATTTCAGCTGATTTTCATGTAAAGGTTTTTGTATAAAGATTATTTCTTTGCTCTAACAGTACTACAATTTTAATTTCTTATTATAATTAATAAATAAATAACATTTCTTCTTCACCCATTGGCCATGTTCTGCTTTCCAAACTGTAGTTTGTTTGAGCAGTCTTTTTCATCTTTCCATATTTTATCTTACAGTTCCTGTCCTTATCCCTCCTCCACTACACATTTTTCTGACCTAACTTCTAATTCATATTTAAAATCCATCAAATATTGTTTTGATCCCAGATTAGTTCCAATCAAGAAAAATTAGTCAAAAAAGCCCCAACATAAAAACAAGAACTTCAAGAAAACCAAGTCAAAGCCAGCAAAGCCTTACAGCACATATCTGATGAGATAACGACATCTGAAAGATAAAATAGATTAAATGGCCCCAACGCAGGTTTGCAACCCTGCAAATGTTCTCAGTGCCAGAAAAAGAAAAAAAGGTGGGATGCCACGGTTTTATCATGTGCTGTTTGGGGATAAAAGAAGCTCCATCTGATACTGAAGCTACAGCTCCCACTGCATCTACAAAGAACTGACCTACATAACCAAGAGAATGGCTCATCTCTCCTAAAGATCTCTTTCCTTTTATTTCGTGTCATTACCAAACCCATGTAAGCCAGAAAACAGATTGGTTCAGGTGATTGCAACAGCTGTCACGTCCCTGGGTAGAAAAGTGACCTTCCTGACACCACTTCAGCTGGTCAGCACCCCCAGGAGGTCTGGAGGCTTCAGCAGAGCTGGGTGTGGAACAAAGCGTGAGCTCAGTGCCAAACCCAGATTTAATCTTCAGCCTGGCCTAAAGGCAGCTCCCTGTCTGAAACACCAACAACGAGGTTCGGTCACAGGACACGTGCTAGAGTACAAAAAGCTCTGTGAGCATATGGAAAAGAAAGTTAAAAAAAGAGGTCTTTAGATGCAAAGGCTGCTAAAGGTCTCACTTCCCAAAAAAGAAGGTGGGATTTTGCACAGGCACCTGCACATCCTCACAGTGCATGAGGCAGCCACTGTGAGAGGAGCACAGGCCTGGATGGCATCACACAGCCACTGCACTCCCACCAGCACTTCACAGCCAAATACTGAACCTTCCAAAATGCACACAGACCTCCAAAGTTCATCCACTGACCTACTGTCCACCATCAACATTTATTTTTAAGGAAGTTTTCTAAGGTATACAAGTGTCGAGAAATTCCCGCTCAGAAGTGCAGCGTGAACACAGATATGAAAGACACAAAGAACCTGGTCATGAATTGAAGGAATTAGGCTTGTCCAAAAAAAAAAAAAAAAAAAAAAAAATAAAAAAAAACCCTCAAAGCACAACTCAAAATTTGTCATTTCCACAAAAAAAACCCAAAAAAACAAAGAGAGGCACAAAGATAATTATGTAAAAGAGAATTATTTGCCCTCTTTGTACACTACATGAAATTAGAAGTTAAATTAGTTGGGGAAAAGAACAATGTATTGGTGGCAAGAGAGAGCTTGTAATGTTCCTTGATGTCCCAGTACTCTGTAAAACAAGAGAAACATTGAACCAGCCAAATCCTGCTCCATTTCCCTCATCCAGCCCAGTGGATGGAGATCCAGGACTGGAAAGATCATTCTGGATTAACCTGAACAAATCTGAGAGGATACAGAGCAGCACAATCCCTGAAAACTCTGCCTCTCATTCAGAAACATCCAAAAGATTCATGACTGTGGACAGATACAGATAATTTAACACATCTAAAGAGAAAAATACAGACAAAGTACCTAAAAAAAAAAAACATATGGAGAAATCTCAGAGATTTAAGCAATGCCTCACAATCATTTGTAATAGGATTATCCTCACATAGATTTTTTTTTTCTCTCCTGAAAACTATTTTTACATTGGTTTGAACATATTTATAGGTCTCCCCATAGAGCTAATTTATTGCAGCCTGTTAGGGGAGCTTTTCCTGTGAAAATGGGGTGATCAAATGTTTATAATATGGGTCAGGACCATCCACTGGTGTATTTTCATTTCCTTGGTGGGAAGCTCTCATCAAGGATTTCAAAAAGAAACCATTCTTTGACAAAGTCACTAATATGAAAAATAGTCACAGAGTCCTCTTTCGAGCACACACATGGCATTTAGTTTACATTTTAATTGCAGAAAATTCTAACACAATAATTTATAGAGAAATTGTCTTTTACATTGTCCTCAAGTTTGTTTTTTTTCCCCAAATTGCACATTTTGACACAGTCTCACCGACAACTGAAGGACGGCTCTCTTCGAAATAAATTGCTACTAAACAAAATGTGTTTACTCTCTGTGTATGAAAGTGCATTGTTAAAAACAGAATGTGAGCAACTTGGAACAAATTTTAGAGCAGATGCACGGGGTAGTGCTGTTAAATAGCGACGCTTTTAAAGCTCTTCAAAGCAGCAGTCCGCAGGCAGAGGGAATGCAGCACCAAGATAAAATACCTATCAGTGGCACTACAGTTTGCAGCAAAAATAATTGATGGGGAGTTGGGCAGAGTGGATTATAAATTGCAGGGTGCAGGCAGTCATTTCTGCTCTGGTCAATGTAGATATTAGATATAAAGAGAGTTGCTGGTACAATAGAGGGCAGAATAACCCACTAACTAGGAGGATTATATTTTATTGATTGGTAAGAGATAAAACACCTATATTATCCCAAATTAGTTTTTACTGCCCTAAGAAGAAAAAAAAACCTTTCTGAAAACCCTGCATCAAATATTAATCAAGCAATAATTAAATGGGATAAAGAAAACTGTCCTGATATCTCACTTGCAATAATTTTCTTGGTGTGTAAAATAAGCCAAGCATGACTGAATAAAACTGCAGTACTCTAATACTGGATTTTTAAGTTTTAATGTTCTGTTTTATTCCAAACCCCTTATTAGAAATACCCCTTTGAACTGGTAACTTCTGGTAGTCTATGGAACGAGTGCTGCTCATCCACAACGCAGTGAGATTGGAGAGCAGGGCCAATACAGTAAAATCAGGATCCCTCTGTGGTGTTACCTGAACCTGAATTTCACTTTCACTGCAGGGTTTTTTAATCATGTTTCTATGACAGAATTCTGGGGTCAGAGAGAGCCCCAGACACAAGAGAGCGTTTTCCTCCCCGCTCACCCAGCAGTTACACACGTGCTTAAGTGCTTTTTGAAGGCAAGAACTTCTTACCCAGATGCTTGAGGGATTCCTGGCCTGCTGAGGGGTGCACAATTAAGCAGTCAAGATGCAATTATGAACTCAGGTTCTGCAGCTTCTGTGCTGGACTCTGCCAGTGACTCTTTCATTACCTGTTAATAAATTAACAGCGGGCTGTTAGGTTAATTGTGGTTAATGGGGAGTTCATGTCTGACATCACAACAGAGAGGGATCTTTAACATACAATAGATAGGATAATAAATATCAGAAAAAAAGTCTTTAAGAGATGCTGTTTTAATTATCCTAATTCCTTTGATTTGCATTCTGGAACCTGACTAACTCCTCCTTTTAATGTTCATGGATATCTTGTCAATGGTACACACCCATAGACTGACTTTTGCAGATCACGTTATCAGAACTAAAGCAAAGTATTCATGATTTCAATTACAAATTCTTTTGAAAGACTCCAAGACAGAGAAGCTATAGCCTGTTACAAGTAGGTTGACTGAGAGTGGAGCTCTTAGCCTGGTGAAGAATTCATGGTCAGCTTTACATGTGTTCCAAACATATGATTTAATGATCATTCTATGGAATTATGCACTTTATCCTCTGCAGAATCTGGCTCTTAGTATCACAAATACCTTTAAAATAATTTTCAGAATTATTGGTGCTGAAGGAAAAAATGTGCCATAAATGTGAGTGTTCAGTAACCAGCTCAGAATTTATGTTGATGTCAGAGATCATCACAACTGATGGCCAGCACAGCATGTCCTGGCTAATCTGCACTTCAAAGACAAAGTGAGTTTCATTTAGTTTGAACCTCTACCTCTCACTGAACTAAATTTAAATAATACATAAAACTTCCAGCTCTGAGAAAAAGCAGAAATGAGGCAGCAGTCAGAGCCAGAGGGATCCCTGCTCATGGACTCTGGGACTCTGCTGGCTCAGAAGCCAAAGAGACCAAGGTGGCTCCCTGCAAAGCTCCAGCCCTGGCTCATTAGCATCCACACTGGCAGCCTGACAAAATCCTGCATTTCCCAGCTCTGCACTGCTCCAGCAGACAGTGCAGAGCTTTGCTGCCCAGGGAATTCCTGCAGTTCTCCTTCCATCAAATCACCTCCTGTGAAACATCAAAATCCTGTGGAAAGCAGAAACTGTTTTCCTACAGACTTGTACAACTCTAAATTTTTCCATGCATTACACTTTGTTCCCATCTCTGAGATCAAAGAATGTCGTGTTTGGGAGAGAATCTTTCCAAAATTCTGTTATGGATGATGTCTATGGAGCTGAACAAAGCTGCACCTGCTGCAGAGACACACCTGCTCTGCAGAGGGATTTGGCTGGGGATCCACTCAGGCCAGGACAATTCTATTATTTCCCCCTCTGGTCAGCTGAAGGCAGGCTGCCCAAAAAGCAGAAAAGTTCTCTTTAAAAGAATAGGAAAAGAAGCAGATGGTCCTGAATGAGGATATCATACTTCAAGAAAATGAAAGTTATTAAAAATGAAAACTGTAGAGTTAAATCTGAGGAAATAAAACACTTTAACTTTGCATGGATGTAATTTAAAGGCTCCATAAAAGACTTGAAACAAACGTGGAGCAGACAGAAAAATAAGCTCTAACCTAGTGACCAGAAACCTTCTCTATCTCCTTTCAGAGCTCTTAGTTTGTAGCACATAAAATATTGAGCTAAAAGAGAACTATTGATGTAGATGTAATGGATGTGTAAGCAAACTTGCTTTTTGTGTACATCTTAAAAGTAATTTAGAGCCTCATATGTTGGGAATTGCTGAGTCTAATTTTTAGCCTGGAGCAAATTTTTATAGCTAAATATCAAACTCTAATGATAAGGGTTTCTAATGGTCAGACTTAACTACTTTCCTGCTGCCAGGTATTCTAAATATCCCAGCCTACCTTTCCCAGAACTGATTCCACAAAACAGGCCATTCACCTTCTTCACATAAACTCTAAATTTCTACAACTTGAAATTAGGCATTATTTGGAGACGTTTAAATCTCATCTGTTTTAATGGAGAGCATGTGTTCATTTTCTTTCAAACTACCTTTGAAAGGATCACGAGCAAGTAATTAAAACTATTAGTTGACATTTCAATTCTCAACAGCTCTATCTAGACTAAAATTGTTCTCTTTAGAAATGTTAAAGATATTCAAAACAAATAATTGGAAGTTACTGAGAAAATCAAATCTCTGAGTGCTCTTCACTTCATTCACATAAAACTAACTTCTCTTGACCTCTGAGTTTAAAAACAACACTTTCTTATTTTCTTTTTTTTGCAGTTGATGTAAAATGAAGTGCAAAAGTGCCTGTGCTTTTAACCAAATGGAGGCAGAAGTGCAAACATCATTTCCTGTGCCTAATAGAAACCAGTATTCACATTTCTGGTGACCAGCTTAGAAGGAAAAAGCTGCTGTTCTCCAGTGCCACTCATTCAGAGAAAGGAGTCCTTCAGAAATGTGGCTGTGAAATGTTATAAAGACTTGTCCATTCCACAAGGAACCTTATTCTTTTAATCATGGACAGCTCAAAGGGATTGGCAATAAATCAGGGACAGCCTAGGAGCAGAGTTCTGCCTTCTGCAGGCACAAAAAGACAAAATATCCCAACCAGGGCACACACGAGCTGCAGGATGCAAGAATTCCATGGCTAGCAAATCTTGGCTTTCTTTAACTTGGTGTCTCAGGGGCAGAACAGAACAAGAAATAAATCCAAGCTTTCCTCGTGGTCAGTTGTGTCACACACAGAACATTCCAAGTATTGCCAGCTGATTGAGACATTCTCAGAAACCCCTCCTGAAACACCCACGAATTGAGGAAAAGCATCAGCACAGCAGCCCAAAGAATCAGCTGGCATAAACTGGAATAGAATTCTTGGACTTGCATTCTTAATACCTTTTTGATTTAAACCAGTATATTGAGAACACAGAAAATACTACTGCCTCAATTTTTCAATTGACTGCTGTGGACTGTTATGGTTTATAATCAGCAGAAGGTACAGTTTTAACAACAGTATGCCAGAGTACAGCATTACACCTCCTTAACCCTTGAAAAGGAAAGAAAAATAACAAAACCTAATAAATTATAAAAGGACTCAATTGCATATTTTTCACTTGAATGGTTAAGATGATAAATCACTGAAATCCAGTATTAACTAAAAAAAAAAAAAAAGACATTTTTCAGTGATTTAAGTCTGTTGATTGCAGAATTAATTGTATTTGCATAACAATGTTTAAGTACTAGAATCTGCAAAAGGAAAAATCCTGAATATCAATTATGTTAATTATGATTGCAGACTATTGGGAGGAAGGAAAAGATCAGTCTTTTTCCCTTTATTTTCTTTAGTATGTGCTTTTCTGTGCACAGTGGTAAGATGAGAGCTCCAGTTGCTATAACAACTTAACTCTCTATTATAATCAACAATCATCTAAGTTTAATTGCCATCCTGCCCTTCTAAACCAACATGTTCAACAACACTTGTATGAATTCCATACATTTTGCTACTAAAATCTATCTGACATCTCAAAATGTGTTCTCACATGGAGTGTTCTCACCCATCAGAGTTAGCCTCAAGTTGTCCTTCCCTTCCTTGCTGTGGCAATGCACCATTCCAAATGCTTTACTCTGTCCATGAGAAAACATCCTTGGACTCTGATTAAATCCAAAACTGAATCTATGAAACAAAATAAATTAAAAGATAAATTAAAAATATTTAAAATATATTAAGTATATATATTTATTTTTTTTCTGAGGGTATAAACGTCCCTATTTTTACAAAATAAATACGAGTTAGGTTACAACAAGGGTTAAGTCAGACATAAAAAATAAAATAATGGGAAGAGAGGATGGAGCACCCAATGAATTTTAAAATCTAGTGTTGCAGAAAGATTTCAAAGATTATATCAAACTTTATAATGAAATATGAAAATTTCTATTCTTGGTCTAACTAATGTTTTCTTTAAGCAATCAACAAAATCATATTTGAAAAGTGGGAAATTTTTTACCATTCTTCAAATATTTTGTAATCCAAGCCCTGTGGGCTTAGAATAAAATGATAACATAATAAATAAAATAATAAAATTAAGCCTTATCATTTATCCATTAATTATGATGCTGAGCTGTATTAACAGGCCTGATAAGTGACAGCAGAAACAGACAATCAGAGAAAAAGGAAAAAAAAAGGAATCAGCATCAAATAAGCCATGCTTAAACAGCTAAAAGAGGATTTTTTTACATAAGGTAGGAAAGATAAACAAATGATGCAGCATTAACTGAGATAATTAATTCTTTCTGAACAAAAGCAAGGCAGGCTCAAATTGTGCTCAAACTCATGAACTTTTCCAATCACTCTCTCCTGCCTCATGCCCTACATCTCTTGGGTAGCCCAGAATCTTGCAAATAATGCAGCAGCAGCCCAGAGCAACACTAAAAACATCAGGTGCATGACCTCACTTTCATTTCTAGCACAAGCAGAGATCCCAGAAATTATTTCAATGCAATAGTGGAAGCTTAAGCAAAGTATAAAACTGGATAGCACAAGTGATTCAACCCCAGCCAAAACTTCTGGCAAAGTATTAATTTGTTGATTAAAAGTATTAATTTGTGAGTGTCTTACAGTGAAAATGCAGCAGATGAATGAGCAAAATCAGAAAGGTGGAATTTGTCTGTAAATTCCAAGGGTGTGGGTGCAGCTATGAGGAGAAGAATCTCCCACTGTATGACCCTATCAGGCTATAGAACAATCAAAAATATACTGTCACTTAATGTCTATTCAAGCCTTTTTATCTATGTGTTTGTCTATTTAATTAAATTATAATAGATATTTACAATTAATTGATAATATATATATATATAAATGCATAAGGACTTTATCAGGAAGTCTCAGCACTGCAAAACCAAATTGTGCTGAATTTTTGGACAGTGACTGAACAGTTCTTTTATCAGAAATCACCAATTCTAAAGCATAATAATGAAATAAGAACAACTGATAGTCTTTGCTGAGGCCCACTTGGCAGAAATACAGTACTGCAGAAAGAGAATGGGCTTTGACTTCTGTTCCAAAAGCAGCATTTCATAACACAGCAAAACCTGGCTTATTTTTGATCTTAGTTTATTAGATCCACACCAGAGAATGGAACAAACTATTTATCTTTAAAAAGTAATATCTTTTTGATTATATGTCACAGCAGAAACCTTATCTTTGTTTGGGTAGTTGGAGACTAACGATGACAACATCAGGAGCCTTGTGAACCTTGACAGTGGCTGGGCCAATTATGGGATGAACGATGAAGATGGAAACTCCTTCACTCCTCTGGCACCCATAATTCTGCAAATCTAAATGGAGTCATTGTTTTTCACCCCCGTGGGCAGAGCCATAATTCCTCACATCTCCATTCTAACTGCGTTTTCTAATAGCTCCATTCATTTCTCAATCTCCCTAATAAGATTGCCACAGAGGACAGCTTGTCTCTGGCACATTTCTCTTCCAAAAGGACAAAAAGTCATCATTCAGCCTTTCAGCGTGGCATTTGGGCCATCAGAACTTGTCAAATTAAACAAACTAATATTGCAGTTGGAAATGAAAAATGAAAGAGGCAAAAGGAGGCTCTTCTTGGAGCTTCTTCCACACTTGGTGAAGTCAAACATGTTTGAAAAGTAACTCCTCACCTCTGAAACACAGAGGAGCATTTATTAAACTGAGATACTTGGAATTCTCAATACTTGGAATTCACTGTGTGGTGTGAAAATTTTCACGTTTAGAACTAAAAATTGTAACCAACTAATGAAGTACCTCTGCACACAGTAGCACTGGAATGCAGAAAATATTATTTTGGATTAGCAAAGGCAGTTTTGAGGAAATTTCTTCCAGGCAAAACAGAAGCCAATAAGGTCTCAGATGAAAAAAAAAACAAACAAAAAAACCCAAAAACCCCACAAGCTTTTAATATTCCCAAAAAGGCCATAGGGGAAAAAAATGCAAACAAACAAAAACCCAAAGGAAAACAAAAAATAAGTGCAGGAATAAATACAATTTCCAGTCAAGTTAGGGAAGACTATTCTTGATTACACCAATGATCTGTCATGACAAATACATGAAATTTTTAGCTCAGAGGAGAGAAATTGTTACAAACTTTATTTAAAAAACGCAGCAAGTGAGAAGCTTGCCTTAATTTGTATGTATATGAAATACCTCTGTCATCTCATTTCACTTAATTATTCTGCATTAACAGACATGAACCATCAACACACATTGCTTTAAAAGCTTCACCTCTTTACAGAACTAAAATAAAAAAACTATTAGAAACCTAAAGTTGTACAACAGCTTTAATTTAGAGACTGAGAAACCGACATTAAGTGGGAAGGATCTGGGTGTAATTTCTCTGCCATTCAGTCAATATATACATTTTCCTCTTTTAATTAGATATTCTTAGTCATTTTGTTTTCTCCTGTTTCCACCAAATGTGGGAGTTATTAAAGCTAAATTAACATACTTTTTGCTGTAGTAGTTTCTTCTTAAATTCTCATTTCTTACTGTGTCCAAGGTGCCCACATCAACCAGCTCTTGAGGAAACAGGATATTATTCACATATTCTGCTACCTGCTCCCACCATGGCAAATTCAATTGCCTCGCAGTTCAAAGATTGAGAAGAAAAGAAATCTTCAGATTCATTGTTCATTTGTAAAGAGCAAATGGAAACAGAAACTGAAGAGAGGGCTGGGATTTTGATAGAGTTGACTTTCTTTGAAGGAGAGAAAATATCAGAGAGTGCAAATATTGCAGTGAGTGAAAATAGGGTCGACATCACAAGGAATGTTTGTTGTCTGATAGAAAACGTGCCTTTGAAAACTTAGCAAACAATATCAAAAGCTTAGGGTTTGTCTACCAGTACAGGCTGGTACAATCCAAACCATCCCATTTTTCAAAACAGGAAACTCCAATTACTTGGGCTCAGATGCAGTTGACTGCAGCTCTTTGCATGACATTTTCTGGCAAGTTTTAAAATGAGAACAAATCCTGTTTAGTGACATTCCACAGTATCCACAGTCTGAGTGAACAACAGCATCTGGAACTGAGAGTATGGCTATAAAACAAAGGAATTCCAAATCCAGCTCTTCTCCACACTCATGGATTCTCAGACAGAGCCAAGGAACCAGGCAGTGATCAGAGAACATTTCCCTCAATAACTTCTATCAAACATTACCTGGATTTTAAAGACATCTTTGGTTATTATGTGGATTTCTTATTGAGGCGAATACTGATTGCAAAAATTCCAAAACATTGACTCGTTATTTTTAAGAGGAAGAAAAATCCTTTCCCCAAAATGGTTAATGAATCAATCAATCAATCAATCAAACAATCAGAGTATAAAACCCAGAGTATTTCCTGGAACTTGTGGAATAAATCTACATGAAGGTACTTTTTTCTTTCATGTGCTGTTTGATAATTGTGTATTTGAGCTGAGTATTTTTTGGACAGATGGACAGGAGGCAGGAGGGTGCCCAGGCAGGTCAGAGGGACAGTCCCTGCCATGGAATGTCACACCCAGAAGTCACCAGGGGTGGCCAAGGGCCTCTCCAGAGTCACCCCTGCTCAAGGACAGGCTGGGCCTTGGTGTCCCTGAGGCGGTGGAAATCACCTGTGATTTCATTTGGGTTTTAATTCCTCTTTTTTAAAAGTTGCCATTAAACTTTCTTGCTGTTCCTCTTGTGTTCTCCCCCCATCCTGGGAACAGGAGGTGTGAGAGTGGCTTGGCAGGGCTCAAGCCAAGCCCCTGGAGCTCCTGCTGGGTGGGACATGTCCCTGTTTATATTTTTTTGGGTAGAAACCTCTAAAACCTGCCCCCTCCAGGGCAGCTGTCTCAGCCAACTTCATCCTGATTTGAGATTCAACATTTGTGTTACAAAATTCCTCCTAGTAAAGCAGAACCCAGGATAAAGTAGTGAAAGTCAATATATGCAGAATCATAAGAGCCAGATCAACATTTTCTTTTATGTTCAAATGCATATTTTTAGAGGAAAATGTACTGATTAAATCTGGAGCTCTGAAATAACACCTTTTATTTTGAATTTTTTTTTTTTTCTTGCTTTGCTATATGCATTTCAGTGCTTTTGTGTAGCTACTTCACAACTTGACAGCTACCTTCATGATATTTTTAATTAAAAGACATTAAACACTTCAAAGAACAGCTAGCCACACTGGCACTTTGCAGCTTCCTTTGTTCTGTTCGAGTAATGCCAGAAACTGCACACCACTGACACCTTCCTGGGATGCAAATGAGTGGTTATCTGAAAGCCTCCACCAGCTACAGCACTCTCCTCAAATCATTAAATTTAAGCTTTTGGTGATTTTTGGTTCTTCTATTTGCTCCTGTTGGCACCAAAAGGGACAATCTTCAAAAAGAATTAATTGTTGGGTCAAGAAACAGAACTGCATCAGCGCAGCAGTTTCACATTGTAACTCACTTTAGTTTTAGCCTTCAAAAAAATAAGTTGATTCTCTCACAAAAAACACACCTCTTGAGACATAAACCATTTGGTTCACTCTCAAAACGAAGAATCATTTCATAAATTCCTCTTAAAGCTATCTTAATTTTTAAATCTTTTTGGCAATGTAGCCAGTCACCATGAATTTAAGTTCTATACAGCAAATTCTGCAAATGGCAAATTGATTTTAGACTCAGAGCCCAAACTGGCCAGATACTTGATCCCCTCATGCCATTCAGCCAACAGGATAGAAAAAGCCATTTATAGAACAGACACAATGAATTTATTTGAGTCTTGAACTTGGAGTTTTGTGCCACTTTTGGAAAGAAAAGTGAAGTCTGAATTTCAACTCCTGCACTGTCCTATTTATTTTATGTATATTTTCACCAATAACAGTTTGTTGAGGTACAGGAATCAATTTCTGCCTCCCCATTCTGGCTGAAAAAAAAAAATCTCAGAATTCTTAAATGACATTGTTCCTACCCACTGCGTGCTAAAACCAGGTTAAGTGAGATTAGTACTGAAAACAGGTTAAAAATAGATCCCTACACCAGAGAGAGATGGATTTAAATGTTATATATTCTGAAGGAGGAGCAGGGGGAGAGGGGACTAAGAGGTCTCACAAGGGGGATTAGACTTTGCTACTTAATAAAATATTAAGTGACAATCAATCAAAGAGGAATATGAGGGAAGCACAGTTTTGCAGAACTGCTCTTTTAGGATTTGTTTTCTTCAAAATTTGCATTCCTTTCTGCATGCTTGGGAGACACATTGGCTTTTTAATGATTAGAAATGGCTTTGATCTTGACTTCTTGAAGGGCCATGAAGATATAAATAGTGTGAGTGGATATGATTAACCCCAGTAATGACAAACAGAACAAAAATCTATAAAGATTTCCAGAAATTTTCAAATCTATTTAGGATGTTTTGTGTTAAGCTCATGCCATTCCTACAGGAATGATCTATGGAAAAGTTCAGGAACACATCATGTTCAGGGCCCCAGATTACCTCCAGTGCCAGTTTATCGAGGGTGAGAAAGTAGGAAATCAGAAAAATCAGCTTTCTGCTGGAGTGGCTGCCTGCAACATCACTGCCAAAATACCCAAATAATGGTGCCATGATCACGAAAATAAACACAGATAAAAGCAAACATCACCAGGAGAGAAGTGCCCAGAGGCCAGGGCTTGATAGGTATTGGTGAGGTGTGAATGCAGAACTCTTATTAGAGGAATTTTTATCCAGATAGCTTAAAAAATGGCCCTAAATTGTCACTAAGATGATGAAATTTTCTGCATCTGTGTGAGAGACCAATAAAGTGAGATGTGAGGAGCAGCTATTACAATTAAAAGAGGAAATTTTGGTAGGCAAAATGCAAAAAAAACCAAGAAAACTGTACAAGAGAACAAAGGTCACAAAGGTGTTGACCTTTATTGGATCTTGAGTTCTCATCTCCTCAGTGCAAGAACCCAGAGCTCCAGAAGATTCCTGGCCCACAAAGGGGTAACTTTCAAAATCTTTTTTGTTTTGGGAGAGGATTGCTGAAACCTGAGCTCTCAGCTCCTCAGGGATGTAACATAAGTAAAAATTTAAAATAAAATAAAATAAAATAAAATAAAATAAAATAAAATAAAATAAAATAAAATAAAATAAAATAAAATAATAAAATAAAATAAAATAAAAAATAAAAAATAAAATAAAATAAAATAAAATAAAATAAAATAAAATAAAATAAATAAAAAATAAAATAAAATAAAATAAAATAAAATAAAATAAAATAAAATAAAATATAGGTATGTAAATATATGTGTATATATATATATATATATGTGTGTGTAATCTGACCTAAATCCTCAAGCTACTTCTTTTCAGCAGCAGCTTTAATTCATGAAGTTGATTATTTCCAGTGAAACTATAGAAAATTAAATGGCATGTCAGAATTAAATGAAAAAGAATTGACCAAATGCTCTAAAGTAAAATTTCAGAGAATTCTGCTGCATTTTGCAGTATTCAATTGACTGAAGGACAAATTCTTCCTTCCCTTATGAGCTGCCCTATTCTTTGTCACAGATTCCTTGTATTTAGAGGCTGTTCAACAAAGAGAAAATTAACTTGCAGTTGGTAAGTGTGGTATGGCAACAAAAAAGAATTAAGTAATCAGTGAAAAAAATTAAAATCTCTTATTTCAATCAAAACTTCCAGGTCATGGAAGCAAGACAATATAATGCCATCGTGAATATTTTTAGTATTTTCACAGCCAAACATATGAAGCCAAAATATTAATTAGTTACTTTACCTTATCCCCTTTCTACTTGATTATTTTAATGTATTCTCACACCAAAGTCTTGATTTTTAAAGAGAAATATAAAACCACAAAGCCTAGACCCCACCCCTCATAAGCTAATGAAAGTGTAGACTAAAACAATTTCATTCCTTAAAATAAAATAAATAATATTTCAAACCATCCCCATGCAAGATATTTGTTAGAAAAGTACTTTCACTAATTGCAGTTTGAAAGGAATATTACACAAAATAGCTGTACTGGGTGTTACCCAGGGAATTCTGTATTTAAGTGATATCTTTCAATACTCACCACGTTTGTACTCAATGCAGGAGCAAAATCACTTCATTAAGTTATTTGTGCAATCTTTAGATATCTCCAACAAATTATAAAGCTTTGATCTTTTGGAAAGCACAACAGATAGGCAAATAAGATGCTGATATTATGGGACTGTTATTTTCAAACCATTTGAGAAAACTTCCACCCACCAAGTGCACACACATTAGAGAATGTTGTATCTATAAAATTCGGCATCCCATTGAGAAGATGCTGGAATAAAAATTCCTCTGTTTCACTCCTAAAATCCTCTAAAGTAAGACCTAGTAATATTTTTAAATTTTGCTGTAACAGCTTCTTTTATTTGGGAAAATGGGAGGAAGATTTGTCCTCAGTATGATGCATCACTATCCTTCTCCTTGTTATTGAAATTGTCTTCCCAAGTACCTCGCTGACTACGTTTGGAACAGAGGAGCCATTTGGTAATAAAAGTCTGAGAAACATAAACAAAATCAAAGTTCCAAATCAAACAAGTACAAAAACCAGAAAACTGAAGGGCCAGCAGAACAAACAGACAAACAAACGATTCCAGCAGCTTTATTTGAGCAGCTCTTTACTTGGATCAACCCCTGGAAACATCTGGAAGCTCCAGCAGAAGCAGTGGGACTGTGCCTAACCCTGTGAGGAACCCTCTGATCCACATCACCAGGATTTCCCTCAGCCCAGCTCCCAGGCTGATCACTTCTCCTGGCTTTCAGATAATATTCCTCATCCATCTGGAGCTGTCTCTACAAAGCCCAAAGGAAGTTTTGCAACATTGTAAGGGGTAATTAAAAATGTTCTTCCAAACAGGGATCCCTTCAGGGAGCAGGATGAGGGAGAAACTTTGCTGTGTGATGTGCTCATGGGCAGAATTATCACCAGCACTAAGATTTAACCAGCACAGGCACTGCCAATGCCTAACAGTAATAATAAAAAAGCTTCTAATAAAATATACATCATTTACCAGGGGAATACGGGAGTTTTCTGACCTGATGGACCTGATGAATTCTCTAAACCTAAGAGAGGAGGTGGGGGTATAGCTGGATGGTGTTTGAACCTCCTGTGACAGAGGGATAAAACCAGACAGATAAAGAAAACCCAAAGCCTGCTTTTAAGTGAGATGATAACATATATGTTCAATTTGTCTGCTGGAAATGTTGAATAAATTTGAAAAGAATACTGAAATAATAATGTTTATAAATAATAGTGTTTATAAAGCAAGCCTAACAAAGGAAGAACAAAGCTACCAGCACACCCCCTCAAAAAAAAAACCTCAAAACAACAAATGATATAAACACAATCTTTTTTTTTTCTCTGAGGAAATGTGCTCTAACCCTGTTCAGGGCACACAGAGCCATTTTAGTCTGACAGCTGACAAGGCATGGTCCTTACCTGGCCTACTCTCAGCCTGGCAAAAAACCTTGTGTGCCTCCTGCAGTTACATGGCTGGCCTAAAACTTAAAATTCCCCCACTGTATTTTACAACTTCAAAGATACAAAAATATAATCTTTGACAATTAGAGATTAACTCTGCTGCCTGTGGAAGGAGAGGTCATGGCGTGAATGGTACAAACAAGGCACATATTATGCACATGGTGGCTCTCTAACATTAAAAGAAAGCTTCAAAACTATATATTTATATATCTCCTTGTTTGTACTCCTTGGGCTCAGGATTTCAACTATCTTTTGCAATTAAATCTATCAAACTTCAAGCTCCCAATTAAAAATTTTCAAATGCATTATGCTCCAGGGTGTCTGAAATTAAAAACCACTTTACATGTTTGTCAAGTTCTCTTGTAATTTTTCCAGTGTTGCTCTTTCTGCTGTGATAAGTGCTGCCAAACCCTTTCCATTTATGCACCACGACAGAAGAAAAAATAAACAAAACTCCTTCAAGACAGCTCATTCTGAAAGATGAGGATTTGTTTCAGGCTGCTCTTACCCTGCCCTGACATCAGTTCTCAGGAGGAGGACGAGGAGGAATCAGAAGATGTCTCCATGTGGCCATTCCTGCTACAGCTCCAGGAGAGAGAAGCTGGAAGCAGAAATTAAATAATTTCAATTTTATTTTATTCCATACTCTTTGGTGGAGAATTGATTAAAAATGGTTCTGGACTGAAAAGAGTGCTCATTACAGGGTCTTGGTCCGTGGGTTTTCCTTGAGCATGAGGATACAGACAGCTCCTAATTTTTCCTAAAAAAAACCCAACAACTAATTCTAAAACTGAGAAGTCACTAAAGTCACTAAACCTTTACACTTTGTTTCCTCAACAAATTCTTCTGGACCTGAATGCCTCTTACAGGATGGTCCAAGTAAATATGTCTATAGATAAAACATGTTTATTTCTGCATGTTATTAGAGTATTCCTGAAATAAACTCTTTCATGGGGATTTTGTGGTCCACAGAAATAAAAATGGAAATGAAAACAATCTTAGGGTCTTGTGTTCCCCATTTCTCACAACTGATCAGCAGAGGAGAGAACATAATGCGGTTTCTTAAAGAAGGCTATGGAAGGAGACATCCATTCAAAGACAAGATTCTCAGTTCATAGGAGTATAAATTTACAAAAAAAAAGAAAGTGACCAATATTGTGTAGCAACCAGTGCACACTGAATGAAAAAGTTACAATGGGAGATGCTGAACAGCTGGATTGGAACTGCAGGAGCTGCAATTCCCTTTTCTCTCCAGAGGCTTCACTCACCTCTAGAGAAAGATGAAAAGTCTTCAAAGCCAAAACCACTGAGGATGAGAGGGACAGAAAATGATCCAGTTAAGGCTTTCTTTGCCATGGAGTAACTCTGTAGGTAACACTTTTCATTAACTGATTCCACTTCTGTTACTTTCAACCACTAGTTCATCTTTAACAGGAAAAGACAGAGACGATGGAGGACCCCAAATTGGCATTTTCCTGTAAATACAAAATATTGTGTATTTAGAAGACAAATAGCAGTGAAAGAGAAATATGAAAGCAGCTCATATGAAAATAGTGCAGTGCAAGAGGAAGTCACATAGTGGGCATAAAAAGAATATTCAGAGCCTCAATTATGAATTACACTTGAGTTGTATAATGCTAGAGGCAGATTAGAATTCTTAATTTTTCTCTTTCCATCAATTATATAAGGGACATTTTTTCCCACAACACAAGTTACATTTTGCCAGCCATGTTTACAATATGTAGTATTTTGCTTACTTAGTTTTGCAAAACATCCTGTTGTGATATTACATTCCTACCACAGGCCCTTGGAAATTAAAACATGATAGGAAAGAATACTAAATATATTTTCAGATACCTGGGCATGACTTTTCCCAGTGGGGATGCAACTGGAAGGGATGACAGGAGGAAATGATCTGTCAGTTGCCAAAAAAGAACTTTAAACCAAGTCATGCACTTGCTGTGTTTATTATGACAGGTCACTTGTTCCTTTGGGTTTGAGGGATGTGTTGTTTTTTTTTTCCTGCCACCAAGATACACATCTTGTATTTTAATATTAGACTGCATAACACAGTGCCCTCTCACTAGTCAGGGAATTCATTTCCTGAATGCAAACTAGATTGCAGAAGAGGTTAATCAGCAGAATAGAGAATTATTCATTTCATGTAGGCTATGAATTTAACAACATGCACTTGTTCTTCTTTTTGGCTCTCATCCAGTTACTCCTCTTTGTACATAAAGCTTTGGTCCCCAGCACACAAGTGAATTGTTGGAAAAAACACAAAATGTTCTGAAATCTCATAAAAGAGAACAGCAGCAACAATTAGAACACACTTATTGAACAATCTCCTGTAGGCCTGTTCCTGATAGAAACCAGTTTTATTTCACTTCTAGCATGACTCAAACACAAAATGACCAATTATTGCTTTAAGGGTTGTCCAAAGCACATATTTCAGCCAGCTAGTCCAAGACAACCCATTTTACATTTTTACCAATATTCTATTGCATGATGAGCAAACTGCCAGGCTCACTCTGATTTCTCTGGTTTTTAATTATGTTAATCTATGTAATTTTGATGGAACAATGCTGATGTTTAGATTATATTTTGTAAAACCAAGGCACATCAAGCAGTGGGGGAAGTTTCCCTTTCTCCAGGAGGCAGCTCAGCCTCACCCCAGACTGGAGAGGGATGAAGTGGAGCACCAGTCTGCACTGGGGCACATCATGAGAGAGCTGAACTGGACTCCAGGAGGAGGAAAACTCCTCCAGCACTTCTCTGCTTCCCCAGGAAAGGCAGAGAAACAACAAAGCAACACATATCTGGGGACCTCCACATGCTGAGCATCCAGAGGTACAAAGGGACAAACATTTCCCTCTCCTTCTCTGTCTAAAAAGATCCAAACAATTTCTTTTTATTCCAGACAGCTGAGGAGTGTTAGAACTAAATCAACAGCTTTTTAAAACTCTAAATGTACAAGAGAACACCGGGGAACTGAAAAGCACCATATCCTTGAAGAAGGGAAAATACAATATAAATCCAAAGCTTAGGAGCAAGGGAATATCATCAAGATGGTGCTATCTATTTTAACCTAGGTACAAGCAACTTCTCTTATTTATAACACAGAAACACCAACATCCAGTTTTTGAAATGCTGATTTAATTCCAACTGTATCCAGTTTTTAAATCTCACCTCTTCAGCTGCTGATTTGGGATTTCGGCACTGCAGAGCAGCCAAGTTCAGACAAACAAGAGAACAAATGCTTTCAAGACTTCCTGTTCTGCTTGACATACTCACTTGGAGAAAATTCAAACCAATAAAAGGGAACAAAGGGGTACTTTTCTTTCCCAGGCTATAGTTTCTCTGTTTGACTGATTCCTGACCATCCTATTAAGAAATCTTCCAAATTTACCAGGAAATGCATTAAACACTGCTACCCCAATTTGTCCTGCAAACTTCTGGCCTTAAAAGTTTATCAGTAGCCTCTGGTTTGATGAAAATACTTTCTCTTTTCTTTCATTCCTCATCCTTTGGTGGAGAATTGCTTTAAAATGGTGCTGGCTTGCAATGATTGCTCATTACATTTTCATCTGCTTGTATTTGTGATTTTCTTGAACATCAGGCTCACCTCTTACCAGGCTTTTGTCAATCCCCCCTCTCAAATCTTCTGCTGAGAGTTTTTACCTCAGTGCAAACCTCCAAACCAGCACCTTTTTTTCAGGCAGGATTTTAGGGTGGCCCACGCTTTAAGCAGGATTTTAGGGTGGCCCATGCTTTAAGCAGGATTTTAGGGTGGCCCATGCTTTAAGCAGGATTTTAGGGTGGCCCATGCTTTAAGCAGGGTTTCAGGGTGGTCCATGCTTTAAGGAACAAAAGATGCTGTCCCAGTCAGGCACAGTGATTCAGTCACAGAAATATTTCACAAAATGCTTCTCTAATGGTAATAGCAAGATTTCTCTGCACAAACACATTCTTCTTTAGGGTCCTGGAATTTAGGAACAGCTACCAGTGGCTAACCTGTAAGCGGGTTACGTTCATTTCCCATGTCCTGCTTGATACTCCCAGAGTTTTGTAGATTTATTGTCAGGAATGAGATGTGAATGGTGCTCCTCGATGGGAGCTGCAAGCAAAATGCGTTAACTGATCTCATTTAAATAAATCAATGCTAAGCACTTATGTGAAATTCCTCTGTATAGTTATATCACAGAAGAGGATGTCTGATGCTACCCCCTGAAGGAAAGCAGCCAGGGAGAAGCCTGGAGCTAACAGGTGCAATTCCTACTAAATTCCAAAGGTGCAGGTAGAGACAGAATCATTTCAGAGAGCTGGGGGCAGCTCTGCCCCTCCTACAGCAGCACAGCCCTGTGTCCTCCCAGAAAAGTTGCAGGTCGAATGCTGTTACTTATTTTGCTCCTGCCACTCTTCAAGGAAAGAGAAAACATTCCATTCCTTTAGAAAGAAATGAATTGCAGTAAGAAACACCCCCCAGCTTGCTGTCACTATTCCTCAGTCAAACAACCAGCAGCTTACACGAGCAGACAGGAATATCCCGATCTGAGACTGGGTTGAGCCCTAGGGGCCATCCAGGACTCGGTAACTTGTGACTTTCAGCAGGTTTTCTCATTGAGGGGAACAAATCTCCTTGCTGCAACTACTCATCTTAAAGAGCTTGCAGGAGTTCTAGTTTCCAGGCTAAAAAAAAAAAAAGTGACATTTGACAAGTTATTCCTCAGCAAAGCGTAACTGGCAGGGTTAGTCGGTCACTGGTGAGCTTGTTCCCTAATTGCACAGGGGACAAGGCTTGTGCTTCTTGAATGACAAACTCGCCAGCCTGTCCAACATGATCCTTTTCTTTAGGATATAGCTGTGCCCTAAAGAAAGCACCAGTAAAACACAGAAATCTCCAGACACTGTGTGGATTAAACTGACCTATTTGTTTTTCAAACCCTACGTCATTCTTTGTCAGTGAAACATGTGAAAGGTAAGTCCTTCCATGGAAAATTATTCCATTGGTTTTTTGGACAGAAATAAGTTCTTTCAGCATGAAAGAAATTTGCTAAATAGAGTTATTTTTCTTGAACAGAAAATACCATATTTTGTAATATTTTCTCTCATTTTCAGTGGAATCCCACCACGGACACAGTCCATCACAGGGATGCAGTCTACACTGCCACCTCTGATGAATGACACAGCTGGCACAGCAAATCAGAATATCAAAAATGAAAAGGAATGAAATGAAAACGAAGAGGAAGGGAGACATATCAGAGGCAGTTGCAATAGATTAAACCAGCAGTTGAAATTAGTAGCTGTGCAGAATTTATTTGTACTATTTTATCTGTTCCTAATTATTGTTAACCTGAAAACTACAACATTGTTCACTGAGTGAAAAGCCATAATTAAATATCTGCTTGCTCCTTTCAGACTGACAATGCCATATTAAACAAACAGGTTCTTCAAGTTTTAAGAACAAATGCAACATTTAGACTTTGCAAGGACATAAAATGCATTCAGTTCTTACTCCACACTCAAATGCCTGCATGCACAATATCCCTTAGCCTGAATTCAAATGGCCATTCTGGGTACCAGGTCAGCTGTGTCTGCCTTTGAAGTTCCCCATGAAGAATAACAATTCCAGCTCTTGTTTGCCTTCCAGACACCCTTCCCAGCCCAGCTGTGCCCAGGAGCAGCTCCCAGAGTGCCAGGGCTTCTGAGTGTGACCAGCAGAGTGTGACTCCTGGCTCCTGCCCTGCCCACTGAGCTGCCAGAGCACTGCAGCTTCAGCAGGAGCACTTTAGGGAGGCTCCAGCAGCTCCTTGGCCAGGCTGGCAGGTGTGAGGCTGCTCTGGAGCGTGGAGCTAAGGCTCAGCAGCTGGTCAATGTGGGTCTGAGCTGCAGGAGCTGAGAGCAAGGTGAGCTGAGGGAACAATTTCTTGTTGCTTCTCCCTCCAGCCCACACAGGCAGCGCTGGCTGAGGCTGGTGGGACAGGGATGTGTGATCTGAGCCTCCTTCAGCTGATAACTCACATTCCTGCAGCTCCTGCCTGCTCTTTGTGAGCCTGAGGAACATTCTTAACCAAATGAAAAAGCACCATGATTCAGGGGAGAAAAACAAAAATTTTCTACAAAGCTGGAGCCACTGCCATGAGAAAGCATCAAACATGAGTGAGGTTACAGGGTGAGCCACAAGCTGTTCAGAGAAGAGAGGATATCTGCATATTTCTGTCCAGGATCAGAAAGGAAGGGACAAGAAATAAAAAAAAATTCCTCCATGGTTTTCAGAAAAATTTATTCTGCATGTACCAAGGCCACCTAAATGTCACAGCAGTCACAAACTGCTCAGGGTTTATAATACTCCTAAATTTCACAGGTAAGCTGGATTACAAGAGCACTAACCCCTTTTTAACTTTGTACTTCATGTAATAAGAGTCTTATCTTCAATCTAGTTTTGACTGAATTTCAAGTTTTCTGTTATATGAGCCTTACACAGCTGAGTCGTGTATTATCAGCATTCTCCTGACCCTTATCACCCTTTTATTCTCAATAATATTCACTAGAACTTCACAAATAATTTGGTGACATTTAGCAAGCCATCTCAGCTTCTGCGTGAAAGTTTTTTCAAGGAAGCAGTTGAAAGAAAATGATAGTGGAAGGTTATCAAAAGAGAAAGAAAAGTGCTTTCCATATCCAAGAGTACACAAAACAATTTAGTCCAAACATCCTAAAATATTGAGATGCAAGAGATCAGTTTTCATGTCAAAGGAAATTGGACAAAAATATATGGATGAAGATATTTTTAGAAATAAGGGATTTCTGGGGAAACTGGTGAAAGGAAGAAGTCAGAAAGCTTTTTCTGCTGAGAAATGAGCTACTGAACCTCTGTTCCATTAGCATCCCTTTAAATAATACTGTCCCATGCTCTCTGCTTCAACACAGGCCTAAAAATTTACTCAAAATGGCTGAGATAAAGAGAATGCTTCCTGCCTTTTCTCTCATGCTGGTCTTGTGTTAGTTCTTTATTCATTTATTCCCCTTTTTCTCATTCAATTTAAACCAAAAGCAGCTCTGAGAAAGTGTTTGCTCAGAGTAAACCTTGCATCAGAAACTTGCAATGTTCAAGGGCTGAGGAGAAACAAAGGCTCACAGGAAGTGAAAAGAGTAATAATTCATTTAAAATGTGCTCCAGATCCTCTGCACAGCACATTAATATGAGCCTTTAAAAATTCAAGCAATAATTTTGTATGTCTTTTTCTTTCTAGCCTGTGTGAATCATCACCCTCTTTTGGACTAAGAAAAGAAGACAATATTATTCACACTTTATAGGTGAAATACAGAAGATTAAGTGCTGTGCCACAAATCAAACAAAAGTCTTCAGAAGAGCTCCTGAACCAAAGTCTGGGACTTTAACCATATGATAATTTCCCTGTGCCAGGCATTTAATTTTTATCCCAGTAGTTCAGGAGTTCCCATTAGCACAGAATTCATTCCAGCACCTGTCACTAATGAAAGTGGAAGAGATTAGAGTTCATGAAGGGAATCCCATCTGTCTCCTCATTATCATGTTTTCCCTTTACTGAGGATGGGACAGGGCTCCAGAGCTCTGCTGAAGGAGCTGAGAGGGTGAGAGGAAGGGAAAGAGCAAACAACACATTTCAGAGGCCACAGAGATTTGCAGCACACAACAGAGGAAGATTTTGTAGTTTTTGTTTGGCTCTGCCTGACACAGAGCCCAGTCTGGGCCTTGGAGATAATGAGTGCGAAAGACTTGGGGGTGAAGACATCACAGGACGGGTTTCTGGAGAATTGCCACTTCATCTTGGCATGCATTCATTAGATTTTAAACCAAGGTGACAGAGAGCATTAATCTGTGTTTCTAATGTTTTTATAAATAATTTTCCATTGCTATTCTCAGGCACTGAATTCACAATTCTCTGAACTGTGCAACGACTGGCTTTGCTTTCCATGCTCTCACTGAGATTGCAGATCTTTTAAAAGTGAGACACCTGCCCTATCCTTAACCCTTCAGGGGATATGGGCTGACCTCACCCAGGCAAAAATCTCAGCAAGCAGCAGCATAAAATGTAATATTTGACAGAGATCCTGATAAAGCCACCCAGGGGAAGCCCAGGTCCCAGAGCACATTGCTGCACGTTGCTCTGAGAGTTTTCTCTGTACAGGTGTAATAATGCCACTCCAGAGAGGGTTTCAGAGCCTGTTTGCAGAGCTCCCTTGACACAAGGGTGAAGGTGTGAAATACGACCCTAAGAAACCCACTCTTCAGGTATTCCAAGGCATATGTGCCTTGGAATCAAATTAAAACCAACTTCTGAGATTTTCCTGCAGTATTTTTTTGCTGTTAGCATGGTGTTTCTATCTGTTACTGAAATAATCCTGCACGTGGATGGGGGAGGTGGTGTTGCTGCATTTTCCAGAGCACTGTTCCTGCATGGCTGTGCACAGATTATTTACACTGCTTTCTACCTTGCCTTCTTCCAAGTCCTGTTCCATTTGACGCTGTGGGTATTGATCATATCTGCCTAGAAAATCTTATTAAAAATCAAAATAACTTATTGGGTCCATACAGGTAAGGTTGATCCCATTCAAAGAGAAGCTTCTGTTTCTGCCAGAAAGAAATTTTCCTTCCATTAAGTCTGGTCTTCACAAATCTGTTTTAATTTTTGAAAATGCATTTATTAATTCTCACCTGATTTAAAAGGATAAAACAGTAATGTCCTGATTAGTTACATGGTCAACTTAATGATTACTTCCATGATGAAGAAATAGCATCAGGGTACCTAAACAATCAGCCACGGGAGTTAATGTTGTGTTCTAAGCAAAAGTTATTTACAAGTGTTGAGTTATAAACTTTACATAAAAAGGCAACCAAAGTAAAACTCAGAACTTCAAAACTGTGGCACAAGACATGCAGGTAAAGTCCAGAATTCAGGAATGTTGTCTTCCTAACAACCAAGTCTGTACTGCACTCCTTTGCATATGATTATGAATTATCAAAGTAAATTTTTAAAACTTCACAGCAGCTTAGCAAGCAGCAGGCAAAGCAAATTTCAGTCTTTTGTAGTATTCAGGCTTGAAACTTTGAGGTATTTTGCCTTAGTGTTATTTTTATTGCAAGATTTTAATGTCAGAAAAGACTATTATGTCATCTGATCCAGCTCCCTGCCTATCACAGCCATCAGCTCTCAGCCAGGTGTCTCTGTGAGGAGCTTGAAGAGGCAGCAGCACAGTGCTCACAGAAAGGTCAGTGCCTGAGCTGGCAGCAGCTCCTACAGGGGAAGGCCCTGATCCAGTGATGTGCCTGCAGATGAACTCACAAATGCCAAATATGCCTCCCCATTGCAGGAAGGGACTACGGTTTCAATTTGCTGTTAATCTGGAAAAAGCGCTTCCCTGGCCTTACCTTCCTTTATTTGATTTTTGTGTGTGTTCAGAACCATTGCAAAGATTTATATGCTATATATTTGCCATGTAAGGCTATGACAAGACAAGCTATGTCTTGTTTAAAGAGCACTGTTTTAACAGACAGACACACGTGCATACACCCAATCCATCAAAATTCAACGTATTGACTCAGAAATCTAGCAGATTCCTTATTCTGATTGCACTTTTCTGAGTGGAAATTGAGTGAAGTTTCTTTGGGGACAGGGAAAAGTGAAATAGGAACCTCAAGTGTGTTTGCAGTGCAGTGCTGAGGTTCTGGCGTGGTGGGGGACTGACATCCCTGACTCCTGCTCACTGAACAAACAGCTGTGCAGTGTAAAGCTGCTCTTCTCCAGCTGTTCATTATCACCAGCCAGATGTTCCCATCCCTGGGGCAGCACATGGAACCTGTGCCATCACCTGCTCTCCTTCAGCACCGCCTGGTGTTTCCACACAGGGTCACTGGCTGTCCCCTGGCCTGAGGGGTGAGGTGGCACGGCCCCCACATCCTGGTGATCCTTTCTGGGGCTACCTAAAAACAGAAAACACACAAAAGTAAGGGAATTAAAAGCAGTTCTACTTACTGAAGGGCCTTCAGGCATATTAAGGGCAGACAAAGCCCCTCAGGGCCTGCACCTAAAATGGACAGTGGGTTTTTACGCTTTTATAAGTTTGGTTTGCATATTGGGGGTAAATCTTCCAATTCCAGCTCCAGGTAATGAAGTCATTTACCCCAAGTTTGCTCCCTCTCCAACTCATTTTTATTTCCATCTCTCAGGGCTGGGGCAGTGAGGTGTCCTTGACTGCCAGGCCTGGAATTGCTGTGTCTGACCAAAACGGGAAGACAGCAGCTCACACTGAATATGGAGTTTAGAATTATACACTAAAGAACTGCAGGATTACAAATACATGAAAAATAGAAAAGCTAAACCCCTAAGGTGTCACTGGGTTAGTTCACAACACCAGAACTGGGTCTGGAGCTCCAGGGGCAGATCCCTGATCCAGCTGCATCCACAGAGGGACCTGTGAGCTCAGCAGGCACCGGGAACCGAGCAGAGATTTCCCACCTGGATGAGAGGGAACTGTGCCAAAGCCACAGCTCACAAGTGGAATTTGGGGAGATGTCTCTGAAAATCCCAGCCTCTCTGGCTGTACTTAACTGGGCCTGCTTTACACATGCACAGACAACGCTTGCTGATGAGTTAATCTGTTCCAGTGCAATTTTTAGGTGGGGTTTAAGTGAGGTGAGCAGGCAACTGAAGCCTTTCTGTAGCATAAATCTGCTTTGCTACATGCCATGACCTCTGAGGGTCTTTGGGCTCAGATTTAAAGCAATACCATTTCTCTCTGCTCGGGCTGATGGAGGGGCTGGGTAAAGATAAGAAAAGGCTGGTGTTTGGTGAATTTTACAGAAGTTAGTTGTTCTAATACCAGTCTCCGTGGACAGCAGGCATTAGATATTTCCAGATCAAAAAGTTCTTTTTAATCTAGCAATTAATCATCTTCTCAGCATATCCACAAACAACAAGCACAGTTAAAATCTTAATGCCAAGGTATTACAAAGTAGGCCTGCTCAGATCCCTCCCTGCTCTCGCAACACAAGCACAGCCTTTGAATTGCTTGATCCAGACTTAGTGATACTGATGCAGGTATTACTGGGATACATCCTCCAGCCTAATTAATGCAGATTCCTGGTCCACAATTTTCTTCCCTTTTCTTGACTATTCAGCACCCTAAAGCAAAATCAGAAGCTTATCCTGCCCTTAGCTGAAGGCAGACAAGCAGACAGAGCTTACCTATTCCACTGTTTATGGTAGTGAAGCTTTCCCTCTCTTGAGGGTTTTATTATAACATCAATAAAGTTTAGACGGCCTCAGAAATAATTCAACAGAGAACTAAATGCTAAAGCCAGACTTAGGGCAGAAAATGTCAAAACCCATCCATGGCTGAGAGGAAATTTGGTCATTTCATCCTTCCCATGCACAGTGACCAATTTAATATTTGAAAGTGCATTTAATAATTCTCGCTTCATTTAAAAGGATAGAAAATTCAGGGTGTGTCACAGAGCAGGCTGCAGGACAAAGGAGTTTCTGGAATTAATACCTGAGCACACACATGGATGGGAGAAGGGTCCTGGCAAAAGTACCACTAAAAAGTGCAAGAGATATAGGAAGAAAGAATTTGGTTGGGTATAAGGACAACCAAACTAACAGTATGAAAAGTGCAGGTCAATAGATGGGACTGAGGCAGGAGAATTATTGCTCCCTGTAGCAGGAGAACACATTTCAGATTTATTCATATTTAGGAAGTGTTCCATGCCCAAAGTGTTTGGGGCTTAGCTTGCATTTACCAGCTTGCTGTACCAAATATTAACAAAGACTCTCCCCCCTCTGAAGGCATCAAGTTTTTTATGGACAGGATGGTACAAGAGAAGAATAAACATTATATATTATCTAAACAACCACAGCTGGAGCTGTTACAAATTCAGAGTAAAAATAATTGCTTTTAGTTATAAATAACCAGGACATCTCTATCCACACTGCTCAGCGAATACACACAAATACAACATGCAGAGCACACTCATCAGTGGAAAAAAAGAAGAGTACTCTCTGTTCCAGGCATATTAGGAGATGAAATCAGAAAAGCACTGCAAGAAATATACTGCTATAAACACCCAAAGGCAATTGTTCCAGTATATCACTTTAACACAGAAAATGTCAGCAACATCTGAAGTTTTCCAGATCACCTCAGAAAGTTCCTTAAAAGATGCCCTGGTATATCATAACGAGGAATGACATCTCCATTGCTAGCAGAAGTGGTGCTTAATATATGCTGTGTGGTCTTGAGTGCAAATATTGGGATCCCATTTCTCAACTGAACATATATTTTTCTGTCCAGATATATTTTTTAATACACAAAAAAAGAAATAAAAGAAATCCAGCTACTTAGCATTATTTTTTATTCTTTTTGTTACATACAATCTTACCCAATGCATTTTATTATGAGGACTGAAGATTCTGAGGCAAGGGCTTGCCAGGTAAGACAAAGAACATGATTTTCTGAGGGAAGAACAAGATTACCCTGTTGCTAAAGCTGAGATTCCTGCCATGGCAAACAGACTGCAGCATCTGAACACAAATGAGTTCCTCAATAGTTCTTTAAATATAACCATAATTCTGTTAATTTAAAATTGTAGGATTTACCAAAATATTTTAAACTTTCTAGATTTCCAAGAACAGCACCAACAACATTCTCAGGACCTGTAAATGCCATTTAAGTTTTTGTAGCCTTTCAGTCATTTTTATCCCATTTTATCCATGCAAGCACTGTGCTGTTGGACACAAGTACAGCAAACACTGCACTCCTGGGAAGGGCTGGTGCAGGAAAGGTTCCACACACCCAGACCCAAAGGATACACATACAGGATTAAATTCAACAGCACAAAGGAATAAACAATTACAGGGACCAAAACTCAATTGCCTATACTATGAAATTGCTAAAGTAGTTCTGGTAGAATTATAAATAAATCCAAAAGCAGAATTTAACTCATTCCATGGACTATTCCCTGAAGATAACCTGACTTTTTTCAATCTGTTCTGGAAACACATAGGAACTTGATCCTATGAACACAGTCTGTTCCATGCCTCTGATTTATTAGTGTAGCTACAGCCTACCAGTCCCTAAATGAGGGTAGCAGGGGTAGGGTAATCAATCCCAGTAAATGAACACTCAGAATGCTCTAGGTGAGTTTATACATTTCACTTTACCTGGCACAGACCTGCTGATAGGACACACCACGTTCAAAGGCAGCAGGTACCCACAGTTACAGAAACAAGCAGCAAAGTCCATTTAATGCAGCAGGGAAATGTCAGGCTACCCCAGGGGAACAGGATTTTCCAACAGCAAGAGAGCTGGGAAAACTGTACTCAGCCTGGGATGCACTGAGATGGGCAGCATGGACGGGTCTGGTTAAAGCAAATTATCATATTTAATAAAGTGTGGTCATTTGCCACCCTACACTACTCCCTGCTTTTTAAGGGAATCTGGAATCATCATAGAATGGCCTGGATTAGAAGGGGATGCTGCCATTCCACCCTGTGCCATGGGCAGGGACACCTTCCACTATCCCAGGCTGCTCCAGCCTGCCTTGGACACTTCCAGGGATCCAGGGGCAGTCATTCCTCCTCAGAGCAACCTCTGCCAGGGCCTCCCCACCCTCACAGGGAAGAGTTTTTCCCCAATATCCCACCTAACCCTGCTCTCTGTCAGCCTGAAGCCATTCCCCCCTGTCCTGGCCCTCCAGCCCTTGCAAGCAGCTCTGTCCCATCTTTCTCCAGGCTCCCCTCAGGTCCTGCAAGGCCAGAATTAGATCCCCACGAAGCTTCTCTTCTCCAGACCGAGCAATCCCAGTTCTCCCAGCATTTCCTCATGGGAAAGGTGCTCCATCCCTCTCTCTTGGTCACTTGGTGACTCTCCTCTCTCCTCCTTTACTGGACCCTTCCCAATATGAAGCATTAGTTTCCTGATTAGGAGTTTTTAGAATACAAGTTTCACTCTTGCTGAGCCAAGAAGTCTTAACAAAGAAAACCTGACTTTAACAATCTGCAGGATCTCCTTCTAACCAACCTTTCACTGCAGCCCCCTCATCTTCCCCCAGCCCTGCACACACACAGAGAACTGCTGGGTATTTGTTGCTTTTCCTTTCCACCTTCACCACTGTTTGCCAGGGTCAGACATAATTGGGTGAGGAAGAAGCCCTTACAACCACAAACAGCGTTAGAAGTCAGTAAGTGTCATTATTTCAACACATTTCTATATTCTCTTACAGTCCAGAAAAAAAAATAAATAAATCAGAAAACAAACTAAAAATCATATTTTTAGTTCAAGACATGAGTGTGGTAGAGACATATGCTTGGAAGCCTTTGGAAAAACTTAATTAAAACTGTTATATAAAAATATACTTGACAACTAAATCAGCATTAAAATAGTTTCTAGGAGATAAATAATTTACAGCTTTTCACAGTTAACAATCTGCTTTCTGGAAATAAACTTCACAGTTTACTATAAAATGATCAAAGAGGGATTAGGTAGCTATTCAATTTACTGGAAAAATGTTACACCATATCAATGAGATTGGGAAAATGACTAAGGAGCTGAATATGTTAGAGGAAATGTAATGAATCTAAACAGTAATAGAAATTCACTGGGTAGAGAGTCATTAATGTTAATTTTATGAATATTTAAATCACCAAGGGGAACAAATTTGCTGGCACTGAAGCTGATAATGTCTAAACAGTCCAAAAGATTTAATTTCTTGAAAGTTTAACAGACCCATTTTGAACTCTGAATGTGCAGCTTCTTAGCAGTGGCACTGAAGTGACACAATAATAATGTTCAGATTTACTTTATTGTCGTTTGCTGCGAGAAATCCCGCGTGGTGTCTAAACGATGCCTCAGGACATGAAACTACAACTCCCCTGATCTGATCCCTCCTGGCCATCCCAGGAAGAAATTCAACAGAGAGAGAGCAGCGTGTGGGTGTGCTCCATGTACAGAAACACCACCTGAGATTTGTGCTAACGCAGCTGATTCCATCCCAAAACAGCTGAGTGAATTTACAGCGGAAAGAATTAAGAATATTTTTCCTTTTGATTCCAGAAAACTTCATGCTATTCTCTGAAGCAACAAAATACTAACTGGGAAATAGGAATCCTCTCGGTCTTCTCTTTATTCTTCTCCATTTTCTGCATCTTGAAGCACAGTAACTGCAGGAAATTTGATGTGCACACAATTCAAAATAGCATTTTTACATCTTAGGTTTCAATGCTGTTTTGGAAACTCCTTTTAACAGGAGTTTTCTCTTCTTTTTGGATGTGGATCTCAAAAATAATTTCTCACTTATAATATCACCTTTGGAAAATTATGGTTTTATCCCAAATTATCTCGAGTTTCTTTAGGAAGGATGTTATTTCTAGGTGATCATCAAAATTGTGCTTGCCATGGTAGAGGAAATTTGTTTCTTGATTATGGAAGTAGAAAGGAATTTATATCAAATTTATTAATATACATTCGAAGTGTACTGGGCAATCAGTCTTACCCCGAGAAAATGATTACTTTAGAATCTCAGAGGCCATAAAAAACCAAATTTCCAACTCTAAGCTGCAAATTGAAAATTAAACAAGCACAACCTGAAAATACAGGACCAGGAAATATTGCATATCCACACCAATACATATTAAAGAATGTGTGAATTGTGAATATTTGCCACGATGGTTAGCAAACAGCATGATTAGCACCAGCCTCAACAACAGCAAATTTCTACCTCCTAATGAAAAAGGACATTCCAAAAAATGCCCCTCACCTCTCCTGTTATTTCATGCTGGGCACTACAGTGACATTTCCAGGCAATTTATGCCGTCAGTTTTTGTTACAACAGCTGCCATTATCCCTGACCCAAAACCACAGCAGGACTGAAGGATCTGATCACAAGTCAGAACTTTGTAATGCACTTTGCAGATCAGTGGTTGTGGACCAGCCCCCTGATATTTGTCTGAAATTCCAGTTTATTCACCTGGTTCTGTGGAGAATTGGATTTACACATTCCACACTCAGCTCCTCCCATCAGCTCTCATCACCCTTTTTCTCTCTTCCCAAAGAATTTTGTACTATCTCCATTCACTATCATTAGTCAGCAAGCAAGAAAATTATTACTATTATTACTTCCTGAATAGAGATATTTGGAAATTGCTTTTGAAGCCTTATTTCCTGCTTTTTAAAACTTATAACTTAGAAACAGCAAGAAACATACTGAAATTGAAATAGCACCCACTGAAATGTACTGCAATGCCATGAAAGTTTCTTGTTAAACCTTTAATATTCTAAATTTATGCCACTAAAATCTCTGCCTGCTTTCATTTACCCACATCTTCTACTTGAAGACAAATGTGGGAAGAGACTAATTAGTTTCTATTGTAATGAACTGTAAAATTTATAGTAGATTATTAAATTGAGAAGCATAGAACAATATTATCATTAAGGATTTATAGGTTATAAAACTCAAATCATATATATTTCATAAATTCTCTCCGATTTTCATCACTATCATGACTTTACCAAATGTCCTTCCTGTTTCTTATTTCCATCTGGCATCCTCTCTCAGGTTAAGGGAATCAACGTTGCACAGGTTTAAGGAAAGGGAGTTTGTCCCTAGCTCAGGAATTTTGCTGGTTTTGGTCAATGAGGATGTTTTGTGAGATCTGATGCTCAGGAACAAACACCTGCCTTGCCCACAGCCTGTGTTTGAAGTCCCTCCTCGGAATAAGTGATTTACAGCAGTCACAGCAGCAGGAACCTTTCAGCAGAGCACAGAGATTTGTTTTATCCCGGAGGGAACGCGGCCCATCTTCCAGAGCCCCTGCTCTCCCTGTGCCAGCTCTGACAGGGACAGCAGAGGAGGGGAATTCAGCTGAGCCCCCTTCTCATCCCCAGCCCTTCCCCACCTCTCCTGGAACAGCTTAATTCTCCCTTCCCAGCAGCTCTGACACCTCGCTGAGAGCAGGCAGCCACTGGCATTACCTACTGATCTCCTAAATTGCCATTTTTCTTTTTCAACTATCTCTACTATATATCTTCTTGAGAGAAAACTACCATATGAAGTGCTTCTGAAGTAAAGAAATTCACTTCAGAGGGTTAGGAGGTGTTTTTTTCCTCCTATTTTTTCCTTAAACTCGTGGCTCTAAAAAACACTGACAGTTTTGATGGAAGAGGTTGCTGCCAGCAAGAAAACAGATGCAAAATTGAGGAAAACGTGTGAAATATTGAGGAGTAAATCAGTGCTTCAGTGTCAGAGTCACTATTTCATTATTCTGATGCAGTAGGCTGAGCAAAAAAAGATGAAACGTGTCAAAAGTAAGAACGAGGTTAGGATTGAAGTTCACTGAGAAACCTCCGCATCCAAGGCTTCTGCTTTGTAATATTTATAATTATTCTCCAAAATCCTTGTGCTCCTCTGACTCATATCAGTTTTGATCAGCATACCAAAGCATTTTTACTGCTGTATTTGTTTCACTGCACTCGAATTTCACCCAGACTGTCATTTACCCAATTCATTTTTTCATATCCAATTTCATTAAAAAAACAAAACAAAAACCCTAATAATGACAATATTTTTTAAATTATAATTGGTTTGGTTCTGAAGGTCAAGATTTTTGTATAACTTGCCAAAAAAATAGAAAACTAAATTAAAAAAAAAAATCCAAATTAGTTGTTTACTTATCCAATAACCTTTAATAGACATCATGGCAGAAACATCTCAAACAACTGAGCCACATTTTCAAGAAAAACCTCAGATTCAGCAATTTGCTTTTCCTTGCTTGGGATTTTCAGGAATATTCCTCCCTTTCCCACCTGGGAGACAAAAAGGGGATATTAAAAAGGGGCTATTCCCTGTGCCCTCCCTGCTCTTTGAGCCAGCCAGGGGAACGATGGGACCATGAGGAGACAGCCCAGAGATGATCTTGCTGCTTTCCCAGACATAACAGCTGCTCATGGATGATTTCTACCCACATTTTGTCTTAAATAAGTGCCAAGTACCATCGTTTGTAATCATTGTAACGTTTCTCCATGTTTTGCCTGTTATCCAACCAACACATTGAAAATCCTGTTGTTTTTGAACCGTGTCTTCCCCATCCTCAGTGGCAAAGTCTGCACTAATCAATGCATTTTATCCACCAAGCCAATTGCATTTCCAGGTATCTCTGAGTGCAGAGGTGAGGCAGCAGCTGGGACTGGAAGTTCTTCTGAATACTTTCCCTGCCCAAGTTATCCTGAAAGATTTCCAGCCTGATGTTAACAGCACTTAGTAACCCCTCAGTCTCACAGGGTTACACACTGTTTATTTCTCCTGAATTAGTGGTTTACAGCTGATATTATGCTTTACAATTTTCCAATCCTCACTCCAGACAAAAGAGATGCATTTATCATTTCCAAGAACAGTGGCTTTTAGGCCAGTTTTGAAGGGAAGAGCCAGTGCCATCCTCAAAAGAGCAAAGACTAGCACACAGAGGAAGGGGAGATGAAGGCAGGCTTACAAGAGACATAAAAAAGACATTTTTTTAAAGCATTTTCTCTTTCCCCTTGATCAATTTCTTTTCTCAAGGTGCTTTTTAACAACGAGGCAGGGCAGCGTATTTGGCTCTGTCAAAACCAACATTCCCTCAATGTCACTTGAAGAAATAATGATTTTCTACAGGAGAAAATCCTGTAGAAGGGACTCAACAGATAGTCCAGCAGATGCATTTTTCAAGGGGGACAGACAGGCCTGCAGTTTTATATCAATTTTCAGAAGGCAGCTTTATGCCATGAGAACCAGGAATACAACAGCTCATCTTAAAATTTGACCTCTTGTCCCGGGCAGGTGAAGGCAGTGAGATTTTGGGAAGAAAAACAAAATATGGGAAAAAAGAGAAGAAGTAGTAATGAACAAAATCCAGGCTGGGAGGTTTTAACAGAATTGATAACAACTGAAAAGCTGCTAGAAAACCTTCATAGACAGAACATTCCTTTCTCTGTTCAAAGCCTCTCTGCTGTCCCGGGCGATGCCCCTGGGTTCACCTGGCGCAGTGGAAGGAGGAAAATGCATTAACAGCAGTACCTGCTCGTCCAGGAGGGAGAACACCTCCCTTCCTGCTGACCCTCCGTGCTCCCCTCCTCCCAGCGCCTTTTTTCCAAGGAATCATCACAAGGAGAGGCAGCCTGGCTCCCTGCCCTCCCTCCCGGGCAGCTCTGGGGTCACAGGTGAGGAGGAGGAGGAGGAGATCCAAGGGGAACTTTGAGCTGAGCGGTTCAACAGCATTAAACTCCAACAGCCCCTTCCACCACAACCGAAAGCACAAATGAGTGAAACAGCAGCAAGGCAGGCTGCCAAGGCTGGCTTTCCCAGCACTTCTCAGCCCAGGGAAGGTGTTTCCAAGGCGGCCCCGGCGGCGCGCACAGCTGTGCGGAACAGCTGGACACAACGGGAGGGGAAGCTGCGGTAACAAAGATGAGTTTGAAGCTCTGCCCAGGAAAGGACATCGTTCCCTGCCTTCAGGCAATGCCCAGCCCAGCCCTCAGGAAGGGAAATCGGGGCAAACCACGAGCTCTGCCTTCCAGGAATGCTCCAGCTGCTCTCTGCTTGTCCTCACCCCAACCACGGCGTATTTCCTCAAACAGAGCGGTTTAAATCAAACTGTAACCAGCCACTGCCTTGGCTTTGGGGATAACTGCGTAAGGTGCACTTTGAGGAGATTCCTTTGCAGTGAAAAACACCATTTCAGTGATTTTATATGTTAAATGTAAGGTTATTTAAATATGCAAAGCTCCAGGGGCTGAGTAGGGCTGGCACACCTGCAGAAAACACACAAGGCCTGAAGAACATTTTTCCCCCTAAGGAGTTCCAAAAGCTGCTCTAGAGGTGGAGTGTCCCTATTTTTTCCGTGAAGATATTGAGAAGTCCATCCTGTTTTTAGAGTGTTTTTTCTTTAATATATGGCCAGATTAAACATTGGGTGGATGTTGGGCTGCATTGGGCTGAATGTCTTTAGATGCTGCAAATAATTTAACGAGCACCCTCATGATTCTTGCTGTAGGCAAAATTCATTTTCTGCTGCTTAAAAGTAATGATTCTTTTATTATTTCATTTTTACAATAATTTAGAAAAAATGCTAAAAAAGGTGTTTCTAGTATAATATTTTATGGAAGAGAAAATGCCACGAAACTCACTCCAGACCTCATTCCATTAAAATCAAGTTATGCCAGACACTTGGCCACCATGGATTGCAAGTTCTAATAAACGCTAAAAAAATCTATTGAGATTTTGATTATTAGAAAAGTGTTCAATGCATAAAATTCCCTACACAGAAATATGTAAAAGATTCCAATTTGACTACGCAGTCTTAACACTTAATTAATATTTTTGCTCTAATTAACATTTACTGAGTACCTTATTTATGAATCCTCTTTTTTTTTTTTTTTTCCATCAGATATCCCCTTTGCCTCTCCATCTTTGAAGTATCAAACACTGATATGGAATATCAGCTTTCTGAACACTTAGATAAAAAAAATATTGTCTGTATTTTGCCTAACATAATCCCCCAAAGTCACAGTTTCATAGTCAATTTACCCACCTATATTTTCAATTTAATAAGGAGCTTTTATGCTCTGAAACTCTAAAGGATTTTCAACCAAAAGAAGGTTAAAAGCTGGAATATATAAGACCCTGCTGTGGGACAACCCACAGTATCCCTGAGTGGTGTTTGTCTTCTTGGGCACAACAAAATTAAAAGTATGTTTTGGAAACGTTGCTTTCCCCACATTCCTTTCCTTATTAAAACAAACAAATATTCATTGTATTGAGAACACAGTAACTGAAAGTCATGCTCTGGCTGCTCCAGAGGTGTAAATCAATAAACTCACTGAACTGATAGGAACAATTCAGTATAAAGTGAAAAATCCTGATGGCAGAAGTACCAATGTAAATCTGTGATAACAATGATTTATATTGCTTGTATCTGTTTTTATTACTTTCCCTTTGAAAATGTCTTTAATTTTCACTGATATTTGCTTATATCTGTGTACATACTTGGAATTTATAATCAATAAAGTTCCAGAATCATCTTTTAGGTGGGGGATGTTGGTTCTGCAGGGAATGAGCAGGGCGAGTTCTGCTCCAGACCCCTTTCCCCACAGCCTGTGCCTTGTCTCCAGAATTCCTGGGCTCCAGTTCCTGCAGCCACAGAGTTTTCCAGAGCAGAGGGATCACAGTTTGATCCAAGGAGCTCCCAGTGACCCTGCCCAGAGCAGCACGAGCCCATTAAAGGAACAACACTCCCGGGGAATGGATTGGGCTGGAGCGGTGCCATCCCTGAGGAACGCACAGCCCGAGGAAACGACCAATAATTCTGTTGTTAGAGGCAGAATAAAAGACAAACAAGGAGTTTTACTGTAGTTCCCAAGTTATTTGTGACTGAGATGCACCTGAAAAGTTGGTAATTAGTAAAAGAATTTGTTGTTTATGGGGCTGTTGAAAATCCCATTAAGTCTGTATTTACTTAGCATTTTCTCTAACTGCCTTATTGGAAAATCAGGCAGCAGGAGTTTCAAAAGAAGTAATAACAGAATAAAAGCCCATTTGCCATTCTAGTGCCACAAGAAGAAGGGGTTGAATTCCAGGGTGCCCAAATTAAAACTGGACAGACCAGGTGACATGCATTCCAGCTTCCACCACAGAACACAGGTCCAGAATAAATTCATCACCACATTCCCTCCAAACAGAGTTGTTAACTGCAGCCAGCACAATCTAGCAACAGCCATTGCTTCAGAATTTTGAAACTATGAAAGCACTGCAGGGTTTCAATGCCCTCTGTGTGGTTCAGTGCAATAAGAACCAACAGATTTGAGCCTGTACAATTTAAAGCAAGCAGGCACAGATTGAGCCACACAGCTCTCCTTGATGTAAAACCGTAAAGTCACCCAGAAGTATTCAAAAAATGCAGGACTGTAACTTCAGACCAAAGCAGAGTAATCCACTTTTCAAAGTTCCATGATAAGAGCTGCAGTCTTTTGAATTTGCCCTGAGTTTCAGTTTGAAGATCTACAAAAAGATATCTATCTCTAAAGGACTCTCTACTCAAGAAATGTCAAACGTAAACAGACTTTGAAGGAGTTAAACAACAGTTTCCAGAGCAGCAATGATCAATTTTGAAGCTTATTTGCTGTTTTAGTTTGATTTAACAACACAGGAAGGAGACCTCAGCACAGAGCAATGACATGCAGTGATGTGGGAGGTGCAGAGAGATTGGTTATTGCTGGAACCAGCTTTAATTCTGGGGTGATGGATGGACAGAAAGCCTTTTGCAGCAGGATTCATTTCCATGTGTGGAAATTCATGGAGTGGGATGTCCTGGGAGCTGTGTGGCAGGACAGGGTCCCACCTCTGCCTGGCACCACAGCCAGGCAGGGAAAGAGGCAGCCTCTGTGAGGAGGGACCAAAGGGGGGAAAATAAATAAATAAATTTAAAAGAGTGGCTTTTATTTTAAAAATCAGCAGGACAGGGGAAAAATAGGCCTTTAAAGAAGAACCTTTCATCTCACACTGCAGCCTTAGAAGATAAAAATTCTTCCCAATTTTCATATATGAATATCTAAACTCAATCTGCAGACAAAAAATTGAAACAAGAGTGGCCTGGTTTCCCAATATACCAAACACTTTCAAATCCTTATGCTCCCTGTTATTTTTTATATCCTGCTGGTTTCTCAGGTATCTCTGCAGTGCATATTGCAAGTTTGTTGTGTGCAGTGTTCAAACCCACCAGAAGCGAGGCAGCCGATCCTGGGTGCTGGCTAAAGGACGGCTGCTGCACACAGAAATTTATCCAGGACTTGCTGCTGGACTTGATGGTCTCTGGCAAGTCAGCTAAATCACAAAATTCAGAATTGTGCCCCATTTATACCTGTACATTGTTGGCTGGAGGTGAGAGTACAGCATTTTATTTAAATAATGCATTTAGATGAAAAAAATCAGGACTCCACAATGGAAAATTGTTGTCCTTAAATGCAGCCTAAAGTGAACTGATGGCTGATAGAGAAGTGGATATTTTGGTTTTTATTTTAATGAGACAAAATAAATTCTGCTGTTCCCAATGTCAGTAAAATTTGCAAATATTCATCTGATCAATGTCAGAAAACCTACCAAGTCCCCATATATTAACAGAGTCAGCTGTGGTAGCTATGGCACTGCACAATTCTATACCCTGAGAGAAGAACACCAAGTGTAATTCTCTAAAATTTCACCTCCCAAGCTCACATCCAAGGCTACTGCCAAAGCAAAAAGCAGGTTTGCTTTCCAGCAGACAAATGACTGATGAGCGTTATTAGACATTTTCTATGAGATCTACAACATCAAACCTCTCCTTTGAGAAATTTCAAAGATTGTTCCCAATGTTCCTGAGACACATTTATGGATAGTGTATGACTCTCAAAGAAATTGCACCTCAGAATTTTGTTTCTATGACAAGAAATAAGGTTTCAACTCTCTGCTTAGTTTCAGTAGTCATATTAAGAGTCAATATGCTCTGCATATTTAGACCTCTGGAGAAGCCAAAAAGTGAAAATACAAGTAAATCATGTTTAAAACACTAGAGCCTGACCATAAAAATCTATTGTTTCTCTTTTGCAGTGATGGCATTTTACCATCCAGATAAAAATCCCAGCTCACCGATGAGCAGAATGATTGAAGTAACACTGTACCACACAGTTTTAATTTCAGGTATTTGAAAAGATGATACCATAAAATGATCTGGAGTATTGTTGTAGCATAAATCTCCCAGCACTTTCCCTGTCCTTAATGTTCAAGCCTAAAATTGTTCCATTCTTTAGCTGACAGTGCACATTGTAAAAGTTGCAGTTTATCACTTTCCTTCCCTTCTCCCCCAGCAGTTACATTACCACATTCTTTTTTACTACAATCGCAGGGTGTCACTGAATAAGTGACATCATGAGGGGAGAACAAGGATTTGCCAGGAATAATCGGAATGGCTCTGCAGTGCCAGAGAGCTCTGAATTCACAGGGAAGGGACAGCCTTGCATTTCAGCATGCTGAACATGTGCACTCTCAAATCTATTGCCTGTCACTGGAGTCCCTTGGACTGCAGAAATTATATCCCACAGTTGGGTAGTACAAAGGTAATTCTGTTGCCATATGTTGTGCCAAAGAGCTCACGCCGTGACAGGGTGCATTACAGATTATGCTTTCCCATGTGGTGCCAATTTTCTCCTTCATCTGTGAGGGATAAACCTCCATTCAGATTTTAAAGTAGCCAAAATTAAACTGCACCTCCAACAAACCAGTGGTGCAAATTCTGCTTAAAAAAAAAAAAAAAATAAAGGTAGAAGAAGCCCACCATTTTTTCAGATATTGGAAATTGCTTTCATTTTGCACCCAGAATTCACTATGCATCAACCCCATGGGCATTCCAGTCCCAATTCAGGAAAAAATGAAGTCAAGAACACTTTGATCAGCCTCACATATTTGCTTTATCAAGCACTGCAGTATTTTTGAGTTTCTCTGGTTGGTTGATTTTGAGCGCTGGCATGGGCAGCGGCTCACACAGACAGAAAAGAAACACCAGGAGAGTAGAAAGAAAATAGGTAGAGCCCCCCAGAGCGTGTTTAAGAGATTTTGCTTGTCTGTCCAATTTATTACTGGATTTCATTACTTAGCAGCAGCGAATTGAAGTGGTTGATAACACGCCACAAATGATTTCACCCATCAGCATCCAGCTCAGCTCGGGAATAATCAAAAGCCATTGCCACAAGCCTGGGCTTGGGCAGAGCAGGGAAATCAGAGGATCCTGAGGATCTTGTCCTGGTGAGGCCATGGCATGTGAGGAAAACCCAGTGAACACCAGGGCCTCACCTCATGGGGCACAAATGGAGACTTTGGGCAGAACTTTAGGCAGAGCTACAAAAAATATCTCCTAAAGAGGGAAGAATGGGCAGTGAATCCCTAACTTCTCCCAGTACAGAAACTGCTCCTTGAGGTGAAAGGCTGAGGCAGAAATGCACAGGCAAACACTCCTCGTGTTCTTCAGGAACCAGAGGAAACACCCCTGAATGCACAGCCAGGTGTGCTCACAGCTCAGTGCTCCGTCATTTTGTTTTTAAAACTCTTGGAACAGAAAGAGGCACTCAGGGCTCTGCATAACAACAGAATCCAATGGTTTGAAAAGGAAAACCTTCAGTGGAAGCTTGCTCAGGTCAGTGTCACATCAGTTCCTCCTCTGTCCACACACCAAGAAAGAGACTGAACTAGGATATCTAGGATTTCAAGGATCAGGCAGGGGTTTAACCCTCAGGTCCCTCTGCAATGATCAGAAATGCTGCCTGCAAACCCAGAACTTGAGGAATTCTCATCTTACCCACCAAAAGCAAGCCTAGGACTGACAGGATGCCCACGCCCTGGGGATCTCCCGCTTTTATTTTTTCAAACCACGAGTTCAGATATTTGTTGTGCCAGTAGGCAGCCTGTAATCCTCACCCCAATTTCAAGGTTATTAGAACAAACTCCTTTTGATTTAAAGCCTTTTGCCTTCAGCTAAAATGGAGCTTATTCTAATTATCTTCATTATAGCACACATGATTTGGGGCTCCCACGGGCACCGAGGGTGTAACGAGGATGGCATTTTACATCCACTGACCTCTAAATTAGTGCAAGCTTATTTCACCAGGAGAGGGTACAAAGTAAAATAAATCCTTTGCCTTCCACTCAGTTTACAAATGAAATTTTGTAGTTTGTTGTGTGAGCTTCTGTCATCTGCATTCCTGTTTCTCTGGCACTGCAGATGTCCAAGGTTGTTTTATGTGCCACTTTCATGGCCAAATTGCAGTAAAGCCCAGGAAGGTTTATGGCCACATTAAAGAACATTCTCACATCAAGGCATCCAACTTTGCCACTGTATAACACCTCCTGGTCACCACCCCCCAGTAAACTTTATAGGAGACCCTCACACACAAGCAGAAGGCCCAAAAACATCAGGTGGTCTTTTTGCCATCAGGAAACATTGTGAAACCTTCCTTTGTTTGTTTTGTGGCTCCTCTCAGCCTTGGGCTCCAAAGACAAAAAAAAAAAAAAATAATGAGAGAATGGAAAGAGTATTAAAGGTGGGGAGAATGGAGAAGGATTATTGTTCCTCTTCAGCTGTGAGATGTTGTAAAAGAGAATGAACTGTTCCTAGATTTGTGATCTGTCCTAATAAAGTCACCCCAAGTTGTCTGGAGGCAGTTACCACAGTAAATAGTGATGGTGATGGCACTGTGGGGAAAACCTCGAGATAAAGAAGAACAAACTACATTATGTTCAGTAAATGCTAAATTTATAATAGATCAACATATACAAATGAGCTGGACCCTGTTCAGTTATTTAAAAAGGAATGTTTACTGCCTAGAACTGGACAGAGGTTAGTGAAGTTATTTCACAAATTCCATCAAGACCTGTCAGACCTCCTGTTGGTGAGGAAATGCTGTAAGTGAAATCTGGCCTGATTTGTTATTTGAGTATTTCTCTTTCTCTTTTTAGCATGCCCCACTAGTTGGCAATTACTGCCTACTGTACAATCTATTAAATATTCATGTCAGATATTATTTGCATAGAACAGCTTTTCTCTGATAAAAAATATGTTATTCATTCACTGCTTAGAAGATTGACCTGAGGTCCCTACTTTAAACACACAGTTATATTGATTGTGAAAATACTCCAGGAAAATTATGTAGTTTATATGCATGCATTATTTCTACTGAGTCATCCTGAAGCTTATAATTTAAGCCTCAGTGTTTCAGGTAAAATGAAATTGCTTCACTAAGTAAGGCTGCTTTGATTTCAGCTTTGCTCTGAGCTTTGCCAGGCAAGCAGAAAATCTTCATAGCATGAAAGGTCTCGTTCACATGGAATGTACAGTCATGCCTTGATGGAATCGTGGGCATCCCAAACACACCATGCCTTTGTCCAGAGATTGTCTTACAACCCCCTTTTCGTGTTCCTTATGTAAATAATCCCATGTCCCTATTAATGGAAGATCATCAGAAATGAAGAATGAATTTAGGCTTCCAAAGCACTGCTGTGACTATTGCATTATACACGGAGCATAAAGAACCAAAAAACCAAAACCAACAAAAAAAACAACCTAAGGATCTCGCTTCAAACAGGAATAAAATCCCCAAACTGAACCAAAGGAACCCCAAGCAACAACAGAAAGATAAAGCAACTGGTTTCCAACTAAAAATTACTCTTCATGAGTGTGTCCCCTTGAGGAGGAAACTCTGAAATCCAGCACTTTTGAAAACATTATCTGTATGTTACTGTTCTGCCCCTCTCCCAAGACAGAAATAGTTGAGGAGAATAAACACAGTAGGGAAAAAAAGGAAAAGAAAGAGAGAAAAAAAGGATGGGCACATTCTTTGCCTTCCTTTCCCTTTTGACCTTTTGCTATCTTATTACATCCACCTCCTGTATTTCCCAGGTCCTCTCCACATTATCTCTCTCACCTCCTTGCCTCTCACTTTGGTGTCTTCTTTTTGCTCCTCTTTTCAGTCTTCCTTTCAAGAGAACATCACCTCTAGTATGGTTATTCATCCCAAAAAAATGCCCAACAAGCAGAATGAGGAAAATCACAGTTCAACACTTAGAGGGATGACATTTCCTTGGCCCTGTGGTTTTTTATGGCAGCACATCCATGTCCCAGTGCTGCCCATTCACATCCCAAGCCCCACAGCTCCAGGAGGGTTTCAGGCTGCGTAGGAGCCTTTTCTTGGCCCTGTGCAGATAAACTGTAATCACTTTGCAAGGCCATTTCACCCCAGAAGTCACAGGGCAGAGATGCAGATGCCATTAAAATGTTGAGCTGAACAATGGGTTTGAAGGATGGGATCCCTCCTGAAACTTTGGAATGGGCCCATGGGATTTATGCTTCACCAGAACAAGAAGTCCAGGATTTGGTATTCTACTAAATCATAAAACTAAGGCAGAAGTCCTCTGAAGACAACTGAGATTGCTATCCTGGGGTTCACAATATTCTGCAGGTTAGCCAGGTGTGTTCATTTTGTCCTCTTCAGAAAGTGAAAACTTCAGTCCCAGTGGAAACTCTGGCAAATTCCTGCTGAGCTCCATTACCTGGGAAACACCCCCAGCACTGCAGGGTACAGAGCTTGCCTGGCTCTTTCATTTATCAACAGCAAAGAGGTTTTTCCAGCCCAAAATAGATGCAGGAATTTGGGAGCTTTTTCCTCTCCAAACTCAGCTCTTCAGTTCTAACACTGAATTCCCACACATGCATGTACCCTTGTGTTCCTTCACCCCCAGTGGTTGTTCAATGTCATTAAAAAGCTGAATGATCCAGGGAATGCAGAGACAAATTTCAATCTGTCTTTATAAATGCAAGTGATACAGTAAAGATTTGCCATAATTTGTACTTGCTGTGACATGATAGAAAGCCAATCATAATGAACCAGGCTGGAAAACAGACACAGAGGCTGGTAAAGGTCAGGATGGAAGAATAACAGGTAATAAAATTCTTTACCTATTGACATATTGCAGTGTGAGTGTTAAAATTTTTAATAATAGCATTTAAATTTTGTGTCAAGGCTTCCTTTTATTTTTTTTTTTTTTTTTGTTCTTAAAATAAAAGGAGAGAGAATTAAAGCAGTTCCTTGTGTGGAGCCCTGCTCATGTGAATGTGGAAAAAGTCACCCTGACCTGTGCCATAAGTTGGGCATTGCTTTTCTAGGCATGAAGTGCTCTAGAAAACAAATCAATTCCTGTAATACCTTTGTGTTATCTTCTACAATGCCCAGAAATAGTCAAATGTGAAACTAATCTTTTGTTAATTTGTTCACAGGGTTTTTCTTTTGGTCAGTACAGCATCCATTTCTTTATGAAACAGTTTATTAAAATGATTCAGCACAACAGTTTCCTCAACATGGGCATTCCACAGGACACTCTATTGCACTAAAACTCTTCCTAAAATGCTTCTCCTAAATGGATCTGAGGCTTTTTCCCTCATATTTCTATTCCATCCATTTTATAGCAAGAATGGGTGTTTTTGTAACATGGAAATGTGTCCCAAGAATGCATCTCTAGAAATAAATCCACAGGAACAATTCACATCTCATCCCAGTGAAAACCTGGAATATTTCCAATACATTTCTGAAATTATCTTAATGTACAGAAATAAATAAGAGAAAATACAGAGCCTTTTGTCTCCTTGCTATACAAATAACTAATTAGTGGAGCTGCTGTGCTGTGGGCCGGCCTGTCTGACCACTAGCAATTAAATAAAGTGATCCTAGGAGCTACAAGTGGTTGCTTCTGGAAAACAGAGCTTCCTTCAAATCAAGAGAAAAAACATTCTTTACTAATTCAATTTTTGTGTAATTATAACCTAATCAATCTTATACAGACTTTTTGGCATCACTATTCTCTTATTGTTGTAACATTTCATAATTTAGTCTAGCAGTAGCAATCTTAACAACAAAGTTTGGACAGGTTCCAGGCACAAGGGCAAGGGACAATTTCTTCCAGATACATTAAACACTTTACCATTACTTAATATTGCATGTAAGAAATACACTTAGAGAGAGAGAGAGAGAGATTTAGATTGCCCTCAGAGAAAACTCATAGGCACTATAATCATTAGCTAAATTTCCACCAACTGCATTAGGGAATACATCATCATTTTGATTTCCCCAGAAAAAGCCTAAAATTCACCAAAATAGGAATACAGAATCCTTATTTATGCTCTGCTGAGAGAAGGAATTGGGAGTGCAATTCAACAGTTATCAGCACACAAATAGAAATACAGTTTGTCATCAGATATTTGGATATCCTGTCTTCAGGATCAGATGAGAAAATTCTAATCAGAATAGTTGATGAGAGGTTGCAGAAATGTGAATTTAATTCAGCCACCTGGAGACATCTCTGACCTTCTCTGGGGGTTCAGCAGGGCACAGGGATTACGAGCACATTCCAGATCAGCACATTTTACCCTGTATCTTTGTCTCAAGCACTCAGCAACTGAGAATAGGTCTCAGGCAGGGAGCAGAAAGGACTAATTCCACACGGTATATGGTAGTCATTTCAAAGAAAAATAATAAAAGGCTGGGCAGACTCCACAAATTTGCTTGAAGATATATCCAGAAGGATTTTTTTTTTCCTACTTCTATTGAAAAATCATGTTTAAGATTAAATGTGCTTATTGCAAATCCTGTGCTATTGTATAAATATCAGGCCTTTTGTAAATTTTCCATAAACGGCGACATTACTGACTAAAGCTGACACTTCTGAAAAGTTACAATTTCTAAAGTTAGGATTCCATTGCATATTGCACTGTAATTCCAGCTGATCTTTCAGCCACAATTCACTGCAATCAGTTTCAGGGCAGGAACATGCAGGTAGACAGCAGCAGAGGGGATTTTTCCCAAGGAACATCACCAAAGCTGCTCCTTTGGAGCCACCTTCATCTGGAATGTGTGAGAGAGGCTCAGGAGAAGACTGCAGGGGACTCCCCATAGCAGATTCCTTGCCTCTATCCACCCAAAGTGCCCTTCCAGGTGGCATCTGGAAACATTATTATCATCATTTTCAGGAAATATTACCACCCCTAATAGCTGGAATACTCCCAGGCCAGCCAGGGAAAAGCTGTGTCATTTCCCAGGGAACTGCTCTGAGGTAAAGCAGAGGTGATTGCTCATCACTTGAAGGGTTGGTTCTGCAGCCACTGTTCAGGCAGGGGTTCATCAATCCTGTGCATATTAGGTTTAGAAAATCCCCTCCTCACTGGGGAGTGCTTAGTGCAACTAGACAAACACAGATGCTTCCCAGAAATCCCCAAACACTCCCGTGCTCAAAGACTCACATTTTTCAAATCGACTATGCTAATCTCTGCTGTCCAATGGGTTAGGGCTTGTCTTCAGCAGGATCAGTTATGTTTAGATGTAATTGAAAATTATGGTCATCTCTGCAATCTATCTCTGCCACTGAGCTGGTCCTGTCACTGCTTCCAAGGGAAAGGTTGGAAAATTACAAAGGAGCAGTGTGGATTGAAAAAGAAAAGAGTCTGAAAATGCAACAGAGGGAGGACTGTTTGTTCAGTCTTGTAACAATTACCCAACTTCCTCCTGCTAGGCAATCCTCACAGATTGTAATTGTCATTCCTTGTCTTCACTGTGGTATTTTGATCTAAACTTACATTCTATTCTTCTCCCTCCATGTGGCTAAATTCCATTCTTCTCCCTGTTTGTGGCCTGGGGATTTTCAATGGTACTTGAGATGTCAAGGAACTAAAAAATTTGTCCATTTTTAATTTTGACCAGCAGAGGCTCAAAAGAAACCATATGGCAACAGTGAGGAGCTGCCATTCCTTGCCTCTGCAGACTCAAAAGACTCTGCTGGGAGTTATAAAAGACTCTGCTGAGAGCTATTTCCAGGTCAGAATTTTCTCATGGAAGCACAACCATCTGAACTTAATGTTAAGTATAAACAGATTAAATGATTCTTAGGTCAGGTTTTAAATAAAACACCTTTTCTTATTTTTTTTTTTTTTTTAAATCAAAGTGTTATAATAGTTATTACCTGTGTGTTGAAGCACACATGGAGATAAGAAACTTCAGAATTCATTCACAGCCATGCCCTCCCTGCTGCCATGGGGATGCAAGAGCCTGTAACCTATTTACCCCATTCTGTTAGAAGGTGTGAATTGAGCCTGCATGGGTTTTTCCTCCCTTTTAACACCTCTGGCTTTAATTTCACTACTCTCTTGGCTCGAATAGAGTTTAATCCAGCTGTTTGGAGCACACTTGTGAAAGGATGGGCAGTGAGGGGTTAATGTTAAAATCAGACCTGGATGTGCCTGGGAAGAGGGGGCAGTTCAGAGGTAGGGAAGGACCTTTCTGGAGTCAATTCTCCTCCTCGGGACAGTGCAGGAGCAGAAGTGGTGTCAAGGAGTGGGCAATACAGACAGAGAGGGACGGAGACCACCAAAAAAACCCTCAAAGCCCCCCAGCCCATTCCCAGAGAGACTCAGAACCAAGTGCAGACACAAACTCATTGACATGAGGGGTGGTGAAAACTTACCTGTGAGAAGAGACCCCAGCAAACCTGAGGGATGCCCACAGGGCCCTGAACACCCTGGCAGCTGGAGCGATGCTGCCCCAGCACTGATCTCCTCACCTCCCTTTCTCATCTTCTTGCACACTCTCCTTCCCTCTTTCAGATTATTCTTTCATTTCTCCTACAAGTAGATTCTATATCCAGAAACTAGAAAATAGGGGCAAAACACACCAATTTCCATGCCACATGTGCCATTTGGTAATAAATCCTTATCAGGATCAAAATCAAAATTATTTTTTTTTGTTTTTTTGGATCCTTCTGGCTTTTTGCCTTTCTTTTTCACCCACTGCTATCTCCAAATTTTGGGTGCAGCCACTGCCCCAAACAGCACATCCCAGCTCACTCAACAGCAAAAGGAAAACAGGAAGGGTAAGTAAATAACCACTGTTGCACACTGAGGAGATGTGCAGGTATCACTGAATACTATGAGGTGCATAGATTCTGAATTATTGAATGCCAGGTGCTTTGAACCCTAAAAAACACCGTGCAAGAATTTGCAGGAGTTTGGAAAGGTGCTTGTGAATCTGGAAAAAAACCAAACCAGCAGAAGATTGTTTTTTGCTGGCTGCTCCATAATCATGTCTTGTACAGAAAAAAGAATGGCCCAGTGTTACTTGTGGGATAACAGAATCCACCCTGCTTTGTTTTGGCTTGAGGCTTGTGGTTTCCAGCTAATCCCCTAATCACTGATGTGAAAATTGCTGGGGATGTATTTGGATACCTCTGATCCTCAACACTGCCTCATCATCTTGGATTTCAAAGAACAAGCACAGCTTGTAGAATAAACAAGCAACATTTGATGCTATATACTTAATTTAATGTAGGATAATAGAGTGATATCTTTATAAGATACTTAATGAAAATGTAAGAAACAAAAAAAAAAAACAAACCAGGATTTGTTCCACTCAGCACAGAAAACAGTCACTACACAGAGGCCAAAAACATGAGGATTTTTTAAAAAAAGCTATAGAGTGACTAGAAGAAGTGCCACTAACAGAAAACCCACAGCAACCAGAGATCAATCTGCTCTCCTGCATGGCAGTGGAAATTAGGAGTATTTGCACAGAATCCCACAGTTTGAGCGGCATAAGACCAAAGTCAGAACAAATGAAATTAAAAATCAGGGTAAAATCAGACCAAATAGCATGTGCAGTATAAGAGGCATGCATGAAAGATTAAAATACCTTAACCTGGCAACAGAGAAAAAGTATAACAATGTAAAATAGGAAAAGAGGTAACATGATGTAAAAGATGATGAAAAGAGCATAGACTCATGGCTGCAATTTAACATTCCCCAAGTTCCACAAATGCTGGAACGCAGATAATTTAAAATCCAACTTGACAAAAGGAAGTTCCCTAAGTCTCCTATCTTACCAAATAAAACTGCTTTGATTATAGAGGGATTTGTGTCATAGAATATCTACAATGCTTGGGTCTGCATTTATCTTCTCATGGGCACCCGTGGGACATTTTCACCACTGTAGGGGGAAGACTTTTCCTGGTCAAATCTCCACGTTCACAGGACAAAAATCACGTGAAAAGCAGAACATGCACCTGGACTTCTCCAGAGGAAAGTGTGCTCTGCTTTCCCAGCAGGACCAGGCAGAGCAGGGTGCCCAGGGCACCTCTGGAGCTTGTCCAAAGGATGGAGACTCTGCAGACTCCTTGGGAAACTGATTCCTGTGTCAGATCACATCCACAGGGCAATTTTCTCTTATGTTTAAGTAAGAACAGCTTCAGGAAGCACAGCAGCACCTGGCTGATTAAATGCAGCTCACTTCCTAAGCTTAGTTTTTCTCTGAATTCTCTCTTGCCTCCAATGCTCTCAGTAAATGTGGAAACCATTTCAAAGCACCATATGCTGGTGTTTTCTAAACTATCATTTTCTGCAAATTGCCATTTCATAGATATTTAGGTGAAAATGCTTTTGTTCTTATTTGGATGAAAACTCATTTAGGAAGATGAATAAATTCCCTGAACATGCAACTCCTGACATTTGGCTATCTCTAGCAGAAGATAAAACTAGCAAGTCAAGCTCATGATTCTCTACTAATTTACCTCATGTACAGCATATTTTTCAACTTCTATGCTTAAAAAATTAATGTACCTTTGAGAGTCATCATTATTGTCATACCATAAGCACCTTCTTTTGTTTGAAATAGTAATCTTCAAAATTTCTCTCCTAAGAAAATGAATTTTAAAGCTAAATACTTCGTAAAAAAAAATAGGTTCATTTGCTTTTGTCATAGGGCTTTTAGATAAAGCAGCCCCAGATTAATGAAACAAATTCCTAATTTCTGGTAATTTGATTCCTTAATTGAATTAATTTAGTTGACTTTTTCAAAGTTTTCACAAGTAAGCTTAAATTTTGCAGTAATGTTGGAGCAGGAGAGGAATCAGAGCCTGATTTTGAGTGGATCTACAAATGCTCAGCATCAACCAGAGTGAGGTTTTAACTCAGCAGCAAGAAGGGAATGAGGAGAGTAGAAAAACAGGAGAAGGTAAAAGGATCACAGAGCCCCTGGGGCCTCAGATAAGCCATGACACACTTGCCTAGAGATCCTGCAATGCATTTAATGCAAAATATGGCTGTGAGCACCAGAGACTGTTTGTTCCTGCTGAAAAAGGAAGTTCTGATTTAAAAAGAGTGAGCATCTTTGTGCCAGAAAGGAGTTACCTTGTTCCTTCCTACCACAGCATAAATCTCTGGTCCACAATGTTTTTAGGGTGGAACATTCCCCCCAAAAGTACAGGTGAACCCTTCAGCTCTCCTTCACACAAAGAACAAAAGAAATGAGATGAACCATGTTCAAAAATCAGGTGAAGTTTGGCGATACTGAGCTATCACAGCCTGGAAATTCCATTTCAGGGTTCCTCCCACCCTGCTTGTCTGTTCATCCATGCAGAACAGAGACTTGCAGTCTCTGCCTTCCACTTGCTCATCTCTTTGGGCACAGTAATATGAAAGTATTGTCTATAAATTATCTGAATGATTTGTAGGATATTTGTAATTAGAGCACTATAAATCCACAGAACCTGATCAAAGCCACCCTGTACTCATGAGCAAAAATATCCTCAATTTTGGTGCCCCCTGGATGAGGCTTCAAACCCTGACCTGTTCTAAATACAACCTGGGAAATAACCCAGTTGCAACTGAGGGCAGATTTTTAGAGTAACTTGGTTGTGCTCCAGACTACTGTTATTTAAAACTTTACTCCTGACTACCTGAGCTGTTCAAAAATCAAATTTAAACATAAAAATTACACTCCCACATGATGGAAGAGAATTAACGATCGAAGCAGTTGTCCAAGGTAAGGCAATCAATGATTCTGTGTGGCTGCAACAGAGAACAAACCTCAGACCCACAATGAAAAACAATATTTAGTGCTGCCTTTTGCCATATATTCTGATATTCTATAAATTTTGAATTGTGCTCTATAATATGTTTATATATATATAAATATTCCTGGCTCTCAGCCTCCAGCTTTGAAGCTGGTTCCTCGAAAGCTAGCCTGGAGAATTTTTAGTTTACAGATAATGTGAAGAACCACCAGAATAACTGTCCTTTTAATGATCATCTGCTAAGTTACAATTTCTCAACATCGTCCTATAGAAAATCCTACTGCAAAATTCCACAGGAGATACATTTAATTCAGAAAGGCTGAATTACATGTTACAGCAAGACCTGATGGTTTGAAAGAACCCACTGATTTTCAGTTCTATATTCTTAGCACAAATACTTAGAATTTGAGAATGGCTTCAGCTGAGAGGAGCCTTCAAAGAGTAATTTAAATGTTTGGTGGGATGGTGATGTAATTTGATAATGCAAGTTTTTGTTTGCTTTCTTAATCACTTTTTAATTGCACTGCATTCTTCTCTTTGATAGATAAATTTGCATTATGGAACACAGTGGAACAAGAAAGCTGAATGTTATTAGTTTTCTATGAATTAATATACTTTACTTCTAATTCCATTCAACTGCTCATCTCCTCCAAAATCAGTCATTGCAGCTGACTCAGAGAGCCAGACCCAGTGAGGTGAGATGAACAGGATTCACACCTTACATTAAAATACATGGCTTTTAAATTTTACTATTTAAAAAATAGTCTGACATACTAAAAAAAGCATCCTTCATTTCTCTCAATTAATAAGAAAATTGCAATACACACTTCTGTGTGTGCTCTGCCAGAGCACCCAACAGGTATTAATTTCAACATTTGCTGGCTCTGGATTATTCCAGATTTTTCTCTTTAGTCATTGATCATTTACCAAACCACAAATCTAACTGTGATTTTTGGGTGGTAAGTGTGCAATATTAAAAGTCTGAGGATTTTATCACTGAGTCAGTTTAAGGTAAACACTTTCACAATGAAAAAACCAAGTTGTTTTCCTCAAATCAATCAAACAGTGATTGTTTCAGATGCAGATGGTTTCAAATATGACTCTTTCCCCCAGAACAGGATCTCTTTGGGCTAAAAGGAGGAGCACATGTGCAGGAAGTGCAGTGGCACTGAGAGCTGCTGAGTACATGAAGGATCCTGCAGAATGAAGGCAGTGAAACAGGGCTCAAATTATTCCCCAAAATCCTTCTGAGGTTTGCATCTGAGGGAAAAAAGGGATTCCAAAAGGAGATGAGCAATACAATGAAGAGGAGGTGGAGCTGACCAGCAGAATGGGACAGGGATCAAGGCAGGGAGCTCAGGCAGATGTGAACTAAATATTGACAGCTCTGTTTATTTTCCACCTAAGAGTTATCCAGGCCAATGTTTGTTTGTTTTGCTGTTTTTTTTTTCTGTTAAATACCATTAAACTGGTAAACACTTTACCCCTGTGTCAAGGGGAGGAAAGCTATTTCCATTGCAAATATGAGCCCTGCTCCACTGACTGTGCCCTTACAGAGCACTTTTTGTACCTGAGAACACCTCGTAGCTCCTGGCAGGAGACACCAAAGTGCCTTCAATTATGATTTCATGAATAACGAGGAGCCACATTATAAACTTTTGTTGCAATATTTGCATTCACACAATTCTTTTGTTCTGTGGTGGTGTCTACAATGTTGTAAAAGCCCTTGTTTTCACTCACCTGAATGTCTTTCACAGTACAGATGAAGGTCAGTGCTTTTATAAGCTTTCCTCCTCTGTAAGCCCATAATACTCTTATGACATTAAGGTATGTACTTAAAGACTTGATTGCTGGCTTTCATTTACTTAATATCTTGGCAAGTTTGCAGTACTGCCATGAAATCTGTTTAGTAGCAAAGCACACAACTGTTCTGCTTTTTAAGCTAGGCTTATTTATATAAATTTATTCCATAGCCTGCTCATCTTATTTTAATGGCCAGATGTTCTTTTCTCTTCACTTCTTAATAAACAAATACCCTTAACTAACCAGAAATTTTCAAAGTTCTTCATCCTAATGGCTTTGATATTTCCAACTTTTTTTTTTTTTTTTCATTTTTGGCTACTTTCTTCTATGAGGAGTTAAGGGCACTAAAGGCATTTCCAATATAAAAAAAAATTAATTTGTAAGGGAAGGACAGGAGTATATCAGACTCCTGCTCTCAGAAGTATTTTACTTCAATATCTAACTGCAAGCTCACCACTTTTTCTAAAGTGAGCCTGACATCTGTTTTTGTTTACCATTTGGTAATGACACGAATTCATACTAAGAGGATGAAACAAAATTTAAATCTAAGTATTCCCTTAGATGCACTGGATGGAGAATATAGCATTTTCAAGACTCTATTCATCTCCTAACAGGGTACATGGAGGCTGCACGATGGCTTGGTTGTTTTAAAAACAACACTTGGATCTGCTGCTGGTTTGCAACAACAATGCTGTGGAAATCATTTCATACAAAAAAAAAAACAAACCTAAAAAGACCACAAACAGCAGCCTCCTCACAAAACAAAAACAAAGCAAAAGCTTTGCACTTCTGATGCAGCATTTCTGACCAGTTTTAGTTCTGACTGTAAACATTCTTTTAATGATAAGCAAATGGCTCTGCTCATTATCAAAGTCAGGCTAAACCCCACTGTAAATCAGAAAAATCATGTAAAAGAGTGGAAAGAGCACAGACTCATGTCAGTAATTGAGCTTCATGAACCTGCCATCACAAAAGTATTGTCAAAATCCCAAATAAAATATAGTAGAGATATTCCAGGACCATCTGTCACATGTTTATGTAACCCAGAGTGTGCTCTCCCTCCCTCCAAATTATTTGTTAGTGACACTGCACTGGAGTATGTGGGTGACTGGGGCTGGACTGATTTAAAATCTCTTCCCAGCCTGGTCATTCTCCTCCCTCTGAGAAACCTCCAGCCATTAACAGTCACAATGAGGATTAAAATTATCTGTAAACTGTAGATTAAACCACAGTTCTGTCTAAATGGCACTGTCAGAAGCAGTCTGTGTTTTGCTGAATTATGGAAATTTGCCACTGACAACACATTTGTTAAGTTCCTTAAGACAACTCTGCTTTACATAGAATTAACATGGGAATTGAACCATCAACACAAACTGATTTTATTTAGCATGGTCCTGGCCTATTTCACTTGCACAAGAACAGTGAATAATTTTAAAAACAGTGGCCAATATCATCTAGACAGAGCTGCCCCCATTTGTTCCAGCCTTGCAGGACCACCAAGCATATCCAGTCCCCAAAGCAAAGTGGTTTATAACCAAGCAGGACCGGCCCAGGGGCAGCAGCAGCAGCAGCTGCAATTCCCAGATTTAACAGCTCAGGCAGAACCACAGACAATGGAATTGTTCAGCCTTTCAGGTGGGAGGCTGCCAGCAGCTTGGGCACTGCCATTCCCAAAGCTGGAGTTTGTGTGGCAAAGCTGAGCACCACAAGATGCCACTCACCATTCCTTTCATCCCCTTTGGCTGCGCTGAGGGATGAAAGGGAGGGAATAATGAACCCTATGCAAAAGGAAGCAAGAGCAATTTACTCCCATTCTCACACTTTTTGCATCAGAAATAGAAGGCATTGTGCGCTGTTCAAAGGTGCTGATCACACAGCCCTGGGAATCAAAGCCACTGATGCGCTTGGAAGGAATTAAAAACCCGGTTAAAACAGAATTTCCAAGTGTCTTTTGGTGTCTGAGCATCAGACAGCGTAGGTTGAAGCATGGAGTGGTACCCCTGAAATTAATAACTTTCCTTAACCGTAAGATCTCGGTATTGTAGGTCCTGATTAATGATTTTGGAACTGACGGTTCAGGAAATTGTTGGGTGTAAAACGAGTTTCGATGAGTTTGACTCGAGCTGAAGGAGTGAGGAGGGTTTGGAGTGCCTAGAATTGGTAAAGGGACAGTCAGGACATCACCTAACAGTGAGGACAGCACAACACCCAGGCTGTGACAAAAAGGCTTTTTGTCCTTGAAGCCTCTGAAGAAATATGGAGAGGAAAACATCAGGGAAGACAGAAAGAAGAATTCATCTATTGGAGTCTTTCTTTCATTTTGACAGACAAATTTAAGGAAAGGAAAGACTAATATTGCAATCATACAGAACCTCAAGCACTGATTTAATTCTCAACTGTAATTCTAATTACAGACTTTATAAATTAGTTTTGATTCTTCCTGAAAAGTTCTTCATGGAGTGTGTTCTGAGATAATAATATCTGATGTAATTTATAGTGTTAGGAAAATTCCTCTACAAGTCTCATATGATTGCCTTCAGTGAGAGTAATTATTCCCCTCTAAATTTTTGATTTACAGGTCTTGTTTCAAATGAAGGCTAAAAGGTTAAAGCCAGGGCTGAGATGGTTCTGTCTCTCTTGGACACAGGGGAAATGCTCTTTTAGCCCTCCTGAAACAATCCTGGATTCTTACAGGGAAGAAGCCTTTTCTTAGTTAGATTGTAGAATTTCCTGGCTTTTATTCAGGAAAGAAAAGTTTTCCACAATTTGTTGATACTCTCAAGCCCTGAACTGGTAAATCCAATAGTTACATTGTGATTGTAAGGGAGCACAAAAATCATAAATTCTTGTGATGCTTTGGGTTGGAAGGGATTTTGAATACCTGGTTCCACCCCTGCCATGGCAGGGACACCTCCCACTGTCCCAGTTTGCTCCAAACCCCATCCAGCCTGGCCTTGGGCACTTCCAGGGATCCAGGGGCAGCCACAGCTGCTCTGGGCACCTCTGTCAGGGCCTGCCCACCCTCACAGGGAACAAATATAAAATAAATCTCATTTCTTTCACTTTAAAGGCAATACACCTTGTCCTTCTGCCACATGGCTTTGTAAAAAGTGCCTCTCCAGGTTACTGAAAGGTGCCAGAAGGTGCCTCATGCTTGACCCTTAAGGAAGTGTTTGGGATTTCCTGCTGAGATGACCACTATTATAAATTTGTATTGTGATATTGGCTTTCGCAGATGAATATTATATATTAAATACTTTTTAGCTATGTATGTACTTTTTTTCTTGCTAACAAGTCTTAAGTTTAAAAGAATTTCCTAGGTACAAGGCAAGGAAACCCCAGAGGGCAAGGACAGTGGGGCCCAAGCTGTTATCAGGAGAACAATAGAGGCCAAACTGTTATCAGTGGAAGATATGAAACCCATCTGTCCTCAGGGGAAGGATGGCCCGGACTGTTATCTGCCCTGACCATTTGCAAAAAGAAAGGAAACCAAACTCCAAAATAATGATGACCAGCAAAAATATATGCTGACCAGCAGAAAATAAAATTGTGAAGAGCATGATCCAAGAAGGCGGAACCAGGGAGGGGACATGCTTGAATATGCATTAACCCCTCACAGCAAGGATGAGATAAAAGGGGTATCCATGGGATACCAGGTGTGTTCCTGGCAAGGCGCCAGGGCACCCGTCCGTTTTAACCCTTTGCTTTATTTCTTTTGTCTCCTAATTGTCTTTTTATTTATATTAAATTCTTTTTATAATTTATTAAGTGAATCTCATTTTTAATACCACATTATTCAGGTCCCTACAGACTTCTCCCTCCCTTGACACCGGTAGATTCCCTGAGCTTGGTGACATTTGAGTGCTTTTCCTGGGTCTTTGCCCTGCCCACCAGGCCTGCCCCATTCTGCATGCTCTCCCTGAAAAGCGAGAGTTCAGTAGGATGGATTTGTGTGCTCCTTTATCTTCAGGCCGCTGATGTTACTGGGAAAATACCAGAGCTAATTCTCTGCTTACACAAATTGTCCTTTTCACTCCTCTGCATCAAACTGATATGAACGTAATTAACTCCATTAACTTGCATGGTCATATTCCCTCCCCTCACCCTCCCTTTTTTTTTTTTATTAATGCAATTGAAAGAGGATTTGGATCCCTGTTTTGTGAAGCCAGTGCTGCAGAGATTGGTGCTAGGGAAGGCACCTGCTCTAGGAATACACCTATTTACAGTGCTGTCCATACCAGGAGAGTTTGACACCCTCACACAGACAGTCCACGGTGCATTTTAATTTAGATGAACCCTTGCTTTTGAGAGGATTTGGACTATCTCAGTGATGGCTGATTGACATAAAATTAAAAGGGAGAAAGGGTGGCTTTGAAAGTGGTTGTGAATATATTTAACTTGGTGGTGTACTGAGGGAATGAACGGACTGCCTCTCATGACCTGTGTGGAAAGGCAGCAGAATAAAAATGTGGCTCTGCACTTTGCCTTTCCTTTTTAATACCTGTCACGTCTCAGATTTGCCACCTTTAGATGAATTGCTGTTCCTCCCATGCATAGTGTGAATTGTTTGATGTATCTTTCAAGGAGCTGTTAAATCTGGGATACAGTAAAGTTGTGTAATTTACCCTGAGTCAGGGGTGACATTCCTCTCCCTTCCACCCAGCAGCAGGACAGCGAGACACAGGATTTTCAGTTTGGTTTATTGGTAAGAAGAAACACCTTCCTCCTTTTATTTTCTTAGAATAAATTATTTCCTATCATATGCCCAACTATTTATTGTAGGCAGAAAAAAAATGAGAGGCGAATTCACAACACCTACAGGCACTTAAGGGAAAACATGTCATCCACCCCTTTTCTTCTCCTCATATTTCCATGGATTCCATCTCCACACAGAGATGTACAAAAAATACTGGATTGCAGCTGTCCATGAGAAAGGGTTTTCTGCAGGGCAGCAATTTTGTTGCCTTTAGGACAAGTTCAAATTGTGCACTGGTGGGAAATTCAAAGAGAAAAGACACCACAACACCTGAGATTGAGACATATGGATGTTCCAAACAAAACGGTCACTCCCATGGTAATTTTCTTTCAGCCTTTAATTTTCTTCAGTTCTTTTTTTTCAGATGCTGTGTCTCTTGAAATGACAGTCCTTGTACAAGAGTTTGCAAGCAGAATCTAGAAAAATGTGCTGAGTTATCGATTTATTTTTTGACATCTGTTAATGTCTGTGCCTGATAAGTGAAAACAGTTCTGGTGTTAGGAGTGGATTGGATATTGCCTGTACCCAGAGTTATCTTTTACTGCTGAAACATTCTATTTTGTTATATTGTAAGTCAAAATGAAATAAAGCTAGAAATTTCAAAACAGTGCATAACAAATCTGTAAAGATTATAAATAGATGAAGCTGACTGGCACCTGGTTAAATTCTCTTTACCTGACTCATCTATTTTTTCTTTACATAAAAACAGCCAAAGCAAAACCGGAGAGGGTTTTTATCAAATCCAAAACATTTGTATATAGGACAGAGAGATTCTGTATGGTACTTTCCTTGACTATTATCAAATCCTGCAGAAAAAACAAAATATTCAGAGAGGGAAGAGAGCCCAGCCATTTCAGAGGAACACAGTGGGATTGTACCAGTTCATATTTAAAGAAATGTTGTTCAGTCCTCTCCTAATTCTCTCTCATGGGAGATGGGACATGACATTTACAGGCAGAGCAGACAGGAATGGCCCTGCTCAGGAATCACCCTGCAGGACTGGCAGGAGCAGAGGAACCTGCCCAGAGCCACAGAGCTGAACCAGCACCACCCATCAGAACTGATGCCTCAGGATTCCAGCATTTCCATTTTCCATGTGTTTGTAACCCTGCAGTTCCTCAGTGCAGAACTCTGAACTCCACACCCAGTGCCAGCTGCTGCTTCCCCACTTTGGGCAGACACAGCAATTCCTCTCCAGGCCTGGCAGTCAAGGACACCTCACTGCCCCAGCCCTGAGAGATGGGAACAAAAGGGAGCTGGGGGCAGCAAACTGGGGGTAAATTACTTCATTACCTGGAGCTGGAATTGGGAGATTTACCCCCAATATGCAAATGGACCAAACTTATAAAAGTGTAAAAACCTGTTGTCCATTTTGGGTGCAGCCCCTGGGGCTTTGTCTGCCCTAAATGTGCCTGAAGGCCCTTCAATAAATAGAACTGCTTTTAATTCCCTTAATTGTGTCTGGGCTCTGTTTTTAGGTGGTCCCAGAGAGGCATCAGTGCCACCCCTGCTGTCTGTAGCAGCATCTCACAGCGGCACTGCGGCGCTCTAGCTGGGAGGTGCAGTGGAAGAGCTTTGCCCAGAACACATTTAAACCCTGACTAATTGTTCCAACAATGCTGTCACCTCCTCAGCCCAGCTCACTGGATATATCCTCTGACATAGTCAGTCTTCCTAAAAACCTCAAAGTGAAAAATGCAGGATGTAGCAATCCCTTCAATGTTAAAAGCTGTAGTTCTGAGCCTTTCATTGGTATACAGAAGGTGAGCCTTTAATTACTAATGTTTCACAGTCTGGAGCACCCTAGGGCTTCCAAACATCCTGGTGAAGGCAGGAAGGATATTTCAGACTTCATTTCAATTCCCTGAAACTTTTGTCAACAGCCTCGTTGCAAATGGAAGCTGCTCAGTGCTGCTCAGCTGTGCTGCCTCAGCTGCTAACCCAGCCCAGCCCTGAAAAAAAACTGCCCTCATTAAAAGAGACAGGCATGAAATAAGACTCAGCTTCAAAAACCTCTAAACTACTGCAACACTGAAAGATGAATATAAACTTTTGGGGCTTTTCTATATCATAAAGACGTTTGGCCGTAAAAATATTTGATGTTCCCTGTAGATGGTGAGCGGGAGGAGAGCTGGATGTGTTTGAGTCCCTTGCAGGGCTGCTCTGCACACTCACACCCCAGGCACACCTCTGGGGCTTGTGAACACCTGCAGGGAGCCTTTCTGAAGGCTGCTGGAAGATTTCTGTCACCACAAGGAAAAGCTCCTCAAAATTCAACAAATCACAGCACAATGGGCTGTTCTGCAGGCTGCCAGGAAGCGCTTCCGAGCTCTCTGGGGGCACTCACCTGCTTCTCTCACTGCTCACAGGCTGGGCTTTGGACAGATCACAAACCCCCCAAATCTCACAGTAGGCTCAGGCACACTTAAGGACAATCCTGCACAAGGCAGGGCAGGTTCCACCGGCCGAGTGATTGATGAACCATGTAAGGATAATTGATGGCTACTCCCAGCAAAGACACCTTGGATGATTAAATGATATTTCTACTTCATTCTTAATTCAAAGCTGATTATTACATGTGCAGTTACTCATGTTATACTTCCCAATATGAAAAATGAAGGTAACGAGGTTGAAAACCTCTTTAACAATGCCAAGGAAGAGACACCCAGGTATTGCACTGAAACCATGAAAAAGGCATCTGCTCTGAGCCCTGTGTTTTAAACTGAGCATTCAAAACATCTTTACTCATTCATGTTGACTTCCAGTGTGAATTCTCAAAATCCATCACACTGCAGCCATTCAGCAGAGACAAATCTCTGTCTTGTAAAAGTCATGATATAGTGTGCATCAGAATTAACATCCATGGGCTTGTATAAGAGTTTTCTGACATTTTATGAAGCTGTGCTAATTAACAACGCAGAGCGTTGTAAAATCTGCAACCAGAATTCTTTTGAGATTTTATTTGTTACCTTGAAAAGCCAGTTAAATATTTCACAGGTGCATATGATGATGTCTGGTTAAAAAAGACCCAAAAAACAATTAGAAGTTATTTTTTGGGGGTTGGATTGTGTGTGTGTGGTTTTTTTGTTTGTTTTTTTCTGATTTTTTTTTGTGGGTTTTTTTTTGTTTTGTTTTTGGTTTGGGTTGGGTTCTTTTGGTTTTGGGGTTCTTTTTTGTTTGTTTTGTTTTTTTTAAATTAATAGGGAAAAAAAAAACTACATTGGATTGCACAGTCTCTAATGTCAATGAGCTGGCAGATAAAACACCACTGACACTGATAACACCAGCAAACCTTTGTCTACTTCATATTTAGTGTTCAGGGAAAACATGATCTGTAGCAGCTCTAAAGAGTAATTCTGATCCCTGGAGAGGAGTCTCAATGATCCCATTAACATTGATCATGTTTGAAGAAGTCTCAGGCATAATACATTATTAATATGAGCCCCTTTCTGTTTGTTTTTTTAATGGTTTCAGAAGAAACAAAGGACATTAGATGGAAATGTCTCCATTAAAACAACGTGAGTGGTTGGGCTAAAACCCCCCAATGACAGGAAATCACAGGAAATTCAGAATTCAAAGTTGCTGCTCCCCCTGAGTGTCTCCAGACATCAGCTCAGCTTGTGTGCAATACTTTGCAATATTGGATCCTGGAATAAGTTCAAAACAAGGTGACTAAAGATGAGTTACCTCCCTCCTGCAGGTTGTGTCCAAACCTTAATGCATTTTTTGTGTATCAGACCAGTAACTGTCTCCCAGCTCTCACTCCCTTAACACATGGGGTTGTTCATAGGATTTCATCTTCCATGAAGTCATGCTAAGAGTGAAAAAATAGAAATTCTCAAGGGATTTGATGGAAGGACTTTGCTTAGGATGCTCATATCCCAGGCTAGATTTAATCTTAATACAGAAATATCAGAAATCTGAAAACCAGAATATAGTGCCTGACCAGATTTTTTATGTAGTGGAAAATACTTGTAAGAGACCAGGTCTGCTATTCCTAAATTTAAATCTATCTTGGAGATCCAGAGCAAATATTTAACTAAAACCACACCTGTTCCGAGTTTTCCAGCACAATATTTTTTAAGTGTTCCAAAAGATGATGGAATTACCCATTTCTATGAATAGAGCCCTTTGACCATGAAGAAATCCAAGTTTGAGGAGGAGCCACCATGCAGAGAAAGAACAGCAGAGAGCTCTGGGGTGAGTTCATCTGTCAGGGGGAGCCATTCCCCACTCCCCCATGCCTTGGAAACCTCTCTAACCCACCCCAGAGCCTTGACTCCACGTTCAGAGTGGGAATAGAATAGAATAGAAACCTTAAACACAAAGAATAAGAATTGCTATTGACCCACTGCACCCCTTAGAGAATCCACGTTAGAGCTCACACAACTGAGACCGTGGTTCCCTCCCTGCTCGTTCCACCCCACATCCCTCACGGCAACATTTCCTGATCCACAGGTGAAAAATCACCCCAAAACTGGGCTCATGTGCTCTGGCCACTCCTCTAGGAACAGAACATGTCACCTAGCATGTCACACATGCCAGTCACACAGAAACCTAAGAGCAAATCAGCAGAAAGCCACAGGAGCACAGAATTAATTGTATCTGGTAAATGATTATAAAGTCAGATCATAAATAAATAAATTATTAACAAATCATTATTAATATTATTAAGATTTATAATTATTCTCGATTATTATTAATAAATCATGAATTTCTCTCCCAGGTGTACAGCAACAGAACCTGAGCCATGAAGACGCCTGCAAAGGGTTTCACAGCCTTTTTCCATGAGTGTGCAGAACAGCAGGGGCCTCCTGTCCGTGCTCTCAGGGAATGAGGTGGGAATCCAGGAGCCAGCAGGGAGGAGCCCTGGGAATCCTGCACTGAGCTGAACACCTGAACAGAGCCAGGTTGCTTTCACAGTCTCCAAAAGCTGCTTTTGAAGCAGGTACGTGTTGTCTTTCTCAGGACAAAGATGCCTGATGTGCCATCGCTGAAGTGATCAGCGTTATTCAAGAGACGATGCTCACATAGCAGGGCACAAAAACTCCTCGTGGAAAGGAAATTGTGGAGGAAATCCTCCCCAAATGATTCTTCCCCTCTGAAATTTAAAACATCTAGAGACTCTCAGCCAATGGACAAACGTGTTTATTCCATTTTTATGGCGTGAGAAGGACAGAGCCCACAACACCACAACAAAGATTTATTTGTAGGCTGGGGTCACCAACTGGAACTGCAAAACCAACTGCAAATTTTTTACCAGTGCTCCAAAGTAAAAGATCACTCTGGCATTGCTAATAGGTTTCCTGAAAGAGTTTACTTAGCTGACAAATCAATACAAAACAACAGCAAAAATACCTTTTTCTTTTCTTTTACCAACAGCAAACTTTCCTAGTGGGAATGCCACTACTCACAGAATTATATCTGTGCAGGTTTGTTTTTTGAGCACAGTAAAGTCTTCAATTCTCTTTAAAAAATGATACTATAGGGAAAAGCATTCCTGCTTTGTTGTAACATATTCCCTTTTTTTTTATTTTTTTAAGGTAAACCTTCAAAAGATTTCCATCTAGCATTTCTTCTAATGTGTGCAGGCCAATCTAGATGGTTTATGGTTCCTTGTTATATAAAATACAGGAAAACCTTATTTAATTTCCAATCAAGCCTCAATGATTTGGCTTTCAGTTTTCACTGTATCTTTGCTGAATGAAAAGCAGCTTATATATGGAATTATTCATGCGTACACCTTGATTCATATATGTATACACAGGCATCTCCATATATGTGTATATATTTATATATGTCTAAAATCAAAGAAATGAGGTTATTGAAGTTTCTTTTCAGAGAACAACAGCAAAAACAGCAGGGGGCAAGCAGCAGCAGCAAAATGGGAAGAGCTTTAGAGAGCAGAGCATGAAAAAGATCCCAACCACATTAGAGAGAGATTTGTGTAATAGTGTTCCAGCATTAGGGAAATATCTGGTTATGTTGCCTTTTTAAGGTGCATCCCTGAGCAGTTGGTATCAATTACCACTGGCAGGTAAAATTCCACTTGTGTTTTTGTGCAAAAACACAGATTTGGTTCCTTAGGGAAGATGTTGTCTACTTGTACCCACCAAAAGATGTTTTTTTGGTAAAAGGAAATTCATGGGGTTTTTTTAAAATGCAATTCAAAGCAAAGTGCTTTTATTGATAAGTAGCTTTATATTTGTTGTGTGAATGTTAAACTAAATACTACAAATGGTAGATGTTTCCTGTAAGAAAACCCAAGCCTTGCACCCAGCTGAATCCCACCAGGCATCAGAACTGTGTGCACTGAAAAACCAGTGAAATCCAGACACCAGAGATGATGGCAAAGATATTTGTAGTGGTGTTGACTTCAAACAACTTGATTTAAAAAGAAAAAAAAAGTAATTCAAAACAAGGCTGCTTGTGTCCTGTTGAATATTAAATCTTCTTGACAGGCTAGTTGTGTAAAACCTGTTTTTTTCCACTTCTCCAGCTATTTTTACAGAGCATTGGTTATTATTTATGAATTAATGTAGAGGTAAAGTTTTGATTATTGTTTTTTTTAGTTATGTTTAGGGTTAGTTGAACAATTTTGAGTTTAGTAAGTTGGTTTGATTTATTTTTTTTTAGTAGTTTTTGTAATTCGATGTGTGGGGTTTTATATGGTTGTTTTCCATTTTTGGTTTATTTTTATGATGTGATAGGAATTATTAGTGAAAAGAGTATAATGTGGGTTTTTTTTGTTGGTAGTTGGTTGTATGGTGGAGTTTTTTAGTTTGTGTTACTTGCTTTTGTTTTTATTTTTTTTTTTTGTTAGTGAGATTAAAGTTTTAATTTTTTGGTCAGTTTGTAATTATTTTTAAAATTTTAGGGTGATTTAGTTTTTTAATGTGGGTGTGTTGTGTGATGAGGGTAATTTATTTATTTTATGTGGTATGGAGGTTAGTGAATTTTTGTTTCTTCCTTTCTGTCAATTTAATAATTTTATTGTTTCCTGAATGGACAGAGCTCAGGGAAAGCAGCCTTGCATGTCTGATGAGAAGAGAAAGGATAAATGATGGTGTGGGTACTGGTGCCTGAGTGAAAGGTGCTCAGGCCAGGGGAAGGTGATTTTATTTGGGGAGCAGCTCCCAAATTAACCTGTCAGGTTCTTCCCCTCCTCTGCTCCTCTCTCTCAGCCCACCCCAGAGCCTTCCTGTCCATTTCAGAACTGAGGGACAGCTCTGTTAATAAGTTGTAAACCCCTCTCTGTTTAAAGGCAGACTAATTTAAGTACTCAAAGTCCACACATCTATTTGGAATTTCCTGACATTTGATATTTGCTCTGGAGTTCAGCAAGATTAACATTTCGAGGTCAAAGTCATTCAAGTCCTCAGAAAGTAATGCTTGTAATAAAATCCCTGCCTGCCTTTATGCTGGCAGATGTTAATTATGTCTTTTCTACAGCACCAGATATCAGAACAGAGCTAGGGACTTAGAAAATGGTCTTGATCATTCAACACTTACCCAATTAATTTTAAATATGGAAAATATTGCTTTAAAAGGAATTTGGTTCTTTAGGGAGCTTCTGTGGTCTAGGTAACACTGCTTTCGCATCTTCCTGCTGCCAAAGTGGCTCTTGTTTGTTGAGGAAGAAAATAATCTGGGTTTTGAAAAGAAACCCCACTTTAGCATCAAAAACACTTCTGTTACTTGGGAACAGCCTGGGTGGGTGTGATGGTGGTATCAGTTTCCCCTCAGCTGAATTTGAGCCAGAGCTTAGGAGGAGGAAAATGTGGAGAAAACCATAGCAAAGCATCCTCACCGAAGTTTTTCAAAAACTCCAAGTTACACAAGCACACAAACACATGGAGGCTGGAAAGGTGCTGCTCTACAGAACCTTGAAACAATCCAAGCCAGAGATGGTCATTTCTTTTCCTCCCTCACCCATTTCCATACAGCCCCATGCCTGTCCCAGCCCTGCCACCAAGATGAGTTTGGTTCAGAGAGCTGAGCAGCTGAATAACTCCCAAAAAATGATGGGAGGAGGCAGCTGCCTGTCTGGGCCAGTGCAAGTTCAAGGTTAATGGAGGAAAAGGAAAAGAACCACGGCTGAGCTGAGCTGGGTTTCTGTCTTTTTTTCGAGGCTCCTTCCAGTCCTACAGCAGTTACAAGAGTGCTGAAGCCTGGAACAGATTGCTGACCTTTGCCTGGACATTTGGTGGATACACAGCTTGTGCTACTTTAATTAAATGCAGGGCTGATAGCCTGGACCAGTGGTCAGAAATTCATTAAAGTAATGAGAATGCCTTTGCAGCTACCTTCCAGGCTATCTTCGTAAACTCTTCAGGCAATATTAGAGATTGCAGGGTTGAGAACAGGTCCAAAAATCTACTAGAGGAATAAATGATGATGGGGACTCATTATCAGATGGGAGAAATTAATCCAGATGGCTGGGAACAGGGATAGGGAAAGTTCACCCTGGTTCTGTTTATTTCAACTGAATTTTTTCCATCCCCAGCATATCAGGGAATGGAGAGAATGTTTGCATAAAATTCTTATTTATAGATAGTTCTGAAACGTCCAGGGAAAGCATCTGATTCGCAGACATTAAGATTTAATTACATTTTACATTCAGTTAATAAGATGGAAAAATCCAAAAGATTAGACATTAATCTGCATCTGAACTTTTCCCAAACCCCCCTTCCTGTATCTGTAAGCAGAGGTTCCCCCAAGATGCACAGCCTGAGCATCCCTTCCCTCACATCCCCTGTCAGATCTCTGTTCAAAACTTCCAAAAGCCCAGCAAACCCCCAGAGCCAGGCCTGGGAGATTCCTGCCTTCAAAAACCTGAGGAGGTGTCTCCAGTATTGCTCCGTACCACAGAGCACAGGCACTTGTTAAACTCACAGTGGAACTGCTTTTATTAGAATAAATTGCATCAATCTCACAAAAGCCTGCGCATTATCATTTAAAACTATATTGGCAAAAAGGCTTTTGAGCTTCCAGTGCCTTAAATTTTCCAAACAAGAGCGCACAGCTCATCAGTCCGAATGTAAAAAATTTGCCTGGTTGATTTTATTTCCCTTGGCATCTTTCCCTTGTCTCTTGACAGAAGACAGCTCCATTGCTGCGCTGATAAAAGAGCAGCAGAGCTATATGATACTGCCACCTCCATCAAAAATCACTTCCTTGTCAAAAATCTCTATATTATTGTTGTAGCTGAGCGTGGCTTTGGTGTAGATTCCAGGGACTGTGCTGGGCCTTTGCTCTGCTCGGGCTGGTAATTGTTTCAGGCACAAAAAACATTTTTTTTCTTGTCTGTACTCTACTTGTCAACGGCTTCGTGGGCAGACTGTTGGGAAAACTGAGGCTTTGAGAGCCTGTTTTCAAGGTAATTAAAAGTAAAGATTTTTCCTCTTGTCTTTTTTGCTGCCCCAGGATTTTTGCTCTCGGGCAGAAACTCCCCATTGAAGCGAGCAGCGCTTTCAAGAGTGACATCTCTGGTCAGCACAGCCGCACTTGTGCAGCGCGGATTTTATTGTGCAGGGCTGTGTTTGGCCAACTGAGAACGAGACAACAATTAGAATAAAGCTCTTGTAAAATACCTGCATTCAGGCAGACCTAGCATGCTCTTTCAAGAGATAATATGCCTCGGAGAATGAGATGGCAGAATTGAGCTAAGATGTAAGCTCCTTTGAAAAATACCCCTCACCAGTTCGGCTGTGCCCATGGGTACCGGAGCTGTTGTCATCTAAATAATCCCACTGTGAGGCATGACAATGCAGCACAATTCCTGTGGCAGGGGAACAAAGCAGGGAAAGGATTTCAGGATGTTTTTTCTGGCAGGAACAGTTTAAATTGGTCTGTTTGAGGCTGAGAGCAGCACTGTCAAGAAGGACTTGGGCGTGAGAGGCTGGACATGTCCCAGCCCTGAGCTCCAGCGTGGGCAGCAGGGGAGGGGGATCCTGCCCCACTCAGGTGAGGTCCCACCTGCAGAGCTGTCCCAGCCCTGGACCTGGAGCTGCTGCAGAGAGCCCAGAGGATGCCACCAAGCTGCTCTTTACTGTGGAAACAGGCTGGGAGAGCTGGGCTGCTCACCTGAGAGGAGAAGCTTTGGGGTGCCCTAATTATGGCCTGCAAGGACTGAAGGGAGCCTGCAGGGAAGATAGGGAGAGACTTGGGACAGGGGATGGAGTGATGGGGGAATGGCTTTCAACAAAAAGAGGTTTAGAGCAGACATTGGGAAGGAATTATTCCTGGGAGGGTGGGCAGGCCCTGGCACAGGGACACAGAGCAGCTGTGGCTGCCCCTGGATCCCAGCAGTGCCCAAGGCCAGGCTGGATGGGGCTGGAGCAGCCTGGGACAGTGGGAGGTGTCCCTGCCATGGCAGGGGTGGCACTGGATGGGTTTAGGGTCCCTTCCAACCCAGGTCATTCTGGAATCTGTGATGACACCATTCCTCACTGGATATACAATTTATTACCAAAATATTCTTTACTGACACAGTAGGACCTGAATCCAAAATGATAATAAAGAGAAAAACAGAAACTCTTAACTTTAACCTGCACAACTCTTTTTAGGTTTTCCTTGGACCTTTACTCTTCTTTTCTTTTTTTTTTTTTTCTCCTATCTTTTCTACTTTATATTAGTCACTACAAAACTGGTGGAAAAAAAAATATAGTTAAAAAAATACAGCTGCAAATATTCTCAAGGCCTGGCCTCCCACCCTCCCCTCAGAACAGGGTCAAGATCCAGTGCTAAAGGCACTCTGCAGTCACCTCCGGAATGTCTTCATTTGTAACTTTGGGAAATGAGGTCAGGAACGAGGTTTTCAAATTCAGAAATAATTTTTCAAATGATTGCAGTGAGGTTCAAGTGTGACACTTGGAGGTCAGTCAACAGGCTTAATAAGCACTGATCAGACACTGACATGCCAGACTGAAACCCATCTTTGGCTCCATGAAATTAAGAATTTAAGGATTTGGGGAAACACAGATATAATAATATATTTTTTGGTAGTGAGGAAAAGCACTTTTCGTATTTTCAGCTATACTTCTGTCACAAAAAAAACCCACCCTCAGAAAAGTTTTATTTCTAAATTTTATGCCTTAATTTCATCTTTTTTCAAAGTATCAAGTAATTTCATAGCAACACAAGTAGGAACACTCTGAATTAAAGGTCAAGGTATTTCATTACAGCCTCTGGAATACAGGGAATATCTCTCAAACATCTTTCAAACTGTCTCTCAAGTGCTCTGTATTGCAAATGCCTTCTGTTGAACTTGTTTGGGTTTTGCTGGGCTTAAGGGAAGCAGAAGGAAATTTTTGGAGTTGGTCTGACATAAATGTTTGTTATCAGCACGTAGATCTACAGAAATTATTGCTTAGAAAAGCTGGAGCTGTTTGGTGGTTAGAGAAAAATGACAGACTGATGTTATTTGTTATATCCTTGCATTTGCCTGATAAACTTCATTTTGGTGAATAAACCATCTATTATGCAAGTGAAAATAATAAATAAATACTGATGTATGTAAATATATCAGTGTTTAATAAAAATATTACTGGCAAGAAATAGAAATATAAATATATTTATTTTATATAAAGTTTCAATCTCAATTTGATGTATTATGTGTAGGAAATATATGCATGTGGAATTAGGCCTATTAGTGTTAAATTAACAAGCAAATGCTTGGAAAATTAATATATAAAGTAAATAATGTGCAAAAGAATACTTATGGAGTGATTTGCAAAGTTAATTTCCTCAGGAATCATTCTGACTGCGGGCCTGCTGACAGAGCCAGTTTAATGCAGGATGTACTCATGGATAAATATATAGTTATATGAGTAAAAAATCAAAACAATGTTGGAGTTCTTCCTGAAATAAAACTATTTTTTCTACTCTGTTCAGAGTGACTGGACAGAGACAAACCTAACCAAAACAAAAGCATTAACAGACCACATTTAATTCCAAATTAATCCAATTAACTATCATAATGACTTACAAGATTAAAGTTGTATACAGATTAAATACTCCAATATGTATATTACCGTGCATATTCTGCCTGTATTTCATATCATGCATTTCTACATGGAACATAGGAACTCATGAAATAGCTTAAAAAATTTAAAAAAATATTTTTAAAGCTTATATGCATGTATTAAAACCTATAAACATCTAGTAGGAAAATTATGAATATTCAGAAAATTAAGTTTTGAGATATTTAAGAAGTTCCAGATATTGCTCACAAGAATTCTCACAGAACTTCAAACATTTTTTTAAACCTTTCTAATTCTGACAATTTTCCTTCATTAGAAATGAACACTCCTGTGTAACCAATTGAAATTCTGTCTGAAATGTCAGCTCTTACCTCTAAATCATTTTGCTGTCATAAAGCCTCTGTTTCACAGGAATATTTAATATATGCTTGGAAAACTTCCATGGACTGGAGTGATGATGTCAATACAGGAGCAGAACCAGAAATGTGGCATCACTCTAGAAGAAATCTTGTGTTTTCAGCATCAGGCTCATTCAAAAATGAGTTGACTTTAGTTAGGGGTTAAGAAAAGAAGTGCATAACTAAATTATTGACAAAATAGTAATAAGGGCTTTAATGCTCAAAGCACCTCACACTTATTTCAGTATTAGTAATTTTGATTGCACGTTGTATTTGTAACAATTTAGCTCTCAGTAACCTCATATAAATATCCTTACACCAACTTTCCCTTGCAGACGAAACTAAAATTTTGGAACCTAAGCCTGTCTTAAAAATCATCAGCTTGGCTTTCAAAGACACTGAGTACAGAAGCAACTCACAGTGCAGTGAAAAATCAGTTCCTTTGGTCAGGTATGCAAACTTTAATAACTCATTCCAGTCTCTGGCACATCCTGCAAGACGTTTCTCCTCCTTTAAAATTCATTTCAATTCAAGCTGCATTGGTCAAACATGACACTCACTGTCTAGAGCTGAGATATTTCTATATATTCGTTTTAATTCCCATGCAATGAAGTATGAATCACTACAGGGCTCAGGCAGCTCTGGAGTGTGGCCAGCTTGATTGATCCATCTTTGAGAATGGTACAACATGCCCAGATACTGTAAATATCCATAAATCCAAATCTGTTCCCAGGCTTTGAAGCAGGTTGAGGCTGGAGCACATAATTTAGAATTGAGTAGCTACGTGCTATGGAGTTTGTACAGAACATCTAATAAATAACACTTTCAAAAGCCTAAAAATGTCAAGAATTTAAGGAAACAAGAAAAAGAGACAAATAACTCTCTCTGCCAAATATCAACTCCCTATTGCAAAAAATTAGCAGTGCCAAGTTTTCTCAAAGAAAGAATCCCTGTGGGTCCTTTCTGTTTCAACTGCAGCAAAGAATACTTTATTTCCTTCCCTTGTTCTGGTACATGTACAGAGCATTGTAGATGCTTTCTGAAAACAAAATAAAGAAGAGATATTTTCTTGACCTTGATGCTTGGTGCAGAGAATTATATTCCAAATTGTTGGGACTTTGTAGAGTCAGGATACAGGTAGGTTGGCATTAGAAATGAGCTGGCAATTGCCAGTCAGAGCAACCCAGGATGGCTCAGTGTAAATATTTCATACCCTGGTAAGCAAGATCATGTTTTGATATTTAAATCCATATTCATTTTGGGTTTCAGTCCATCATTCTCAGTTTTGCAAGTGCCTGAATGTAAGTGGGACCCGCAGACAAAAGCAGCTGTACATCAAGAGGGGTAGAAACACATGGGGAGTTCTGAGCCTCATCCTAAACTCCCTATTCCAGCAATATTCCTAATGCCATCTGTTGTTGCATTTGAATGTTGTTAGTCTTCTAACATTAGCTGATTAGTCTTTCCAAGAATGGAAATGTCTCAAAATACATTTTTACAGTGGAGACTGCACTAAACGGAGAAAAAAATGGCACAGAATCAGTTCATTCTAATGAATGGCAAAGGAGAGAAAATAGCTAATTTGGATTTCTTAATTATTAAAATGTAATTAAATATTTGCACTCCGAATATTTAATATATCATTTAAATCCTTGCAGCGTAATCTGGTAGATGTACATCCATCTGTGTATGATTTACAGACACACTTCTGGGGACAAAGCAGGTATTTCTGTGTGGAGAGAAACACAAAAGGACTCAGTATCCAGAGATGCACCAACAAGGAGAAGGGAGCAGTCCTCGCTTCAAGGCAGCTCCAGCGGACTCTGCCTGTGCTGGGGTCCAGCAGGGTCCCAGCTCCTTCTCCAGCTCACATCTCTCCACAGCACGAGGCTCTGTCCAGCCTTGCTGCAGTCACCCCTCCAGAGCAGCAGGATGTATTAGCATGAAAAGTACAATATTAAGTACAAAAAAGTACAATATTGGCACTTCCATCAGAGAAAGGCTGAAGGGCTCAGCACTGAGCGTGGGGAGCTGATGTCCCCGCGCTGCTGGCGGCCACTTCATCCCTTGCAGGAGCTGGGCTACGCCTGCAGCTCCTCTCACAAGTTCTGAGGAGCTGGGGCTGTGCCCAGCAGCTACAAGTGAGCCTGGAGGAGAGAAAGTGTGTGTGTGTACCCTGAGAGAAGCAGGGAGGGAAACACAGATTCATATCAGCCTGAATTTCCTCACAAAGGAGCGCAGCAGCACAAGGAGTTGTGACCCTTGCACAGAGAGAATGAAAATGGGGCTGGAAAGACCTGATTTAAAAACAAACAAACAAACAAACAACAAATAAACAAAAGCAAAAATCTGCAGAACCAAAATCCTATATGAACACTGCAAAGGCATAGACAGAAGGCTGCTCTGGATTCCTCCAAAATTGGCCACCCTCAACTTCATACCCTCCTGGAATTCCAGTGGTCTCTGTAGAGTAAAACATCACATCTGGAATTCCTGGTTCTTGTGGCTGATCACTACAAGGAAATAGGAAGTTCAGGGAATTTTCTATTTCCCCTCAATATTTTGAAAGCTGGAATTTGCATTTAGCATCTCTCTAAACTTCTGACTGTCTCTAATTATGGATGATTCACGTTATAACACTGAATCCCCTGGTAAAAGCATTTGCCTACAGCATCAGGCATCTTCACCTCTGGACCAATCCTAGTAAACAAAAATATCCTTAAATAACCTTCTCACCTGAAGGTAAATGAGACAAGAAGAGACAATCTTGTTTAAGCAAACACTACATCTCTGCCACCTGTGCATAACTTGAATGCAGGATGTGGGAGAGGGTGAAATACATATAGGTTTTTGGAATTTATTCCCAAGATTTGCAGAAAACATAATTAAACTGTTACTAATAAACTTTTTTTTTTTTAAGAGAACATTACATTATCAGCAAGATTATCTTTCTTTTCAATCAGTGTAAGGCAGATGTGGAATTCCTTGAAATATAACTGTCCTGTATTTGTCTTTCTACTTTGAAAGAACCCAAAAGGTATTCATATGGTGAAGCTTATTCAGGGATCATGCAAAATAAATGCATTTTCCTGAAAGATCCATTTCAGTCTACTGCATTCAGGTGTTCTGAAATCAGGCTATGCATATTAAACCTCCACACAAGAAAAAAAATCAAAGAAAAAATATTGCTATGCCAGCACTTTCTGCTATTTCCACAAGTCACTGGATGTGCAGATGCACAGGATACTTCAGCAGAAGCAGGAGAATGTTTGAATTATTCCTTTTCCTCCCTGCTTCCTCTCCTAGCTCTCAGCATACAGGTCTGACACTATACCTAAGAATGAGAGAGAAGAAAGAACTTTACAAATTGTGCCAAATAACATTAATCCATTGAAAAGGCCATAAATTAATCCTCTCTTTTTGGAGACTAAAAGCTTGATATCTGTGAGCAAGTATTCTAGGAGCTCTTATTTCATTCCTGAATTGAGAAACCTTCATTAATTTGGGCCATTAATTGTGGAGATTCATTACTGGCATATTTTCATCATTTTTAGTTTCCTTTTAATGTATTCTTAATGAAATGCTTCTATTTTCACACAGCCTTCTATAGCAGAATTAACTCAAGCAGCTTTGCAAAAGCTGCACTATAAAAAAGGCAGATGAATGAGCCATGAGCTTCTCATAAACCACTGTGATTTACCAATAATGCTGAGGCACTTTGGTATCAGACACTGCATAACAAAGACTCTGTGTATTAATTGTTTTCTATACTGTGACAATTCTGCCCTTTAAAATACACAAATCTGTGAACTCCTGCCTTAGAAGCAGCCAATTTATCTCCTGGGTGGTAAATATTAGTTCCAGGTGCTCTTCCCCCAGCTCTGTTTTCCTTCCCAAACCTCACAATACTCCCACTGGCATTAATGGGATGTGGGATGTGTGCAGTGCAGAGAGGAGAGAAGGGCTCCTGCAGTGGGAAGGTGGGATCCAGGAAATCCTGCAGGAGCAATATGTTAATTATCTGCACTTGACAGACATTAATAAAATATCAAATAAGCCATAGGACAAAACCCAAACACAGTCAAACACACACATGGAAACAACACACCCACACTCAGAGTGTGCTCAGCCTCTTCAGGGTCCTGAGACAAAAATCTAAAGAGGTTAATTGGACTGAAAACCCCAAATGACAACAAACAACTCCTTTCCTATTCTCTACACCCTTCCCTGTATGCCTTTATCAGGGTGATACCAAACAGGAATCAGATTTTATTGAGGGCCCCTTCCCATTAAATTGATGTTTGCATTTGTGCAGCACTGCTCACCTGTTGTTGTAAGGTGTGCACTTTGAGAGATATCCATCCATTGGTTTCCCAGTCTTACTGACAAAATCATTTTACAATTAGCAGAAAATTCTTTTAAAATGAACTTTGCTCAGTTTTCGTAAAAAACATCGATTTATTTTCAAATTTAATTTCAAATTCTTAGCTTTACATTTCAATCACAGAGAGAATTATAAAAATCCTCATTGAAAACACCTTGTGTTTATATATATATTTATATGTATTTATATATATTTAAATATATTTATATATATTTATATATATAAATATATATGTGTGTGATATATTTTACACTTTTTTTCCTCCTTCCATAAGTACAGTTTTTAGGCATCAGGATATTAATGAGATGGATGTTTTCAAAACTTATTTCTCTATAAACTTTCACAAGCCACACTGGTGAAAACCAGAAATCTGCAGCTTGCTCTGACTGTAACCCAGATTTCAAAGAGCAATTTGTCTTGCAACAAGCAAGACTGGCAGAAACAACACAGTGTTAAATGCAGTTATCTTCATGAAAGAAAAATATTTTAGGAATATTTTTGTGCTTCACCTTTGTGCCATAAAATTTCATAAAGCCATATTCCCTTCGGCACAAATGTCCTTAAATGTCACCAGCTCATTAGCACAAACACACTCACCCCTGCTTATAATTCCAGGTTACTTCTGATTAAAGTGCATTTTTTAAATGGTACCTGCTCACTGAGGATTAATTAGAAGCACCTCCTTGAGGAGTTAATTTCTAAAAGCTAACCTACACCAGCATTTGCACATAACAATCACAGAGTTTAAATGATGAATTCCAAATTATTTGCAGTGCAACTTCACATCAGTCTAGGTTACTGATCTTTCCTAACACCTTATATAAACACCAAAAATAAAACAAAAAAAAAAAGTGAGCTGAGTTCTGTGTCCTTACTTTGAAAGTTCTTGTACTTTCAAAAAAAAAGAAAAAGCTATCTAGAAAAAATAAAGTTACCTAAAAAAGATAACACAGGCTGGAAAGCTTGAATTTAGCTGGGAAAGAGAAGACCACAGCCTCCCCAAGACTGGAGATGATGGGTGTGACTTTTTCTGCAAACAATGCCACTTTTTGCTACTTCCCAGACCCTTTGGGATTTAGCAATGCTCATTTTGAAAAGGGCATTTCCAAAGATTTCATCCAAAACCTCAATGAGACCCATCAAAACCGATCTGAAGTTCTTGTTTCTCAAGTTCTTATTTAACCTGGTTTTTGTTTTTGTTTTTTTTTTAATATCTACATCCATCCTGAACTGGTAGAATTCCCTACAGCTAACAAAACTCCTGGCAGCTCGTTGGGCTTGTGATTGTTTAATTCTGCCAGCACATTCATCCCACTCCCAATCTGATTTCAGTGATCTATATTTTTCCCTCTATTGCCAGGGCTGTTTATGGCACTCCTCAGGTACAGGCCTTGGGTCCCATTCTGCATTTATCTGCTCCCATTAAGTGGTGTCATTAAAGACATTTCGACAGCTCTCAGCACTCCATGGATGTTTGTGACATTAAGGCTTGAATGTCTTCAAATTTCCTACAGCTAAATGTTGACAAGCTTGAATTCTTATTTATTGGTTCCCTGCAGTAACAAACTGCATGTTCCTCTTCGACAGTTGTTGCATGAGGAACTCTGTTCACAAAAAGCTGATGTTTTGAAGCAACATTTGAGAAAAACCCTGCATTTTAAGGGCCAAATTTACTGCTGCACTAAAATAATCCTTAAAAACATATGGGTATAAAAGGATATAATGAGATGTTTAAATGATGTACTGAATCATATGGGATTATTTCAAGCAAACAATTCCATCAGAAAAGAAATTCTGGCTTTTGTTTGAATAGGGGATGAGGATAGAAATATCTTAAATCCCAGCTGTATTGAAGGACAAGGCTCCCACAATCAGGAATGATCAGGATTTTATATCACTGCCCAGCACCTAGAAAAAACTCAGAACTTCCAAATTACTTTAGTTTTTATGTTACTTCCTTTTAGAGACATTCCACTAATAGTCAACTATTTAGCTTAGCCAAGAATCTGAGCCCAGGGAATTTTTTCTCAATTTTAGATTAAGTTGAATGTCTTAATAGAAAAGAAAGTAGAGTAGTAATTTATTTTGTCCAGCTAAAGAAGAGGAAAAAATTCACTTAAGGTACAACTAATAATTATATATATATGACAAAAAAAGCCAAAACACTATAAAAAACTATGGCCAAGCTATCACAAATTCAGAATGTCAGTGTTAAGCCAATATACACAGTCAACATATGCAAAAACATAAATGTTCCCTAAGCAGGTTAGAGATTTTTAATATAGACAGTGCATTGGAATATTTGTTTACACAGAGCCCACCAATTGTGCATACACCAGCAGATAAAAATGCAATGATATTGCATTCACTGCTGTGTACTAGAAATGTCCAAACATGGACTAAAAGGAACAGATAATCAAATGATAGTGCAAAAACTTTGTTCTGTATTCATTCACCCTTTGAACATGGGGGACATGAAAGTTTTCATATCCTGTGCCTGCCCATTTCCTTAAGCCTTGTGCTGCTGTGCTCAACATTCAATCCTGGGTAACGTTTTGCATTGGAAACATAAATCACTAAATCTACAGATGGCAAGGGCAAGGAACAAGGTACCCAGGAGCCAGAATAAGTAATTCACAAAAGCCATAAGGCCCAGGTGGGAATGTGTTCTCCTTATTTTCTGTGCTGCAATACTTTTCCAAAGGTTCAGAAAGGGGTATTTACAAAGAAGAGTCAAGTGACTCGACTCTCATTTTTTTTCCTGTGGTATCAGCAGGATAACATTGATTTATTTGGGGACAAGTTCAAGCCCAGCATTTGTTCTTTGTAGACTGCCTCTCTAAAGGTGAGACTCATAGTTCAAATCTTATACACCAAATAAATTCCACTTAAACCTACTTTGATGGCTTAATTGGGGTGTATGACTTGTGCTGGCCTCCTGCAGAGTGCTGAATTTCACTCTATGTTATCTGACCTTACTGTGAGAGCAGCGTTGCATCTTTTACTGTTTGTTTTATTCATGATCCAGAGGTGAATACAATAAATAAAAGTTTGAAAAAGCATTCTTGAAGCAGTTCCACAGCTGGAGGAAAGCACTGTTTACCTTTTACTCCTGGGTGAGCAGTGGGACTGCAAACACCAGCAGTGCTCAGGTTAACTGAGCACTGAGGTTGTAGAGACAGGGTTTGACTCCATTTATGATTTTACCCCAAAATCCCAGCCTCAGTGTGAACGTGGTATGAGGTGCACCCAACACAGAACACATGGAATACTCACAAGAGGAATGTCTTTTACCAAACAATTCCTCCCAAGTTACGGGAAATGGTCACATCCAAGCCAAGCCAACAATTTCCTTGCCGGTGACAGAGGAGGATTTTTAGATGTGTACACAAAGTGCACATCACACCACCTCTGCTCCATCAGCATCTAAACCACCTGGTGCTTGCTCTGCTCTGCTCCAGTAAGCTGCAGGTGACCCAATGTGCATGGAGAAACCACCTCGATCCTTAGGACACATCTGTGCTCAGGTTAATAAAGACCAGTGTTAGGGACACATTGGTAAGAGAGGCTTGTTTTCTGAAACCAAATTAATAGGTTTAACTTGTCAGGTATGGCTCACTCAGCTGCCTCTTGGAGGGTTTTTAACTTGGCCACCCTCTAAGGTGATGTGTGTGCCCAGCAAGGGATCCTGGAGTGAGGTGGTGGAAAAGACACCAGCTCCTGTTGGCAGGAGCTCCACACCAGGATGGTTCCAGGGCACTGAGCTCCTGTTCCTGCATTTCCCCATTTCCCCTGGCAGTGCAGAGCTCCACACCAGGATGGCTCCAGGGCACTGAGCTCCTGTTCCTGCATTTCCCCATTTCCCCTGGCAGTGCAGAGCTCCACATCGCTGCTCTGCACCAAACCTGGGGCTCTGGCAGTGCCCCAGCCCTGCCTGATGTCAGGCTGGACCAGCAGCTTCAGGCAGCAGAGCCAGGGTGCCCCAGCCCAGAGCAGAGAAATGCAGAGCCCTGGGGGTGCACACAGGTGAAAATTTTACTGCTGAGATACACCCATGGCTTCTGCCTAGGAGGAAATTACTCTAAACCTCGCCTCAAAAAGCTTGAGTGGGCTTAAACACAGCCATGGAGCTGTTGTATCACTCTGTAAAGTTCATGTTCCCAAAGTGTTTTCTGCTGTGCAGAAGGAATTGTGCTGAGCCCTTCAGCAGGTGCAAAACAAATCTCTCTTCTCTCCTAACACTGCCCTCAACCTCACTGGTCACAGATCCCTTGGTATTGACCCAAAAGGAGCAAAGAAACACAGCTGCTTTTGGAAAAGCAACGTGGCCCAGTCCTGCCAAAAGTAACCCAGCAAAGGGCTGTCAAAATTCAACCTCAAGCTGCTTCCCTTGGTGCCACCTCTCACCTGCAGCCCTTACACACAGCCCTAGGGAGAGGTAACCTTGGAGGAGCAGGAGAGGCTCCAAATCCCCTGCAAAAAACCGTCCTCATAAAACAAACACACTGCTGCCCTTTAAGGGAAATGACAGCCCATGACCCCCTGTTCCAGGAGCTTTTTGTGTCTGATACATTTTTTAAGATACAGATACTAAGTCTAGAGCAAAATGTCAGCCATTCATATACTTTAGCAGTTTAAGGAGAAGAATTAGTCGATGAAGAAGAAGAAAAATCCCCTAACCTTGCAGTTTTACTCTATTTTCCAGATATTGATTGCACTGAAGCTCATAATATCCACTTTACCAGTGGAGAGGGGCAATAGCAGCAATTACGTGTTCACAAAGAGAAATATAAAAGCTCTACCAGGAGCAGTACCTGAAATTAATTTAGGAGTAGATTTAGATGAATTTTTTAGACTGAAGTTTTTAAGGGACTTATAAGCTAAATATCAGTTTCATTAACTATTCGATATTTCATAATACATAACGAGCTCCATCAGAATTGCTAAAATAAAAAAAAAAATATATATATTTCATCTTGATGATGCTAACAAATTTTCTTTAATCTTTAATATAAGTACTCAAATCCAGGAGTCATCAAACAAAATTTCAAACTTTAAGGTCAATTTCAGAGATGCCCTGAATTCCTACTTGACTTTTGGGGGGTTTTTTTGGTTGAGTGGTTTTTGTGTTTTTTTGAGGAAGGAGCAGAATTAGATCCAAAGAGTAATAAATATTTCTATATATATATAATACATCAGGGGAAAAAAAGAAAATGCTTTCTTATCACCAATTAGAATTCTCCATCTCAATGCATTTTATGTTCCTCAGTCTGACCTGGAAATCAACTCTTCTTTGCAAAAACCTAGAGAATACATGCACAGCCTTGCTCCATCATGGTTATCCCAAAGGTCTCCAGGAGGAGAATATCCAGGACCATTCAAACTTTCTTTTGACCACAGAAACCGAACAATAAATTCCAAAAAATCTCCGCAGGATAAAGGAGGGAATAAATATATTTTCATATGGTGCATCTTGAATTCCAGTCACTGCAGACAGCTCCACAGAGTTTCCTCCTTTCTGGAAATTACTGACAAGCTGTTCTGGTGCCATCTGATGTCCCACCAGCCAGGGAGGAGCTCTGCCAAGCCATGCCCAGGAGAAGCAGCACCCAGGGAAGGCACCAGAGAAACCCCTGCTGCTGCAGAGCAGAAGCAAAGATGCTCCTCAGCTGAGCAGCAAAGCACTTTTCAGCTTTTTCAGATTTTTAGGCCTAATAATTCATGGGTTTAAAGATTCTAATACATCATGGTTAACACCCAACTCCCTGGAAAGTCTGCTGTAAAGTGTCAGGGGAAGTCAGATATAAACACATTAAATTCTAACAAGGAGCTGCAGAACCACTGAGATCACTGTACCTCAAAATCACTTATTAGTCAGACTAATTCAAGGTAACACTCTAAAAATAAGCCTCTGCTCCATAGGGCTAAGCCATGAATCACCATAATATATGAATCATAACTTCAAATGTAGCAATGAAAAGACATGGGAAAATAATATGGTTTGTTCAGGAGAGTGCTTATTATTCCATTTCACAGAAGACTGAAAAAAAGCTGGTTTCATTATTTTTATATAATCATTCTAAATTGCAAAGTCCTCCACACATCCAGGCTATTTAAATACCATTTTAACAATGTAATTGCTAGAGATATTTCTCTCTGTCTTCTTTGGGAAAAAAAAAAAAAAACCTACATCAGTAACAACATCTTATTTCCTTTTTCAATATTCTATGGGGCTGACACCTGGCAGAAACTATTTTGTTTATATTCCTTCCCATCGGGATACTCAGCTGGAAAAAGCCCAAGTGAGTAATTAACTAATCAGTGGAAGCAGAGTGCATTGCCAGCAGAGAGGAGATCTTGGGATTCCCAACCTGTGACAAAGATAATTTCACATGCAAGCATGAATCTCTCAGAATTCTAGATCCTTAAATACAAAACAATTGAATATTTGTTCCAGGCTTTGGCTGTGGCAGCCAATCTTTTATGCATTTAATGGCTGTGGATTATGCTCATCTAAGCTTTTATTTCTGCAACAGGGACACCTTGGCATGAGGAATTTAACAACAAATTTAACAATAAATTCCACCTGACATTTGGTGCCACCTCCAGCCCAGGGAATCCAATCCAATGACTGAACAAATATTATCCCCTGCACAAAGGAGTCAGTGGAAATCCTTTATGCACAGGAGTTACATATTTAAGGTATAATATCCACTTTTTCATTGCATTCCTTTGAAATTTGAAAAGCTTCATGTACATTCTTGATTCAAACTCCAATTCCTATCCAGAGGAACGGAATATCAAATTTTTGGAATTCTAACCTCTCAGGGATAAAGTGTGCAGGGACTGGAATCAAAGTAATTTGCTTAGACACGTGCACAGTTATTACATATATTGTATACCAGATATTGGACTTTCACCTTAGGGCCACACACTTAAAGCTTGGACACCAAACCACATTTTCAGGTTTTTCAATCTTGAACACACACACCCATCTTTTTCAGACAAAAAATGGTTATTTATACCTAAGTTTTCAATATTTTCAGGGCAAGGAGGAGGAGCACAGAGCTGTTCACCTGTGGCTGCTCTCAAGCAACAAATCCCTCACACATGAAAAACTTCCTTGCACATTTTACTTTTATACCCCCAAAGAATTTTGGTTAAAAATGTAACTAATCTTACATTACAAGGCTCATCCAAATGCAATCAATCACATTTTGTTCCAAATGAAGCTGTAGCACCTCTGTGGAAGGAAAATGAGAGGTGATGGTGGTTTGTGGAGGCTCTCTGTTGATAAATGCACAGCTGGGAATGCACCAACTTCATCACTGCTCCAGACAAATTAAAATGAATGCACTCCTTTGTATTTCCTGAACTATACCCTTTCTTACCCCAGAGGCTGAATAATTGGACTTTAAGTCTCCTGAATAACGCCAAAGATGGATTAATGATCCATAAAATTTCCAGTGTGTGTTTTCTTGCCCTTTTATAACATCTTAAAAGTATAAAAATTGGAATACTTCAAATAACATTAGTGCAGAACTTGGTCACCACTTCCAAGGTGCCAATAACCAAGGGCTTCAGTTTTACACAGCACCAGACTATGTGAGGTTGAAGCTGATGAAACTTCTGCAAGCTAGACAGAAATAATTGATTCACAAATCAAAGTTGTAGAGCACAGTCACTTTTTGCCTCTCAGAATTCATGTTGAACAGGTAATAACAGGTTGCATCTGAAATTTGTGCTCATTTCTTCAAAAGATATATAGAAACTCCACATCCCCCAAAGCTATCCTCTGTGACAGCTAGAGCAAGAAACACTAGAAAGAAATGAAAAATAACGCAGAAGACTACAGGTAGTTGCCTAATTTTCTAGTCTGGCATGGTGTAAATGTAATATTATTTTTAAAGGTACCTTAGTAAAGAGGCAGATCCCAAACCTTTGCATTCCTATTCACATTGCTGGAGTGCTGACTACTTAAAATAATTAAATTAATGTCTTTCTGAAAGTGTAGTAGAAAACTTCATTAAGGCAGTGGAATTAATTGATTAATCCAGATTAATCAGTGGAAATACACAGTGACTTGGTGATCCAGAAAATCCCTCCCTTCTAACAACACTGCAAGGAGCAATGACTAATTTGAAATCATAAAAAAAAAAAAAATGTGTGCAATCTTCAAATAATTTTGATTGACATGAATTACATTCCTATCTTTTTTTCAGCTTCTGGGACAAAACACTGAATTAAGTAGATACTCTATCTATGACTGTAATACTATGCTACATACACTGGAGGTTGAATAAATTTAATTTAACAGTGCATAGACTGAAGGTTGAATACATTTGATTTAACAGTGCCCCTTTTGTGTTTGTCTGTCTGGCTGAATGTTTAAAAACAGATTACTGGAAGATGATTTTGACAGGGTTTTTATTAGCTAGATTTACTTGTGAATAAAAGTTTAGAAATGAATTAGCTCCAGATGAAAGTATCAGAGATCATGTATTACAAAAACATGGCAAATCCAGCTCCCTGAATTTGAATATTACAAAGTGGCAAGAAGCTTGCTTAATTTTCATTTAAATATATATATATATATATATATATATATAAATTTATATATATATATATATACATAAGGATCCAGGAGATGTGTTTGCTGGATAGGGCCACCTCTCCCCTTTCACTGATTTATGTACCCACATATTTCTGATTTGTTCTGGTACAGCTGTGCAGGAAAAAAAGTCCAAAAAGTTGGACTTTTTCTGTTCCTCATGAGCCACTTCCAGTTCAGGACACTCAATGATTCTGTCATTTTGTTGGACAAGGCATCTGTTTAGACCAAGTTGCAGCCACAGGAAAAAATGAATCCCCAAATCTGTTTTTATCTGTAATGTCCATTTTTCCCCTCATCAGGCAGAGAATGGTGGATGGTTCAACTCTGAACCACTCCAGTCCAACTGCAGCCCTGGCAGGACTGCCACAATTTTGGTTATCTTTTAACCTGATAAATAATAATAAAGACAAATCATCAGTTATGCTATTACATGATTTTGACTCTCAGACTGGAGAATTATGTTATGCTTGGGTCAGGCTTTGGTTTTACTTAGTGCAAGAGAAAATAATGAGCATTACTCACTAACCGACATTTTCCATGTTTTTAAGGCTAAATTCTGCTTTAGTTTAAAATTCTCCTGAATCCTCAATTAATAAGGAACTCCCAGCTAGAGTAAGTTTGCATTGCAGGAGTGAAATAGCAGCATTTTGGGCACGTAACAAATTCATCAAATGTCACCTGCCAGTCCCAGCACTGATGCTGTCAGGGATGTCACACCGCTGGGCACAGACTGGAATCCTGAAAACTCCAGAGGCAAGGATGCAACTTGGAGGAAAGATTTAAGGCAGAACCTTTTGGCAGCTTTATAGCTCTAACACACCAAGATGATGCTGGGTCCTTGAAGCAAGACTCCCTTTATTGGCCAGGGGAAGCTTTGCCCAACACATTTGATATTTTCTTTTTAGATGGAAACCAGTGTGTTAGTGCAAAATGAGGTATGGCTCTTATATATTTAGCCATAAATACTATTACAGTTGTGATAGCAAGTACAGGACTTATTACAGCTTTTTGGAGGGTTCTTTTTTCTCCAGCACTCATAAAATCAATATATTAAACATGAAAGGACTTAAGATCACGTCTCCAATATTTAGGGAGCTCCTCATGTCCCTCTAGAAATGCTGCTGGTCTTTAAATTCAGCAAGCCATCATCACTCTTTATGTTTGCTAAATTTATGCAAGCAGAAAGTCACAGAGAACATATACAGGGGAGAAAAAAAAAAAAAAGTATGTTCTGAATATTTTTAAGCTATAGCTAATATCAGAACAGCCTATGCAATATGTAGATTTTTTTTTTTCTCCATCTTTTGACAGTCATTGAAATGAATTCCAACTAGAGATCTGAAAAGCTGGCATAAAGCTATTTTTCCCTCTTGATTCTTTTATATCCTGTACTGAGCTCAACTGAACTGGAGAGAACAGTTATGCATATTACAGCTGAAAAGAGCTGAGGATACAAAATGCAGATCTTTCTGGGAAAGAACATCATTGCTCTCTCCATGAAGAATATAAATTTGTCTCCTTTCGGCATCCCTCTCCACAGTGGCACTCTAGAAGTTTAAGTTTTTTATTTTCTTCTCTTCACACCAAGGTAACCAAGTGAAGCATCACTTCAAAATTAATAAAAAATCCCACACTGGTGAGGAGTTTGAGGACAGTTTAACTCCTATCCAAAAGATTCATTTCACAAATAATTTGTTTCTGGACATAATCTGATCCTTTTGGGCAAATTTTGGATGTTTGTAGGTCATTGGTGTCATGTTTGTTATTTCCACAACTGACATGGAGAATATAAACATTGTACAAATATCAACATGGATTTTGAGGGAAGTGCAAGATCTGAGAAAGCTCCAAGCCTTGGGATTATTTTCAAGTCACCCCAAATACAGTTCAGAGCTGGCAACAGACCCAGACCAAGGGATGCTCAAGTTTAGGATTCAGTAATTACAGAAATTCTGAGTTGTAACAACACTGCATAACCTTAAAAATTGTAACTGCAATTGAATCTAATGCCTATGGCTCAAACTACAAAAGAAGTAACTCTGTATTTGCAACAAGTTCAGAAAGCAGAATTTTTAAAGCAATTCCATCACTTTTGAGTTTAGTTGTAGCCTGAATCATACTCCATGCACAGATCTCTCTCTGTTCATTGCAAAGATTAAAAATTAAATTGTTAAATTTAAAAATTAAAAATTAAGGTCTCTGTCCTGTACCTTTGCTAGATGTCCACATGCACCAGAACAACCAGGGATAACATCAAAATCGTACCTGCACACGTGTACACCTGTAAAAAATATCAAATTCCCACAAGAATGCTGTTTGAAAAGGGATTTAAGCACTTAATACATGGATAAATGTATTTATCTGCACCTTCATTGCCTTGCCAGGAATCCTATCTGACTGAAAAGCAGCTTTTGGTAAAACATCAGCTCTTGGTAAGAACTCAAAAGATATGATTCAGAAAATACAGGACATTTGTTATCCAGAAGGAGAATGTTCCATGTTTAATCAACCTCAGAGGAGTCTTGTAAGGCTTAAACAGCACCTGCATGTTTTTCATAGTCTGCTGATAAATAAAACAAAATAAAGCAGCTGAGGAAGCTTCAAGAACTTCAGGACTAGGACAGAGCTGATGTGTACCTGAGATCCCTAACCAATAAATATCAGCTTGTCCTTTGTAGGAGCTGCAGTTAATATTTAATAAAACCTTAATAGAGACAATATAATTAAGATTCTCTTCCCTAAAATGACTCCTAAAGTCTGCAGGTGTCCAGATTGACAAATCTGAAGTTACTACAGAGAGAAAACTGCTCAGTATCTGTCTTTTTTTAAGCTCACTGGGCTTTCCATTCTGACATCTGTGGTTAGGTCTCCTCCCAACAAATCTGGGGAGAAAGCATTTAGAATAAGGACAGAGGCAGAAAAAAAGGGTTTATGGAAAATTGCCTTGCAAAGGGGCTGGGATACATTTCCATATAAAGAGTGATAAAATGAAACTTAAAAAAAAAAAAAACCAAGAAAAAGAGTGCCAGCTTAGGAAAGCAAAAACATAAACCAAAATTTTAATTCTTTTCTTCAAAAGAAGAAAAGGAAAAAACAACTGGGTAAATGAGGAATTTTGACAGAATTTTTCTAATTTTCTCTAACTTCCATAGCTTTTTTCCATTTCAATTCTAATCATTCACCACCTCTGTGAAGTTATTTACAGTTTCTTGCCAGTTATGAATAAAACGTAAAAATAAAAGACTACACTCTGAAATATCTATTTACATCAGTATCTCTGCAGACAACATTGTTATTCTTTACTTGAGCTATTTCCAATTCAGATTAAAGTGAAAGTATATCAGGTCCTCACTAGCAATTTAAAAATCCTCCACTCATGTGTGCCAGGTTTTATATATTTTGGAACATATGCCAAAACATAGCTGCTTAGGGAGGGGGAATTGTGTGAGAAAGAAAATGAATAACACAATCACAAAAATATTTTATTCTTCTGATGGAATTTTTATCTCATCTCATTTCCATGCGCTCCCTTGTTTTGTTTTTTTTTCCTCTCTAAAGCCAGTGATACTGAATGCTGATAAGATTTACACTGGTGCAGCTCCAGACCATCACATTATTTGAGAAACTCGCACACATACACTTTAAATAAATAAATCTGTCCTGAGAATATTTCCTAACTGGGCTAAGGACTCATCTGAATACTACAAAACACTGTAGAAAAAGGTGGTTGGTGGCAGATGATGAATTTCCTGATTATCTCACTGTTCTTGGAACGTTCTCCCTTAACCCTCTGCCATTCCCATTTGTTGGCCACGCTCCTGTGGCAATGCCCAGGAAAGGCAAAAGCAGCACCTTAAAGGCAAGCAAGGAAAATAAGTTAATTGTGGCAGTGAAACAGTGATCTGAGAACCAGGGCAGGGAAAGGTTTTGGTATCACTCAGTGATAAGACCTCTCCTGCACGCAGTTAAGGTTATTGACAGTGCTCTGAGCTTCTGGAAAGCAAAGTTCACTGTCACTCAAGCAGCTGAAAAACAAGGAGGGAAGACTTAGAGTACTTCAGATCTGAATTTTTCAGGTTTTTCAGCTCTGAAAAGCTGGAAGATGTATTGTCAGGAAGAAAACAAACCAAATGAACCTTAACTCTGTCCCTTCAAGTGGCCACTTGAAAGAGTCACTGCATTCATTACTGCAGCAGAGGGTCAGGAGGGATCTGCTGGAGCAGCTTGCCAGGGCTGCATTGAGAAATGAGCTCCAAAGACCCCTGGGACCGTGATTGTGATAGCGAGAATTCATCTAAAAACTCTGGCCACCCTTTTCCTTCCCCAGACTTCCCTGCCAAATGAAACGTATACTGAAATTAAACAGCTGTGCTTTGTCATGCCAAATTTGCTGCTTTTATGAGTATTATGAGAGTTTAAAATACTTAACAAGTGTTCTAGGGAAACACGTTTGTCTGTACATTAAACACATACTGACATTATTACAACTCTAGAAATATCCACTAACACATCACGTTGCTGATTGCAGAAATCCACAGTGATATTCAAGGATTGCATCGTTTCTGTTGGCGAACTGTAGCAGGAAAACAGCAATCAGGTTTCAAAAATTGTTTGTAATGGAAATCACCAATTCAACCACAAGTACAGATATTAATGTTAGTGCCATTTGAATCCTCTAGAGGTGATACAGGGACACACTGAAATGAAAAGAGTTTACACCAGAACTGTTCACACGGTTGCTCAAAATGGCTGAAAACAGCAAAGTCATACATTGTTTTATTAAATAAGAGCAGAAAAGAATTTACTTCTGCAGGAAGTCTCTAACTGATATGGAAGCTATTTCATCTTCCCCTCACTCCATATTTTCTGCATTTAATTTTCGTGAGCCCCTCAAAGCTCCTTTGAAAGCACAGTTTCTGGGTTTGAAAGGATTATAAATTTCATGGGTGAGGACTCCCTAACAAACATGCTGGGCCATGTTATTGTCATGTCACTTCTCCTTACATCGACAAGCCCGTGATGAAAGCTGGGTGTTCTTCCCCCACCTCTGATCTCCTGCAGCTTCTAAACCACAGACATGAAAGGCAGCTCCATCCACAACACCAGTCAAGGTGTGCCAGGACCTGTGAGGATTCAGTGAACAAAGATTTCCTCTGATTTGTAGGTGTCACTATTTGTGAGCAGCTTCTGCTTTATGTTGAGGCACATCCTGCATAGCTGGAGAGCTACGTTACACAGAGCAAAATCCTGGAGCCTCCATCAAATTTGGGAATACTCTCCCTAGAATGATTGGAGGCTGTGGTATGGGTTTGTTGAATTGTGCTTGTCGCAAAAATCAAGAGTGGCTTGAAAGTACAGATCTACACTGATCCCAAATGAGCTTATTTCTGTCACAAATAGAAATTCTCTAGAACAGAGGATTCTCTATTTACAGCCACTCTCTCCTGGCTCAGGGCTACTCTGTGAGACCAGGATTGCAGGGATGTTGAAATACAATCTCTTTCCACTTGTCACAAATTTCTGAAACTGATAAATCACAATGGCTTTCAGCTCAGAATCACTGGGACCAGAAGGATTAGCAGAGCCATAAAAATGACTGAAGAACTGGGAAACCAGCCTGGATGAAAGATTTGAAACTTCAGATTGTTTATCTCGACAAGGAAAGTTTAAAAGAAACTCTGAATTCTTAACATCCAAATATCTGAGCCCAAAGGAAACAAAAGCAGAGTTTTTTACATGTATGCAAAACACCCAGTCAAAAAGTTATCACCTACAGGCACAACCACAGCTCCCCAGAGACAAAACTGGGTTTTATATTATGTGCAACTGCTTCAAAAAGTTAACAACTCAGACTTGGGTATAAACAGCAATACATCTATAAATAATGTGGAGAAAACCTCCCATTTTTCTGCTTGTTGATAGATCTCAAGTAGAACACCACAAGTCAAGGAAAATTCAGGGATTCCTCAGGAGATTAATGCAAGAATGAAGAGTGTGGACACCACTTTCCCAGGTATGGCAGGGAGAAGCATTTTTAAGTCTAATCCATTAAGCTTGTAAATTAAAAAGGATCCTTAACACAAGCAATGCTTTCATTTGTGGAACTGCTGCCACGACAAACAGGAGCTTTCAAAGGACCTGTGCCTGTAAGATCCACCACATTTCTTCCCCCATCCCATCTGACACCAGAAGCCACATGGGTGCAGGAGAAACTCCGAATTCCTAAGAGGATGAGAGTCAGCAGTGCTAGAAAATGATATTCACATGCTATTAATGAACCTTTAACTGGAATATTTCCCTTCAGAGCAGATCAGAAGAAATGCCACCAAATGATATCTTCTGCAGCAGGGAGATCTGTATTTCTGGATGACTTCCATTACTGGGCTCTGACCACTGTGGATCATTACAGGTTTCATTTTTCATAAATTTCATTTTTTAGTTTGGCGGGAGATAATAACATCCAGTGAGCTGACCCAACCTCAGATAATTACTATCAAAATTGGTCCTGCAGCTTCAATTGGAAAAAGTTTTCTTCTTCGCTTCCTGCCTGAAACTACTGCGCAGCATGGGTGCATTTCAGCAGCACCGAGATAATTACACCACAGTCAAAGACTGAAGAAATAATGCACTGCAAATACCTCTGTTTTTTCCTAGTTGTGAAATATTCAGTGGTTATGCCGTTTTTGCATTTGTTCTTGTACTCACTTTGATGACTAATCACTAAAACTCTCATTATTGAGGATGGAAAATGCAGTGTTTAGCATCAATGGCTGCATAATAGAATCTAATTCCACTTTTAGGGCCCAGTCATCACCCCAAAATTAATAAATGTTTGGCCACTGATTTAAGTTGATACTGAAACAAGACAAATAAGCTGAAACAGGTTCCTATCTAAACAGAAATGGGGCTATTTAAAAGAGATTTTAAAATGTCATTCTGGGCTTTACCCTACTGGATTGCCTGAGGCAGAATTTCCAGAAAAAATGGTGACAAATTTCTTGAGACTGCCGGGTTAATTCAGCATGCAAAGCATTCCCATGTGCACCAGGAAAAAGAAATGTCACTTCAGTAAACAGTTTCAAAAGTATTCCCAGGATCTGAAGACTACTTGTGAGGATATTTCTGGGTTTTCAGGATGTGCAACCTTTCTGTTTTCTGATTTCTGACAAGTGGGGAGCCTTTATAAGCACAAACCAGATCGACCACATTTTTGTCTCGAAGTGTGGATGATTATTTCCCTAAAATAAAAATATTTAACGACACAGAATGGTTAAAAAATGCATTAAGGCACACTAGAATACCACATGCTATATCACAGCCAGAGTATTTGGTCTGCAGGTCAGAAAAGAAAACCTGAAGGAAAAAAATCTTGCTGACAAGACATTTATTTATTCAGGTACAAAGTGTGAACACATCATTGAAGATGCCATGGACCAAAGAATCTTTTGCATCTCAAAAGATTCTCTCTGAACAGAAAACTTTAGAAACTCTGTCGACAAAATTGCTGAGTAGCAGTGAAGCTCCTGAGAAATAATTGCTCAACAGAATCAGAAGATTGCTGAAAAATAAAAATGGGATTGGAAACAATGGATTAGAAATAAAAGCAGTGAGTCAGCCTGGAACATTAATACTTATTGACTGTCTTAAAATGCAAATACCTTGACGAGTGTAACAAAAAAATAATAGGTCTTGGTTGTAACATTCCTAAAATCCACAGCAACACGGTCAGATTTGGGTTCCTTTTCAGAAGATACTGGAGGTTTTACCACAGAAGTGTCCACATGCATCCTCATTCAAGCAGACTCCAGGGTTTCTGTCATTTCACATGAACAGACACTGCTCTACTAAAATCTTCTCTGGATCTCACTGGTGCCTGCTTTGAAGTGAATATTAAATCAGTTTGCAGATAACTTGCAACTGCTGTTGAATTTTAATTGTTTTCCTAGCCAGGCATCCAGAGTGCAATGGCACTCAGAAGGCTACTGGAAAACCCAGGGAAGAAAAGCAGATTTGCACAGCTCATCCTTAGTTATCCCACAGGGATTTCTCATACTATAAAGCTCATGGAGGGTGATCAAAACATCATAGAATGCTTTTAGTTATGGCATTGCTTTTGAGTGAACTAGTTTTTGGAAGATATTAAAATTGGAGATACTCATTAGAGATGGCTAAAGAAATGCTGAAGGAATTGGAGGAGACCCATAATACAATTTCCATATGCCTGACTCTTTGATGTACACAGTTGTGAACCATTTGACATCAGAGCACCAGGACACAAAGGATCTTCCAGATCCAAACTACTTTCATCTTAGAAGGAACCCAGCTACAAAGAAGTTGCAGTAGAATATGAACAATATTAACAGAAATTATTGTTTGTTTGGTTTTTTTAATAACTTCTCCTTCAGTGCATTTCTCAATTCAATCGTGATAGGAAATTAATGGACAGGATATTATGTAAAGTTTTCATTTTAAATCCAAAACAAAGATCCTACAGGAACTTACAGTGCATTTGGAAGATGTATTCCAGTAATGAACTTATTTCTAGTTAACGAAAAACCAGAACTGGAAAGATAAACTCACTGAAGATAAAAGTTTTTAACAAGCTCTGAAATTTTCAAAGAAAGAAAACAGCCCCTTTTTTCCTTATGCTTATAAATATTGTGGTTGCATTCCTCACTTTAAAAGCAACATTTCACTGTGTACCTCCCAGAACTGGAAAAACTACCAGGAAACCAGAATGACTTGCAAAGCAGGGTCACCCAGTGCCAGCTCCATGAGCTGCCTCTCCCATTTATATCAAAGCCTGCAGGTTTCACAAAAGCCATTTTCACTCTGCTGCTAATTCAACTTTCAGTGTGTGATTTCTTGGGCATATTGATAATCCATACTGTCTCCTCTTTGTAGTTTTATAGAAGTAAAACATTCAAAATCCTTTTCCATGTCAGTCTCAGCAAAGGAATCTTCTTATTCCTCCAAGACGGTTCTGCTTCCAGATTGCAGGGCAGAATTGATGAGGTGCATGAGCAGATATCAGCACCCCAAGAAAGCTGTAAATAATTTTTGGCAGGTGTCTCCACTAAATAGGTTCTTCCTGGAATGAAGCACAGACCAAGGAAGTCTGAATTTCACTGCTGATAAGTCAGTCTAGCCCACAACACAGACTCATTTTTTGGTTCTCAAAAAAGATAAAGGACAGTTCTCTGGGACTTTTTTGGCAAGCTGTACTGGAAAGGTATTTTGGCAAGGATACAAGAGAAAATGCTCATTGAGTCTGAACATACCTGGAGATAAGCAGGATCCATCTCCCAGAGAAGTCTTTATTCATTACTATCAAAACATACTTGGCAAAAGTTCTCAGTTTACTTCAAAAGTAATGAGGGCTAGAACATATCTGAGATGAGGAATAAATTAGCTGAGACACAGCATTTTTTTCCTCAGTTTTAAGCACTTCATTATGAAGGCATATTTATCAAGTGCTATTCTTTTCCAGGTTCTGACTGCTATTTAAACAGGCAGGATGAAGAAAAAGAGACAGGAGTTTCTTCCTTGTTCAAGTCAGGATTCCAGAAGAAAAATGACCCAGGCATTTTCTATGCTTCAACTCATGAGATGGATATTAAAACAAAACAGGATAAATAATAGAGGTTTCACCTTCCCATTGTTCTGGAGATGAAAAGTTCTTTCCAATGCCAAAGGTGAGAGTATTGGTTGTGACCAGCTCTTAAAATGATCTTGTGCAGAAAATAAATCCTTTCAATTGAAACTGGCTGGTAAAATCTACATGTTTGAGTTTTAGTTAGTGTGTTTTATCTGATCTAAAGCCTTTTGTTGCAGCATATGTGCCAAAAGCTAACAGCCCATTCCTGCACATGAGAAGGGATGGAGCCTCTCCAGCAGCCAGGTGGACAGGCCAGGGTGGGAAAACCCAGACAGAACCAAGAACCAAATTAACAAATATGGAAAAAGAAGGAGAATCCACCTCCTCGAGTCTAACTTGGTGCTCTCTGCCCCCTGATGAATTTATTTGCAGGGCTATTTTTCTAGGAATGGGTCTTGTCTGAATAAAGAGTTGCCTCCCTGACAGAATTGCTTCACATTCCACCAAAAATACCTAAAATTCACGGTCTCTTTAATTTTCAGAAGCCTAAACTTCAACATTTGGTCCTGGCAATGAAGGGACAATGGGTATTGCCATCCTGATTACTAGCAGAGAATATATGTAGAAGATATGGAATTCCATTTGGGAATGATAAGAGGAAATAAGAGACAAATTCCTGCATCAGGCCAGAGAGGCAACAGCTCTGCCTGCCTGGTGTTGCTTTGGTTGGTCTGAGCCTTGGAGCAGCACACATTCCATGAGTTCCAACAAAGGACCTGCTCTCCTTCTCCACTTCTGTCCTTTTAAAGAGAGATTTGTTGAATCTGTCCATTTCTTACCACTACATTCAGCACCAATATTTCATTGTTTTGAGATTTTTGTCAACATTTCCCATCTCATTCCTTGAAAATACAGGTTGTTTCCCTGGTGTCTTTGCAAACAGCATCTCACAGAGCCAGCAAAGAATTTAAATATCTTATCTTGTTTTTAACTGTAACTTTGATTCTTCAAGGGGAAGTTTTAAAAGAATATTTAATTATAACAATTTCAGGAAAACCTGATGAAAATGAAATATAAAAGATAAGGAATTTTTTGTATTCTATAAAGAAAATGTCCAGTTAAGATGAAGAAAAGTGCTTTCCTTTGTACATTTGATAATAAAATAACCTTTCCCTCTTTCATTAGTAAACCTCGGCAGGGTACTTTTTCTTAAGACTTTTTAACCTTAAATTTTTTATGAAAAGGATTTTATAAATGTCATGGACAGCTGGGACCAGCTGACAGCAGGAATAATGAGGGATGGGTGCTGTACAGAAGCTGCTGCATTCTGCACTGCTGGTGCACCTTTAGGATGACCTGTGGCACCTCTGCTACGGAGCTCTGGCTCTCCAAAATACAAGACAACAAAAGAAAGTGTTATTTTCAATTTAAAATCTCTCTTCAGAGCACTGACCAGTACAAATATAAAAAGGCTGGCTGGTGACCTATGGATGTGCTGCGGAGCTAATCTGTCACCAGCAGAGATGAACAAAGCAATCAGAGGAACACAAGCAAAAAATTATATCCTCTGCTTTGTCCACAGCTGCAGACACAGCACCAGCTGTCCTTAATAGAATCAGACTGTGGGGAGAGATCACCATTTGTTTCTAGGTGTTAGTGTCTCCTTCAACAAAAATAAATGGTAATAACACAGGCAGGAGCTTTGCTGCTGGAAAGTGCACAGGATCTCAAGAGGATTTGGGAATTAGGATGTCTTTAGGAGGTCTTCCTAAAACATAGTGGCTCTTGAAACCTCAACAGTTTTTCAATATATGAGATTTCAAAAGAGAGGCAGAGAAATTCTTCCCAGACATCCTGTAAAAGCCCCTTACACAAATAGAAACACTTTGAGTATTAAGAAGCAGCTGTCCTTGCTGGGTTTTTTAAAGTCATTAATCTGACTGCTGTTGTGATGCATCAACAGTGTTGAACGACACTCAGATATTCAGCGACTGCTACTGCAATCAAACAATAAAATAACACAGAGACAGAGGGAAGATGAAGTAATACAATTTGAAATTTTAGAAAGCCTTATTATGTTTTAACAGAATTCTGCTCCATCTCTGGAAGTCATCCTAAGAAATACTAATAAACACCAAGAATTACCAAGCAGAATAGAGGTGTTCAGAGAGACATTGAAGGGTTCTGGTGTGAGTGGTGAGGAGCTGATGGAGGGTGTTGGGTCTCCTTCTTGCAGCACAGGACAGCTCAGAGATGGCAGCAAAGAGAAAACGCTGCCACAAGATTGCCAGTCTGGATGAATGCTCTCTCTAAGGAAAAAATGTCATGTAGATCCATGGACTGCACCTGATTCACTGCTGATAAATTAGATTTTCGCCTGAAAAGCAAAGGAGCGAGCCAAATGCAGAGACCTGTGGGCTGGTACACAGATGCCCAAAGAAAGCTTCATCTGGAAAATGCCTCCCTGATGCCCAAAGGAGAGCAAAGCAAACTCTCAGGGCTCAGTCAGAGCAGCCAGGAAGTGAAAGTGGCTTGGCTTTTGCCACTGACAGCACCTCAAATCAAAACTGTACTACATTTATTACCTTTTCCATCACGCCTAATAACACAACATCATCTCAATATTGACAATTTCCCTTCGGTGCCAACAGAATATTCCTCACAAAATGATTGGTAAACACGTTCAAAAGGAGTCCAGAGCCACGCAAGTGCATTTGATGTGGGAGTCTGAGTTATTTTGCCATCGCTGGAGAACAAGCAGTACTACAGCTCTGACTGATCACCACGCTGGATACCACGGAGTGTAATTGATAAATGTCAGATCTCCTTTGTACATCAAGAGTTTTTACTGTGAAACATTGCTCTTTGAGCTCAGGACAAGAGTTAATTAAAAAGTTGGTACCAAAGATAACATCCTCAGCAGGGAACATCTATTGATCTCTCCAGCAGCGTAAGAGACAGACTGATATGAGATTATAAAATGTGCACATGGAACAAGGCTGATTTCCACAACTTTTCCTTATCTTATAAGCTCAAGACTGGATACAGCAAAATATTAAAAGTATTAAAAGAGTGGAAAATTATCCAGAAACAAACAAACAAAAAAATCAAGCCCATACTACTGTTTCTCCAAGTTATAATGTCCTTTTTCAAATTCTGGATGAAATTCCCATTTCTTTAACATGTTTATCTTCCTCTTTCCTCCTATAGCTCTTAATTTCAGTTAAAGATTGGAAATTGATTAAAGGCTTTCACTGCATTGTGAAGTCTTATACTTCTTCCCAGAGTTAATATTTGGAGACCTGATACACCACTGCATAACTGAGCTTTGCTTTATTTCCTGTCGTATTCTCCTGCACAGGAACTGAAAAAGACAAGAAAAAATAATATCAAATTCTTCTCTAGACTATGCTGCTTTATTTTCAGGAGCAATTCCTTGGCATTCTTTTACTCATTTGTGTTTTTTTTTGTAAAACTCAGTGTATGGATTGCTCCCCCAACACCTATATTATTGAATTTGGGAACTGACAATTGTGTAAAAAATTCTCTTTTTTGCAGTTTTAAAAACAAAAATTAGATGTTGGCTTCACTGCTTCTGTGATTTAAAGTTTGAAGGAACTGCTGAACTGCTCCAGTGGGACTTTCAAAAGAACAGGTCTCATGATTAAGATTGATCTCTCCATTTTTTAATGGTTTTATATTCCTGCAGGTGGTTCTGGACAGGAAAGCTGCTCTTGTCTTGTGGTCTCTTGCTGACCTCGCTGTTTTTGTTGCATCCAGGGATATCCAGGGCTCCAGGCTGGCACATCCCATCCCTCCACACCCCGTGCTGCTGTCTGAGCTCTCCCCTCCCTCGGTATGCACGGCTCAGTTCACTCCTGTCAGAGCCCAAGGTTCAAACCAGCACCAGTCACGTTTCTCATTCAAATACCCTCCCTCACACCCTGACCAGGTATTCCAAGCCCCCAGACTCTTCAGTAAAGCTGAGTTTGAGAGCAGCCTCAGCCCTGAGCTCTCTGACATTCCCTGGTTTCACTCCACGGTCATTCCCCAGCTGTGCCAAGAGCACATCTGGAGCATTGGTATTAGGGCTGGCAAAGGAAGGGCATTTCTGCATTTTTTTTTATTTCCAGAGAGTTATAACAAATGCTTTCACTTTCTGGGTTAAACAAGTTATGTAGTAGAAGTAACTTGAGTGAGGTGGATCTGGATTCAAGAGTAATCCTTGTCCAGGGAGGGCAAATTCAGTCATTCTTGGTTTAAAGAGCTGTTGGTATCTTTCCATGAACTGGATGAGACCTTCCATTTGTGGGACCTTGCTTTCTAGACTGGCCCCTCTTGCCCAGGGAGGTGCTCTGGTCTCTTCTCCACTCAAAAAGTGCTGCCAAACCCCAGCCGTTTTATAGTAAAATGCAATCATTTCACATGGCAGGATCTTGGGGCAGCATTGTTGCAGATTAGTATTTATATTAATCTAAATTAAATTACCTCCTGAGCCTTCCAACTGGAAATCCCTTATTATCAAGGACTTCCTGTTGGAATTATGGTGTAATTCAGGAGAAAACCCAGATCCCTGAGCATTAATCTTGTTGGGTGTATCAAGGCCACATCAGAAGTGATCAGCCCTGAGCATGGCTGGGGGAAAAAGCACAGACAAATTGGTCTTTCTTGGCACTCAGTCTGCATATTTGTGGAACCAGGGCAAAAGGGATCATCACATTTTAGGATCAAAACTGTTACCCAAGCTGACTTGACTCTTTTTCATGAGTTAGTTCAAACTGAATAAAAACTCAAAGACAGAAACCATCATGTACACCAAGAAAAGGAAATGGCCTGCTCACTGCTTCAAAAATGAGTGGAAAAACCCATTTTTAGAACACCCCAAATATTGAGGGGACTCTGCTGCTTTTCAGACAGGGTGAAGGAAATCCTGCAAGGGATGTGAGAAGAAAAGCTGGCAGAGCAGCTAAAAGGGCTGCTTGGAGAGCAGCAAAGGATCACAGAGCCCTGTTGTTGATGCTGTTGCTTGTTGAGGTTATGCCCTAAAAACCTGACTGTCTTTTTTTACAGAACATGCAGACACATTATGCTAAAAGACAAACGCAATCAGAATTTGTCTCATCGTTTTCTGTTTTCTCCTGTTTTTACTAAAAATGGTGGTGAAGTGATTTCGAAGGATTCCCACTCTGATTGCAGGTTAGATCAGCGTGGTGGCCTCTGCTACATCTCTTTGATATTCTCACAGGCAAAAGAATTTTTTCAGGGCTGAATCTCTTCAAAAATACCCCACAAAATGCAATCTTTGTGGAGTGTGTTAGGATTTTTCTAGACCCCCTGTCAATGCTCTCAATTAACGACCATAAATAATTCCATTTTTATTATCTTCCTTGTGCATTTTTGAATTCCCTAAGGCTCTGGTTTGAGTTCTAAGATTTTGTGTATTTACATGCATCCCAGGGGTGTTATTTTCTAACAACCTTGCTTCGGTTTTCATTGTTATGCAGATATTGTTAAAAAACAGTTTTTGGCATTTTCTCTGATCACTCAAAAACTATCTGGGCCCACACTTTTGCTTTAAAGCTCTGCCATCCAACCTCCTTTTATTTTTATTTTCTTCTTCCCTTAAACACTGATAAAACTAAAACCATTTTTAACACATTTCTTCAACTCACAGTCTTTTTCCTTCTCCCCTATTTATATTTCTTATTAATTCATTTAAATTTAAAGAACACCTTCACCTGTGAACATGGGATTTTCTGGTTCCAGTTCACTTTTAAGAGACAAGCTAAAATACTTTGCATTGCACCATCTCAGCAACAAATTTAAATAACTCTCTGACACAATTTTGAAAATGCTGTTGCTGTCATGCCTTTGCAAGATATCAAATTAAAGTGATTTCTTTCACTCCCCCATCCTGGTGGCAGAACAGACCCATGGATTACAACAGATGAATTGCACATTTTAGCCATCCATTGATCCCAATTCCATCCATGCCATCAAAAATTCCATCCCCTGCTTTGAGTAATACTTGACAAGATACATGAAGAGGCCATGAAAACAGATCATTTCTATTTATCACAGAAATCCTGCTCAATGATTTAGCCCCTCATTAGAGGTGTGATCCAGCTGCAGAGAGACAGCAAAATGAGATACCTTAATTCACAAATCTTAATGTTTGTAAGACAAACCTTGCCAGAAAAAAGACCCCAAGCCTCCACAAGCAGGCAGGACTTTTGGAGGTGTAAAACAGCAATTCCCACACCTGTTGTGAAGATGCAACCTGATTTTTTTTTAGCTGCTGAAAGCTTAGAGAATTATCCACATGGATTAAAAGGTATTTTTTTAAAACTGGTTTAATTTTACAACCTTGACATCATATTTTGGATGCAGACATATTGTTACTGCTAAATCATATTTAACTTATCTCACAAAGGAATTGCAATGATTTCCATCCAGAGAATGACATAGAAAACAGAGCACTTTTCTCATTCCCTCTCTCTGTTGCAATTTTTTTTCTCATCTGTCTTCCACTCAGAATGCACTAATGATAAAAGAAAAAAACTTAATTAAAAATAAAAAGTAGAGGTGCCTATTCTGAGCTGTGTGTGGATTTGAAAAGTACACAAAAAATAATACCCAAATGCATGTCTGTTATGGCAAGATTCTGTACCAGGAACTATTACAAGGGATATTCAGGGATGCAATAATGTTTTAAACACCAGGATACTCCATAAAGTGTTTCAGAGGAATTTAATCCAGCCATAATACACAACTAGATAAAAAAACAGCTAATTGTGCATATATAATCAATAATGTGATGTGTGCCAGTTTTATAGGATATATAAAATCTTTATGTTTTCTTCCAAAGTCTCACTTTAGAAAAAATCCCAAACCAGTTTTTTGCTGAGCTTACCAAAGTGGTCATTAGACATCCTCAACTTCGAAAGATGCTGGATTTTACATGATGTAAAGAAATTACTGAATGACTCCATTCTTCAGAACTTCCCCTCCACATCATTTGGTCCAACATTATTATAAAATGGTTTTTGCAATTGAAATCACTGCAACAAAGAAATAATTTGCAAAGTCTAAAAGAAATATTTTCATTTCCCCCTCTGCTTCCTTCTCTTCACAACCCCACTCCTGCCTCATAATTCCCAGGGAGATCAGGAATCCCATGAGAATGGTGCTCAGAAAGGGAAGATTAAAGAAAATCTGCCCTGATATATAGGACAGGAGACCCAGTGGGTCCCTTTTATCTCAAACCATTGGATAATTTCATGATCCTCCCAAGAAACACAAATCAAAGACATCACTGAAGAGCCTCGATGCTCATCTGGGGAGCTGCTAGCCCCAGCTGGCCCCTGCACATCCTCTGTGGGGACTAATCTTGGCTTAGGAATGGCCCTGAGTCAGAAAAAACCTAAACATTTACCATGATCTGGTAAAAGGACTTGGAGAATTTAGGAATCAGGGCAATTCCTTTTGATTTCTGTAGCTACCACTTCATGTGCCTGCTGGACCAGAGTGGAGCTTTGCACACAAAAAGGCAAAGAGCACCAGGACACCACAAACTGCTGCAAAGAGAGCTGGTGGCTGATTTGCTAAAAACCTTTGACACCGGCAGTAATAACACTTAGCAATAATAAAAATATCAGTAATAATAATAATAGCAATAATAGCAATAATAATAATAATAATAATAATAATAGAAATACCTGTGAAAATGCTAGAAGTTGCTTCCAGTTAAGAAAATTTAAGCTATAATATATTTTGGTATCAGTCTGCTAAAAAATAGGTTGAATAGAAGGTTGAGGCTTACAAGTGGCAAAGAAAGTAGAGCTCAGCATCATTTTAAACTGGACACAACCACTTCTCTGAACTGAAGGGAAAAAAAGACAAGACTCTAATTAGAGACTCTGCTTTGGTGATAAGGACAGCTAAGCATGGGAACAGATGGGCTCTGGAATCCCTGGGATCTCCGGCTCGGGCTTGAGAACAGACAGGCAAACATCCAGGCTTTTAATTGTCAGCAAAGCCCAAAGCAGTTTGGCCAAGGCCATCTCTGATGCTGCCACAAAATTCCTGGGCAAGGTTTAGGGGATTGCAGGGACTCAGAGTTGCTCCCAACTGGTAACACAAGTCAGGCAATGCTGTTTCCAGACCAAGAGAGTTTGGCCATCTGGAGCAAAGCCATGAAGAACCATTTCATCTCAGGGCCAGACAGCAGAGCCTGGGCTGTTTCATGTATTAATACAAATGCAGTTTCTAAAGTCCTTCACAGCCTGGGTTTCCAACAGTTCTGTTGTTTAATGCTGTTCACTGAGATGCAGCCATAAAACAACATCAGAAAGAAACCCATTGCATGAATTTTGAGAAGAAATCGTTCAGTTGCTCTAAAGAGCAGAACATTTTAGAGGCAATTAGGCAGAGGCTTCATTCTGTTCCTCATCCCTGTCTTATACCTTGGACTGTGGAAGGGCAACAGCAAAGAAGAGCAAACACTTGGCAAGTGGTTCAGCCAAGCAGAAAGATCTGAAGAAAGGAAGAGTCAAGAGAAACAATACAAAATTGTCTGGGCTTGAAAAGAGTTAATATTATGAAGCAGGATTTACTTATAAAAATACCTCAATTTCTCCAGAATTTCTTCCTTCCTCCCTAAATAATTCAACCAAAGTTCCTGTTGTCGCTGCTTGTTCAGAGTCAAAGCACATTACACAATTTCCTTCTGTATATGTTGAGGTTTTGTAAATATATGAGTAAATATACTTCTAAATGGAAAGCATTAACAGATGAAACCCACATCTAATACTGACAGTACCATGTGAGCCTAAAATTGTAAATTAAATCATGGGAGCAGTAGAACAAATAATCTAACACAGGGTGCTTAAAATCTGGATTTTTACTCTTTTAATGATTTGTTCCTTGTGCCTGCAGATATGGACAAATTATGCCATCAAACTTAACAATGTAAAAAACCATTATTCGTTTGAGAAGTTTGGTTTAAAACAGAGAAGACAAAACTCAACACTTATATTTTCCTTTGGGGGGAACTTTGAGCTATACAACATCATTGAAGCTGTGTCACAGTGGCTTTTGCTTCTAACATCGAAGTGACTGGCTGAGAGAAGGGCAGCTGGAGTGAAGTCTCCTGGTTTTTGCTCAGCTGGGCCAGGCTGTCGTGTCATGGCAGAGTAACTCTGAGTGATCCATGAGCATATTTCCTGCTGTTGTGAATAGCAGCATGGCAGCGATGAATTCTCGGTTTATTCTGAGCTGAACCCTTTAAAGGCTCAGAGAGGAACAAGCTGTGTCTGCCTGAGTGTCCTGGGACTCCTGAGACTCCTGCCCTGAGGTACAAAGCACACCAGGTTTCAGCAGAGTGTGAGGATAAGAAGGCACCAAGAACAAGGGCAGCTGTCGATAAAGCAGCCTCAGGCAAACGTCCTGCAGTGAGAAAGACAGAGATGCCAGGAGCCCAAAACATTATCCCTAAGATAGCATAGAGAAATGCAAAATTTCCCATTAAATCACAGTTAGAAACACTGCTTTTTGTTGCTGGCTTTTTCCTGGAAGGAAATTGCACAATTTGTCCCCTTTATTTGGGACAATAATCAACCCTGTGTGAGCGTGCCCAGTACAAAGCACATTCTGATTTAAGTTCCCAAATATCCTGGCAAGCCAGGCTCCAGTGATGGCCCTGATTGTGAGCCTGGACTTCTCCAGAGGATTCTGAAGCCTGGAATCCCTCTCAGCCATCCCTTCACAGACAAATCTTTAACAAGAGCACTCAATGCCACCTTTAACAAAGATTTGCGATGCCCAGAGCTTCCATCCAAGGGGGGCCAAAGCTGGGAGGGGAACAAAGGCTGGACACCTGCATGGCAATGCAGTTTCCATGTAATTATAAATCCAATATTTGCTGCAGTCAGTACCTGACAGGCAAACTTCTCCTCTGCCTTCAGCCTGAGCATGGATCACGTGCTGGATTCCAACCTGCTCCTTCCTACTCTTGGAGTCCCACTCAACACAGACAGCTCGAAGTGAATGCCATGTTCCTCAGGAGATTATTTTCTTTCATATATAACCCCACTTAGTTTACATTTATAATATTTCCATCTTGATTTGGGGTTATTAATAAAAATAAAAGCGGGAAATAAATATTATACTCTACAAAAGTGCTGGAGACTGCCACGGCCTCCAGATACTCTTGATATTGCTTGTGTATTATAAAAGAAAAAGCTATCTAGGCTTAACAAGAGGAAGATGTCTTACAGATTTTTTGATGTATTTCCACCTATTCAAACACTCTGAGTTCACAGAGTTAGCCAGAAGCAGCATGGCAAAGAGCATTAGAGAGGATATTTATTTTTTCTTTCAAGATCACAAAAAGGGACAATGTTCCATTATCAACATATTGCTAAGTCTGCATTACCAAATGCATGAGGACATCAAATATTTTTTTTTTTCTATGGGATTATCTGTATTTTCTTTATAGACAAATCCCCACTGTATCAAGTTTTGTGCTCTCCAGCAGGCTGCAGTTCACCTTTCACACAAACATAGCAAGATATATTTAATCTTCTCGTTCTCCTCAGAGTCGAGAAACAGTACAAATCTTTACACATTGCATTGTTTAAGTTGTAACCAAATAAAGACTCAATTTTTACTCCTGCTAATATAGCACATTATTTTATTGCCATTCCCTTCATCAAAGTTTTGGGGGTTGTTATATTGGTTTGAGATTCTGGCTGGAGCAAAATGAAGGGCTCTTCATAATGCAGAATGCAAACTGATCTACTGTCAGCTGGAGCTCCCGAGCTGCTGGATCTGAACAAGGCTTTGCTCTCCAAAAAAAGTCTTCAGTAGCAGTCTTAGGCTCCAGCAAACACTTCAGATCTGTGCAGCCAACACAGTCCTCGGGGAGAGCAGTTAAACCACGGGAAGCAAAAGGTCTGATGTATTATTTATGAGCTACAGCAAACATAAAGGAGAGCACTAAATTCTTGCCACCTGCAAATGGACTAGATGGCTGCCTTGGATAATCTAACAGGGAAGGACACAGAAAAACATTTCTCATTTAAAACTTGTGAATTTAGGCTGTAATAGACCTGGGCAGAGCAAGGCAAAACTGGAGCCAGGCACTAGGAGAGGTCCTGCACAGCTCCTGGCTCCTACACCGGCTCCTGACCCCTCACACCTCCCCAGCACCCCTCCCAGCAAAGTGCTGCTCAAACAGTGCTGCCATTCTGGAAATCAAACTCAACTACAGTGGGACTGAATTCATTTGCTGTTGTTTGTCTCTTCTGAACAAGAATTTGACAATAGTTTTTTTCAGAAATAAAAAGCTGGAACACCACCCACTCCTTTTGTAGCCTCTGCTGAAAGAAAACAGAGCAAAATAATAATAAAAAAATCCCATCCAAACAAACAAAGCAAACAAAGAAGCAGGAGCTCCTGGCATAATTAAGAGAAGGAAAAGCTCTGTTCCATCCCAATGTTCTCAAATCAGAGTTGCCTTTGCAGGAGATTTGATGGGCTATTTTTGATATAACTCACCTCATTACCAAGGCTTAATTACTGCCTTACTGCACAGCAAATCCGTACCCACTCCCCATTCCAGAGCCACAAATTATGCCTTATGTTCACCTAAAACCAAAAATATTCCACCAAGAGAGCTTAACCTGCATCCCATCATTGGCTTTTCATCTGGTACATTCACAAGAGTTGCACAAGTAATTCCAAATCCTCTTAGAAGCAAACTACACCTCCACAGAGATTTTATCTTTTGCCTTCCATCGTCTTTTTCTTTGCCATCCTTCTCCCACAGCAGGTTTCCAAGCAGAAGAAAGGACTCAGGAAGTTTGTTATTTGAGTCGAAATACTTAAAAAAAAAAATAAAAAAAATAAGTGTAAAGTCCAGATGGCACAGATGTCAATGTCAGAATCACAATCCTTTCAATAGTTCTTCACTCAAGGTCTTTTTTGTACCCTATTTCATATCTTCTCATGAATTAATGCAATGTCACGTTGCAGCTCTTCATTTCAAAAGATTGTCCTTCCATTCATAGGATAATGTGCAAAACTTGCAAATGACTGAAGTAAAAACTGGTTTTTTTTGGCATCTCGCAGATCTCTGACCCTGCAGTGAGGTGGCACTGACACCCTGGTAAAGGTTATATAAAGGTTATACCACAGGGAACAGCAGGGGATGGTTCCAGCTGCAAATGCAGAAAGATTTTCAGCTTTTTTTTCTTCATTAATCTAAAATATGATACATAGAGCTTGTGCTTTTTAACAGTTTATGAGCTTTCAGCTCGACATCATATCATAGAATATCAAAAGCCAATTGGCATCATTACTTTTGTCATACTGAATTAAGATTTTGGATTAATTGAGAGCTGGAAAAAAGCTGTATGAAGGTTCAGCTTCCTAAATACCAGTTGAATGTTGCTGTTCTCATGTTCTCCGGTAAAACTCTACGTTTGTAAGGAAATATTGAACGTTTTAAAACCCCACATTTTTAAAAACACTGTTCCCTTTAAGTTTAAGGGAGTCTTCATTCTAGGTTTTTCTGCTGGTAATATGAACCTTTCATTCCAATCTATTAAATTATATTTACTACAATTACTATTCCTATACAGTTTTTCATAGCACATCACTTTCTCGCCATCACAACAGAATTTAAAAGCAGTTTTTATTAACTTGTTTATGATAGTGTTCATTAAAGATTTAAATGAGCATTCTAAAATTACAATATAATGGACAGAAAACTTAGAAACAATTATAGCACTCACCAAAAAATTACCAGCAACTGTGCTCTTTATATAAAACAATTCTTTAACAAAATAAAGCACAGATCATTAACGCACTGCCTGTGTCGTGTCTTAATAAAAGCTAACTTAAAGTGATAAATTGAAAGAAAGTCAGCTAAACACTCGTCTGATAATATGAATTTTCAGTTCAGCCACTCTCAAATGCATTTCTGCTCAAGTTAAATATTCATCATGCCCCTCACTCCAAATGAACACATGAAAATAGGATTCTCAGAGCTACAGAATGTTTTACACTACAATAAATAGTTTTACACTGAAGTGACTGAAACAATTCTCATTGTGTCCTTCACAGGGCTCAACACCTTCAGCTGAGCTGCTGCACCCCACACAGAACTGAGCAGAAAATAACAACGGTGTTAATCAATGTGGTGCAGCAAAATTCATCCCCATAAATTCCCCTCCAATCTGTGACAGGATCACTGCATTCATTGTGGGAATATTCCAAACAAGAGGAGCAGACTCGTGCTACGTCTACAGAAATAATGAATAATTACAAGTGGTGGGCCATCTTCAGGGAGAGAGAGGAGGGGGGAAAAAGGGCTGCATCATTTATTTAACTTCTCTCATTGATGTGTCTGCCTTTTTATTTTCTAGGGGTTGTCTCCTGAACTTTCCTTAGAAAAGCCACAGGCTACACCCTGACACTGATTTACAAGCAGAGGTCTCCAGTGAAAGAAAAGAGGAACTTGGTTTATAAATGTATGGTCCAGGGTTGTCAAAAATTCAGAAAAAAAAATCTGAATTTCCTAAAAACATTGGACAATCATATCCAGACTTCTGCCGTAGGAAATGTGCCCAGCACATTAAAGGACACTGAAGTGTTCTTTAATCCTTTTTCTCACACATTTCTGATACCTCCAGTTAACAGATTTCTTGAGTGCTCTGATTAACTCTTATCAATTTCACACCGAGTTGCTCTTGTAGCCAAAGGGTTGGGGAAACTCACAAACACCAGAAAATCCTTTTCCTTTTTGCTCCCAGCTCCAAAACTCAGAACAGGAGGGCAGGGGAAGAGCAGAGAATCTTTAGGTGGTGCTGGGTCTTACAAAACAGGTGAAAAAGGACAGGGAGGGCAGTCAAAAGCACAACAAAGAGATGGGGCTACAAACACCTGAATGATAAAACTGGATGCCAGTTGGAAAAATGCAGGTGAAATCCTCTTGATTGCTCTACAGAGTCATATAGGAAGAAATAAGTAATTAAGTAATTCCTATAAAGACAAATAATTCATTATAACACACTTTGATAAATACATTTTCCTGTCAGCCAGCATTTGCATTATGTCTTAGCTGCTAATCCAATCAACCAATAAATATAAAATGATTGCTAAAATGCATAAATGCAATATAATAAATACAAAACTTGCTAAAATGATTTTTAAAACACATACAAAAAAAAAAAAAATCAGAGCCAAGTTTTAACTGGAATTAAGTCCGGTTTTGAATAGCAAGTAGCCTTTGAGATTTTGCATTTTGTAAAGTCCAGAAGAAATATTGATTTCCAGAAGAAAGGCAAACAGAAAAGAGAATCTGAACACAAGAGGCTTGGCATCCACTGAATGCCCTGTGAACCATTGAAATCCGTGCTGAACTCTGTGCACAATAGGGAGGAAAAGTAATTTCAGGCCTCATCTGGGACCACTGCAAGCTGGGATTTCACTGCAAGTCCTGGGGAAGAAAGGGCATCCATCACACCTGCTCCTTACCCAAAACTTCCAGCTTGAAACTTCCTCCAAGCACTGAAAACAGAGATAAAGCTGGGAAGAAGAAGAAGAAGAAGAAGCAGAAAAAGGAAATAAAAACAGCCTTCAATATTCTATAGTGAGGAAAAAGCAACTCTATAGATCAAAAGGCTGACTTATCAGTACAGAGATTTTTAATAGAAAAAATATCAAGGGGAGCACACCATATGGATCAAAGTGCTCTCCACATATGCTACTTTTTTTTTCATTTGAAAAGTAACATATGTGAGGAGATGCAGAAGTTCTTTCTGAAGATCTCATCTGCCTTCTTTTTAATTGGAATAATATTAGATTTTCTGTATAACTTAATAGCAAACGACAGTTGTTGCCTCACTAAGTATTCCTGTCAACTACAGATTGATAGATTTGGATTCTATTTTCTTGAATATGAATGTTGGAGTCGTGAGTAGAAAAATAACTGCACAGAAAAGAGACTGAAGACTACACAGTAGGAAACACATGGAAACCATGGAATATTGTGTGTTTATATAGATAGAATTTTACTGGGCCTTTAGATTCGAAGGACTTGAGGACTTCAGCAAGGCCATGAGATGTATAATCAAAAATACACATTTAAAAAGTCACAGCTGCACATCTCCATCTGCTTTTGGATATTTTTTGTGACTGGTCTGAACTGGCTGAAAGCTTATTGCTAATGAATCTCCCAGCCTCCAGACCTGCAAGTCAGCATCCATTTGTCACCGTGTCAGAAACTGGAAGCATTACCTAAACATCAGCTTCTGCCTTTGTTTCATTCACACTTGCAGGAAAAGTTTATTCTCATTATTGACAAGGTGGTGACTGGCCAAAGGTTGGACTCGACGATCTCAGAGGCCTTTTCCAACCTTAATTATTCTGGGATAAGACAACAGCTTTCATTTAAAAGTGAGCAATCCAGTAGTTTGTGCAAAAAGAGAGCTCTTCAGAGCAGGTTATGCCCAAGATTTTACTGCTGCTGCTAATCAACCTGAAAAAGTTGTGTGTCAGTAAGACCCGTCCATCTCAAGATATCAGGGGCCTCTTTAAAAGATGTGGGGGCATATGAGAGAGTTTCAGAGATATTACTCAGGTAGGTAGCTGCAAAAATCTGTCTTAACCCATAATTTGTGTTCTGAAGAAATTGCAGGATTCACATTTAAACAAAAGAAAAAACATCAGCATTATGATGTATGGTCCTTCAGAAAGGTCCTAAGTCTGGTGCTGAGTTGAAATCTTAACGAGGCTGAGAGCGATGCCAAGTCACAGCACAAGGAGTGGCTGTTTCTGAGTCAGGGCCTGGGCCAGCTCAGTTCCATTAATGTTTTACTCCATTATCTGAGAGCTGACATCTTTTCAGTAATTACTGCAGATGATACCACCTCTAGTGTAATTAAAGAACGATTATTTAGAGTGAAGTGAGCCAAGATCATCCCCATCCTCTGTTTAGGCCAAAGCCAAAGAAGGCCTTGTCAAATAAAATGGATGTTTTGCATTAGGGAGCAAAAAAAGGGTGATGTAAAGAGTCAAGTAATTTGATGGGCAACGCTGCAGTGGAATTAATTCAATATGTTCAATAGGGCCAGTTCCATGTGCAGTAATATTGGACAGATGGGGATGATGGCTCTGTACTTCCCCTGCCTTTGCATTAGTGATTCAGGACTTAGAAAGCAAACCTCAGACAGTGCCTGGCTGCCTGCCCGGCCACAGAAAGACTGGAAGCAAAACACATTAAATGCTCCTGCAAATCTACATCCTCTGCAACCCTTCTGCAACAAACCTCTTTCGAAATGACCCCTTGGACAGCAACCAGAAAAATAACAATCATTGTAACACCAGCCCATAAACTTCTGGGATTAACGATTAAATAATAACCAATGAGAGCTGAAAAGAACAATTCACTCTGTGTGAATACTAATGAGAGAGGGTTGGATGCATCCTTTGTTTTTGATGGTAACTAGGTAGAGGGACTAATTACAAGTCTTACATAAAGCGTAAATTGCATATTTTAAGGAATTGCTGAACAGAAGAATGGAGTTAATAAATGCATTCTATCAGACACAGGAAGGTAAAAGGTCCCATCTGACCAACACATCCATTTCCTAATCCATCAGGGTCAGTGTTTATACAGCAAAGGTCACCCTTGGTCAATTGACAATAAGAAGTTTTCCCATCAGGAGCTGATGAAAAGTTGGGTATTCCCAGATTTATAGGAAATAAGTTCAGCTGCAGGGACAGTGCAGACACCTTTCCAGGTATTGAACATCCTGCAAATGCCACCCACAAAATATAGGCAGCTTCCCTTGCTCTGAAAACACACATGGCATTATTTACACTTAAAAAAACAGATGTAAGAAGAAATAGAATATTATCTGGAACCCTGGATGTTGGTGGCCTTGCTAGGATAGTTGGATGTCCACTGAATTATTTGGCTTACATAACTTGTATTTAGAGCCTGCATAATTCATAAAATAATCCTCAATTTCAAGAGATAAACAACAGAGGAGAAATACTTTTAACTTTTGACCACTTCATTTTTGAGTTTGTTAAATTCCAGAATAGCTTACTATTTTTAGTGGATTAATTTTTGTCTTCTAGCCTCATGTGAGGAAAGACACTGTGAAAGACAGTGTGATATTAAACTATCAAAGCTGTCTCTCTCTTGTAGCAAAATATTGAAAAAGTGGGCTTTGCTTTGCAATTAAGATTCCTGAACTGAAGGTTGGGCTTCTGCTTCAGTTATGTGAAAAAAAATACTTGAGAAGTTGAGGGGGAAAAAACTTAAAATTACTTAAAGAATCTGCAGATATCAAAGACAGAAGGTGATGCAGTGGAATGAAAAAAAATATTGACACTGAATAACGGTTGTGGCTGATTATCAGCAGCTTTCCTGAAAGCCATCCTCCTTTCACCAGCATGACAAGCTGCATTTCCAGCACCAAGAAAGCCCTGAGATTTGAGGCTGACAATCCACAAAGAGCTCTTCTGGAAGGAAAATTGAGCAACCACATCTGTCCATTTACCAAGCAGAGATAAAGGCACTGAGGAGCACTGAAATGCCCTCGGAGGTGGGAGCTGGCCACAGCCTCTCCCTGCTCTCCTCAAAGCACAGCAGGAGCATTTCCAGCAGGGTTTCCTGGTCCCAGGATGAGCAGAGTCCCACAGGTAAATCCCTGCAGCAGGGATGGGAGAGCAGCCCAGCCAGCATTCCTCCTGCCCCATGGCTGTAGCAGCACACAGAGGATGCTCCTCTCTCTCCACCTGAGGTAAGAACAGAACCAGGGCAGCCTCTCCCATCATTTTAATCTCAGCTATTTCATGATGAGAATTGGATGCAGCTTTTATCCCAAGTTTATTCTGCTTCATTTGCCTCAGGAATGGGCATCAGATCAAACAAAAGCACAGAAGAGCCTCTAGACTGCAGAATCCCGAGAGGCAGGGCCTTTCATTGTGCCAATCCCACAAACAAGCACAGAATAGCTAAACTGAAGGTAACTGTGGACTGTGTGCAGCAGTCAGGATCATTAATTTCTAAATTTGGCCTGTAACTGTGCGTGTTCTGTCTGGGTGATGCTGTAGACCTTGAATGCGTCCTTCAAACTGCCTGACACAAAAATTGGGCCATATATTCTACCAAAAATCTGAGTTTAAGAGGGGACAACCTAGGGACAGTCACCACTAGCAGAGTCTCTTTTTTCCTTAAATAACTTTTACCTATCACTGCTGCTTTCAGTGAGTAAACCAGAGCGTGGAAAGCAATCCACACTCTCTGGATGAGGAGCAGACGAGTGAAAGCAAGCAGTGCATTTTGTCTTACAGCCAAACACGGGAGATATTTTGTACCAGAATGTCTCTGAGCAGCACTTGCAGCCATCCAGGATCCCATGTATGTGCTCCACTTAAGGCAGATCAAAGTCTGGTGTCAAAGTTCTCTGCATAATACATGTACACAGAGCAGCATCCTGAGAAATAACACCCAATGCATGTTGCTCTTGCATTAATATGATTTTAAGGCGTGATTTACATTTGTTTATTTAAAGCACCATCGTATTTCTGGTCTGTAACAGCACTCAGCAGCTCTCAGTAGACAATAAAAAGATGTATGACCTCAGACAAGAAATAAACATTCAAAATATTTTAGGGAAATAATGCCTTAGGTGCCCCTGCGTGCTGTCCTGCACAGGAAATTAATTTGAAGATCATTACAGTCAGATATCATTAAAGATAAGAATTACAGTATGGAAATGAAGCTGTGCCATTTCTGACATGTGTGTTCTCCTTTCCATAAAGGTGTGTTTCAAACACAGAAACAAAAGGTAGACTTTAGGGATGACTTTTAGAAGCCTGATGATTTTTGCCATTTCCATTCCCCAAATTAACATGATAAACAAAATACAGCATATATGCTCTGTTTTAAGTGGAATTTTAAATTTAAATGTTGTTAAAATTGATGAAGTTAAAATGTTACATTGTAATTATACATTAATTTGGAATTGTCAGAATCAAATGAAACAAATTATTACAAAATTCTGTATGATAACCCTTCTAATACCTATGCTGAATAAAGCAAAATCTCACACATATCCCTCAAAGCTCTCAAAATATTCAAGTTTTCGAGCCCTAAATATGGCAATGGTACAAGGGTCACAGAGCTTCATCTGGAGTTATTCACTTCACAATTATTTTTTTTTTCTAGATGAAAGAAAAAAAGACACCCCTGATATCCCCCATGATTATCATGGAAATGATTGACCTGAACAGTTATTCACTGGGAATACTGCCAGAACAGGATTTATAATAGAATTATTATCATTTCACACAGTGAGAACCCATCAGTGGATCAGGGACTCAGCAACCCAAGTCCTACAGGAGACCCTGCAGCTGCAAACAGGTTGTTCATGGATGTGTTTTTCCACTTAATGAAAAGACCCTTCAACATCTGCCCTCCCTGTTTCACTGAGACTTCATGAAATATCTGCCTGAAGTCTGGAACAGAACAACAGGGACAATAATTTTGGGAGTGGTGGGAGTACTGAGGGCCTTTGTCCCAGTTTCTCCCCATCCTACCTACCTTCAACAGGTGACAAAGAGCTCCACAGGGCACCCCAGAATGACCAGAAATCTCTCTGGGGAACTCTTTTGCCATTTCTAGTCAGTTAACTGATTAGTGGTACAAAATTTCAGAAATATCTCTTCTTACTAATTATGACATTTTAACATTCTGATGTTTCAATGTCTTCCAATTTCTGACTAAAATTCACATCCCAACTTGGCTAAATCCTGACCTAAAGTTTTGTAGGGATTCACACTGGAAAGCTTGTTTACAGCTTGCTTTTAAGGTTATGAAACCTTTAAAACAGTAGCATTTTAAACATGAGCCTTCAACAACAATATCATCCTCCACAAGCAAATTTTGCTTTATGTAAAGTGAAAAGTCGATGTTACCTTAGGCTGTGCTTCTTATTTAAGTTCATATAGGGCTACACCCTAGAAGAAAGTTCCCTTTCTGAAATGTCAGAATAAGACTAGGAGAAGGGGATGACTTATTTTCTGCCTGATGCCATCTGATTCTGAATTTAAATGAGAAAAACCTCAGGAGACTGGTATTTTTCCTAGAGAATCATATGGTGCTTCCAACGAGAAAATATTTACAAGTGAAATGCGGTTGGAAAGGACTGATGTTAAATGCTAGTGTCACCAGAACTGCTTGGATTTGTTCAAACACTTGTGCAAGTCTAAAACCATTATTCCTCTTTGCTGATCTTCTTCACATTCCATAGGAGGAAGTTTATACAGCAAGCAGCCAAAGAGATGCTTTATATATATATATAATATATATAATTATATATAATTAGAATCAACATGTCCATGGTCACTACCTCTTCCTCATCCACCTACCTGTTATACCTAAATTCCACTGGGGTAAATAATACATAATTAATACAAGGTATTTATAAGGAGCTGAATTGCTGAGGTGGTCAGGTGCTTTTCAGAGGAAAATGAAATTGAGCTTATGTAAGAACACGAGTGCATTTTGCAACCACTTGGCATCATCAAGGATCTCTCAGAGAGGAATTCTGTGCTGCCTCATGTATTAGCAGCGTAGTTTCCAGCCCAACCTGAATTCCAGTAAGATATTTCTGTGTAAAAGGAGAAAGCTGGGGGCCCCAGGATGTGGTTGTGCTGCTGTCCCCCTTGGCTGGGAGAGTTTGGTGTCCCCAAACATCTTGCCAGGGGAGCAGGACGTGTCAGGAGGGGCCAGGCTGCTGCCTCCCACTGCTGCAGCACATTTGCTGTAAATGGTAATTTAATAAGTGCTTCCCTGATTACTCACTCGACAGAAATACCAACTGTGATTGTGGACTGCTGCAGCATCTCACCCCCAGCCTGATAATCAACTCCACACTTTGCATGTTTCTTGAACTTGAGCTGAAGGAAGCGATAGATTTCCATTTCAATGAAAAGCAAAATCTTTTAACTGCAAACCAGCTGCAGTGAGTGAGAAAGAGATGCAAAGTTTTTTGTTTCCCATTAGAAACTCTCTCCTATCCACAACAGTGGTCTTATTCCTCCTCAATTTAAAATTCTATTCTAGCAAGCAACCATAAATACACTTTGCAAGAAGCTTCTGAGGAGCTTCAAATACATATTTTATTTTTTCCCCAGTTGTGCACCTCTTCCAACTATTAAATATTAAAATTTTACTTTGCCACGCAGGTCAGTTCAAAAAATCAAATAAACTCCATGGAAAGTATCCTGATGTTTTTTCTAGTAAAGCAGAAGTCTAAAATGAGAACTGAAAAGGAGGCAAAGGGTCAGGACCATAAAGATTTTATTTAAATAGTGTTTCAGTTTGTTTACTGACAGTTTATATATCTGCCTACAGCATTTTGAATGAGCCTCTGTATGCTGTGGAACTCTAAAAAATTAAATAATAATAAAAAAATTACAGCATACAGGTAGGAAAGGCATTATAATAACAAAATTTAGTGATGCTAATGATGGACTGAACCTGAATATCAATATGTGATACCAGCCAGGGACGGGTCCTGGGAAGGATTTGTTTGTTTTCCATCAGGGCACATGAGCACAAGCAGAGTCACTGGGACACAGCTCTGCAGCTTCTGGGCTGCATCAACCCAGAGCCCGAGATGAGCAGGACAGGGACCTGGTGACACCTTCAGTTTGAGCTTTCACATCCTCCAGGTTCTGCACTGCACTGGTTCCTAGCTCTGAGCTTCAGATAAAGTGTCAGCCAGTTCTCTCCCAGCTCAGGCACACACAACAATCCTTTCCCAGCCCAGAACCGAGGACAAAAAGCACAACCAGCCCCGGATTGAGGAGAGCAACCTGGGAGGATGGGACTGCATCACCTGAGGCTGGAATTGCACAATTCACCCCAAGGTGGAAATGGACCAAAACTTACAAAAGTGTGAAACTCGTGAGCCCTGGCCAGGCTCTTGCACTGCCCAAGGTGGAGCTTTGAAGGGCTTTTAATAAATCCCCACTTTATTCCTTTATCCCTGCCCAGCCCCTGCTCCAGGCAGCCTCTCCAGGCACAACAGGTCCTTATCTAATAAAACCTAATTCCAAATTGAGTTATGGAATTAATTAATTAGATTATTAATTTTAGTGAAATATAACTGTTCCTGCATGCTTCAGACAAATAGAAAGTATAATGCAAAGCAAAGAAGGTATGAACTAAGTGGGATAAAGATAACTAATTGAAGAGTCTTCAGCCACAGCTGTATAATTGTCACCATTTGCTTAATTGGACAACAACCACCTGATCTGCTCTCTGGTGAATGTCACAGATGCACTGGGATAATTGAGATTTTGGCATTGGTGGCCCTGAAAGCAAAGCAGCCTGGAGAGCTCAGGAAGGTGCTCGCTTTATGTAACATTTCCTTTGAGACAGCCAAAAGCAGCCACAACTTCAGGAGATCCCAAGAATGATGATTATACCATGAGAGAGACTGTCCTGCCAAGCAGTGGCTCTTGGCAAAGCCATTGCAATTCCAGGGAATAACATTCCAGGGGATGACCAGCCAGGATGGGAGATTTCAACAAATTCAAGAGGTCTGATACTCACAAATAACAGGCAAAGAAAAACAGAGCAAGCAAAGCTGTTCTGAGAAGCCATTAAAACAAAACTTAAACACAGGAGGGTACAGATGTATCCCATGAAAATGGCTAAATGTCAGGACAATATGCATAGGAGGACATAGCTCACCACACTTTATTTATCAAAAAGTTTAAGGTCAAGCCTTTGAGATCGGCTCTTGCTCTGGAGATGAAAAATTTGGCAATTGGCTCAGTCTACCAGACAGAAATATGAGATTAAATGGCTGGAAGATAAATTAAAAACAGTCAAAGGGAAGGTTCAATTTTGTAATAGTGCCAGCAGAGGGGCAAACAGAAGATTTTTCAACACTAATCATCTTAAAGATGCGTTGGCTTCTTTTTTTTTTTTTTTTTCCCCTCTAAGATCTGTACCAATACAAACAAAAATTAATTCATGAAGTCAGACTGTCTGACAACAATACTCCCTTCTGGCTGCATAATCTATTACCTTGCTGCTCACAACCATCAGTCTTTGCATCTTACATAAACAAATATTTCATTTCATTTTTTAAGCTGGGAGTTAGTTTGGAAAAAAAAAACTAATTTAAACTAACTTTTCCCTTTAATAAAAATGAAATAAAATTGTCTGTATTATAACTTGGCTGATTTTTTTCTTGTAGTCCTTTTGTTTCAACTTACAGAATTAAATGTAAGCTGCTATTACAAATGCAATACTTTCTAAATTTATTTTTACTGCTAAAGTCATCTTTTCAGGCTTACATTTTTCATCAAAATATCACTATCACTTTTGACACAATTTATAAAATATCAGCAATACAAACCCTTACTGGCAAATACAATTTTGTATTGTGATTCGACTTTTATCTAAGCAAAAAATAAATTATTAAAAATTAAATAAAAGGGATACAGTAAGAATATTGCAGGCAGCATTAACCTGATCATAACATTCTCAGAATTTATCCCATGCTATTCTTCCATGTCACTCCCACATATTATACTGCCTTATCATCTCCGTTCTTATGTGCCACTATTAATATTTAACTATCAAATGTCTTTTACTGGAAGATGTTTAAAGATTACATGACAAGGAAATAACCATTCCTGGAGCTGCTACAGACCAAATTATATTCCAGATTGGAAAGCCCTTCTATCTAAAGAGTAAATCTGCACACACCTTTGCTAGATGTAGTATCTACTCACACTTGGGTCCAGGTGTTCTCTGCAGCACCTCACAATCATATTTAAAGTGTGAGCCCTAAGCAGTCCCATCACTTCCACCAGTGAAACATTAACCATGTGCTTGAATAATGGGTTGAAATCTGAATTTAAACCTCTTGTCCTCTCACAAGGTTTTGGCCAGTTGTCAAAATCACATTTATAAATTTTATCAAAACAGCACTTTAAACAAGGCTGTGATTAGGTAAAGGATTAGTTCCTCTGTGAGCCTAAAATGAACCAAGGTACCCAAAGTGAGGAGGGTCACAGCCTCATTTTCAGCACTCCATTTTCAGACTCCATGTCTTTAATTTATTTAAAGTGGTATTATTTTTTTCTTAGTAAATTAATTTCATTTTTTCTGACTAAACAACAAGCAAGGACATTCCTCCACTTTTTGCTGAGGCTGCACTGCTGATCTGGGAGGAGAGAGAAATTCTGCTGTCAGCCTGATTTACTGTTTGATCTCTTTCCAATTCATATAAAACAAATAAATAATAATGAACTCGCCATCCTCAACATAAACTCTCTTTCTGCTCTAACTGATGAAAGCATTTTCGGTTGTTTCATTCTCCTGCTCCCCGTGTTGAAGTTGTGCCTTTGTGTGCCAGTCCTACAGTGCCAACACTGCAATGGTGGCAGAAGTTAAATGGATGCCAGAGATAGAGCTTGTGATTCTTTTAAGTATTTTGGAAGCTTCCAAAAGTGTTGAATCAATCAGTAAAACCAACAGGGCCATCATCTAATTTCAGGTTTATTTCCTTCAGAAGGCATCTATCCGAAATTACCATCCTGTCAAAAGTTACTTTTAAAATTTTTTAATGACTCCTGAACACACTGTAACTTGGCATTTAGATCTGATGGCCTTTCTAAAACATCCCTGCAGTCCCTCAGCCAGCTCTTCTGATCATTGCACACATAATTGATATTAGCTCCAATACTGCCAGGCAGAAATTAGGTCACTGTTCTCGCGGCAGTGCTTTCAGCACAAGCACTGATCATACAGAACACCGTGCCTTTCACCAATGATACACAATTCCTCAGCAAAAAATGGAAAATTCAAAGGGAATCCACAGTGACTGTGAGAAGAGAGCTTTGGATTCAGAGACTTGAGTCTAGAACTTGACAAAAAGACAAAGGAATGACATTTTGGCAAAGCTGATGCAGTCACATGATATGAAAAGCATTCCAGTGGATCACAGAATAACCTAAGTTGGAAGGGAACCACAAGAAGCATCAGAATCCAACTCCAACTGCTCAGGACAACCCCAACAATTCCAGGAGTGTTGTCCAAAGGCTTCCTGAAGGTTGTCCAAATCTTCCTCCTGCAGGTTTGGTGCTGTGCCCATTCCCTGGGGAGCCTGGTCAGTGCCCAACCACCCTGTGGAGGAAGAGCCTTTTCCTGATACCCAGCCTAAACCTCCCCTCCCAGAGCTTCATGCCACTATTTGGGAAATATTTTATTGGCATTTGGCTTTTTCTTTCTTTTAATTGAGCTCTGTTTACACCACCAGACATAAATCCCTGTGCTTGGCCTAAAATTGGTGGAAAACTGAATTCCCTAAAAGTTTTTAGAACCATCTGGTCCCCAGCGTTTAAAACCACTTTTTCTTCTATGTAGGCAATACCATAACAAATCCAAGCTGTAGAAATAAAGTACTAAAAGGCTATCCTTTCTTCTCCCACATAAACATTTAAACCAATCAACATGACAGAAGGTGCACATTAGACAACATTTCCATCACTGAGGAAAAGCTACTGAAGTAACGAGATCCAGATGTTCGACCAAAAAGAAATTTATCATCCTCAGAAACCCCCAAATTGTGTCTGATGTTTCATACAAAGGTTGTCTAATTTGCTAATGTGCATTTTCTTGCAATGTAAGAGAAAAAAGCACACCTGTCAAGAAACCTGTTTTGCACACACATTGGAATGACATCTGTAGCAGCTCAGCATCAGGGAAATCCAGACACCATTAAATTAATTTGAGCATGCCTCCCTTTGTACAAATTTCTCTGGAAATCTTCAAAGTGAACAGTATAAATATGCCTAATTTATTTACTTTTTTACAACATCTAGGGGTAGATTGAGGAGGAAAAAAAATGCTGAGGAAGCTTTTTGAATAATACCTTCATAGGCTGTTTTTTTACAGAGCTTAAGTTTTAATCTTTGAAAGTTTTGAATAAATTCATCAGTAGAGCCACAGGGCTGGAGAGTTCAACACCTAAGTTCAGTATCACTTATCTACAACATATATGGAACAGCATCTTCAGAACTGCCCTGGTGAAATAAGACCCAGTTACCATCATATAAACACCTGCAACAGAAATTGAATTCTCTGTTTAATCTGACAGAGGAATTATGAGAATCTACTGAAGAGTTCTACCAAAATCAGTCTTATTTCAGGGGAAATTTTTCATTGATGTTTTGCAATTTTATGACTTGAGTTTTTCTTCACTATAAGGTGAGGGCACAGGAAGAGGTTGCCCAGAGCATCTGTGGCTGCCCCTGGATCCCTGGAAGTGTCCAGGGTTGGAGCACCCTGGGACAGTGGAAGGTCCCTGCCCATGGCAGGCAGTGGGATGGGATGGGATGGCTTTAAAGTCCTTTCCAACCCAAACCATTCTGGGATTTAGGATTGTAGAGAAGGAGAAAATAACAGTAGATGCAACAGTAAAAATAATTTTTTATATATATATATATGGAAAAAACAGGGTCTTTTTCTTACCTAGTGACATATTTTACTTGTGAGTGATGGAGCTCTGAAACTCTCAGAACTTCCCTCTCACGGTGGCTCCACTGTTGGCTTATTTTTCACTTTAATCTATAAGGGACTATTTCTACCAAGATTGTATCTGATAACTCCCACCTGCTTTTGTGAAGATCTTCTCAGCAAGATTCACGGGGTTTTTCTCTCAGGGACACCCTAACAGACCTGGCTTTTCTTCACTCAATACACAAGGTTGGAATAAGAGGCTTCTGAAGAAGGAATTTGATCTAATGGCAGACTTAAGCACATCTTTTAATTATCACAAGGTATACGATTTGTCATATAATACTTCCCTTCCCATAAAACTGCTGAGATGTTAAACTTTAAAATGCAATGCAGGTATTACACAAGTGAATTATTTTACTTATTTTCCATATATTACAGCTGAATAGCAGTTCACTAGAGCTACGGTTGAAAATTGCTTACTTCTTAATAAAGGGCTATTCCAAACTCTCCACCTGCTGACTCAAATGCTTTAGAATTACTGTGCTTCAGGGTGGTGGCCAAAATATTGGGCAATTTGGAAAACAGGTTCTTAAGACATAGCTCCCTTCTCAAATGAGTTTGTATCATTTTTTTCTTATCTTTTTTTCACAAATTCAGAACTGAAATGATGGCAAATGACATTTTCCTTATCATGGAAGAAATGCTGTAAGATAGATGAGGTAAACATTCACAATCTAAGCATGAGAAAATGAAGCATAAAGTGAAATATATCTTTAAGTTAACCTAGAAATGGTTCAGCTGGGGTTTACAGCTTTTCCCAGTGGCAGAGGAGATGCTCATCCTGCACGAGAGGATGCTGCAGTGTATCTGTACCAGTTTTCTAGGGGTGTTGTGCACATAACTCAGCCTGAATCCCAAAATGTTCTGTCTGAAACCCCAATTTACGATTTCAGTGTCTAATTTTAAACACGTGATTTCCCTCAGTGACATTGCAATAAGCATTAATTATTTATGGAGGAGATAAGGAGAAGCAGCCACGTGTTTTGCATGACTGAACCGAGTCTGGCTAAGAGAAAGAAAAGACCAAATCCCTTGGTCAGGTTATCAATAAAACTCCAGCTTGGGCTTGGCTTGGCTTCTGTTCACTCTTTACCAGCTGGTGGCACAGCTCAGACACAGGCAGGAGCAGAGGGAAAGAATTCAGGGATAATATGGGAGGAAGCAATGAGAAGTGTCACAGACCCCTTTGCAGACAATACCTGCAGGCTCTGCAGTGTGATGGCTCACACAGTGCCAGGCAGAAATTCCTTGCTCCTGTGAACTCTACTTTTCCAAATTCAATACAACAATTGAAGAACTGATAAAAAAACAGCGCCAACCTTTAGATTTTCTTCTTCATCTCTTGATGAACTGAAAGGCATTGAGTCTAAAGGGATGCACAGCAGTGGACACATCATCACTGTGTGGTGAGGAGCACTGAACCCTCCGTGACCTCCCGGGCTTTTGTGGCAACAGCATCCATTTTCAAACTTCCTCTTCTGAGAAACTGAGGTGAAAGTGACGGTGGAGATTTGCCAATTCCAGAACTCTGATGGATACATCGACCCACAGCTGTGGCATGAAATATGGAGAAGCCACCAGAAGCTTAGCACAGGTATGGAAATCCAAGATTAGGGTGAGAGCTGCGGACAGACACCCTTAGTACACTCCACATCCCCTCCAGACAGGGTGTGAGAGTTGCTGCTCCTCCCACTTTAAAGCTTCAACATAGCTGAGTTTGGTTAAAAAGTGTAAGATTTCCTCTCACTGATCAACATTACCTGTGGGTTTGGGATACTTGGTTTGTTTAGGTCTTTTGGAAACATCTCTCCAAACCCCAGGCAGCACATATCAACAACCAACTCCTCAGCAAAATATCAACAGGAACACTTCAAACACATCTGTGCCTAATTCCAGCAATAATAAAAACTTCAGTTGCAAAAAAATGTGATGATTCACAGCTAATGATGAGGAGAGTCAGGACCCCTCTGCAAGGTCAAGAAAAAGTAGGAACTTATTAATATGCAACTCTGACCTGCTGTGGCCTGGTAGAAAAATACAATCCCTAGTAGATAATTTTCTTGCTCTACTAGTCTTAAGTTAAAGCTATTACACAATTTTCATGTATTTTTATGATTTGAGTAAAAGTGTCTTACCTCTGAAGAGAAAAAATAGTTAATAACTGGTCTGAGCAAACTCCTTATTTGATAAGGGTTGCCTAATGCCTCATGTCATTCTGGTGTCTCATATAGAATATAAACTAATACAGAATGGAAAACGCCTTTAAATTAAACAAAAGGTTTGGATAGACAATTGCTTTTTATCTTTCTTAATGATGCTCTAGTGGATTACAGCTGATGAATAGTTTTTTGTAATACTGTAAACCAATTCTGCTTTGTTGGTTTATGAATCTGCCTTAAAAAAACACCCACAGATATGGTGTGAAAACAGTACTGCAACTAAATCTCATAAAGCACCCAGCAAATAAATAACAATTTAATGGGTTTAGTGAACGTGTTGCATTCCACAGAATTCAGTTAATTAAACAACAACAACAAACCACCACCACTACAACCCCTAAATAATTTCTGATCTTTAACCTTTCTGAACAGTTATTGTTAGCTGACCCTGCACTGAGCAGGATCCTGGACTGGAGATTTCTTTCAATCCAATGATCTTATGATTTAATAACTCTCAGGAGAAAATTATTTCCCCTAAGACACTATATAACATCAAATTTATAAGACTGAGCAGAGAAAAGGAATAAAATACTAATGGTTAGCTCCTGGGGAATGAAGTGACAGAAAGGAACAGAATAAATAGAGCATCCTGCATTAGGGCTGAAGCACCATCATAGCCATTACCCTGAGAAATGTCCATTTAGAGGTTCCCCAGCACCACTACAGAGCCACAACTCTGTACTTTAACCACCTTGTGAAAGAGGATGGTCGTTTCTAAAAGTGTTTAAAATAAACTACTAACATGATAAACCGCTATGACGACTTAGAATGTTATTTTTGAGTGATTTATTATAATAATCTAGGACTACTTAGGTGTGCTCACGTTTATCTTGAGTTCAAATGCTGAAAAGTTGTCTTGGTGTCTCCACAGACACTCAATTGGCTAAATGAACTTAGCAGCAATTCTCTTAAATTATTAATTTGAGTTTAATCTTTCATTACTTTGGAGAACAAACCCAAAATAGAAGGCCTCAACTTACAAGATGCCTCTAAATGATCCACTACATGAATTAATGCCACTGGCAATAAAGCCTTTTCCTCCACCATGAGCACCTTGAGAGGGCAAAGAATCATCAGCTCATCTCACCAGAGAGATGGGAATAAGGCTGAAGAGTTCTGAATTAAAACAAGCATGGTAGCTGAAAGTTCAGACCAGCTTTGAGAACAGCATATTTGGAAGTGAGATGTCAAAGTACAGATGCACCAAAACTCTGCTGATACTGGAAAACTCCAGAGGAAGCTTCTCTCACCCAGGAATGCAGCACATTGACCCCAGAAATACACTGCACCTGCTGGCTGACTGCAGTGAAATTATCTGACACTCCCAGCCCATCAATGGGAGTCAGCAGTGCTCATCCCCCTGGTTTTGGTTAAATCTCACCCCAGCTCAAAGAATTAAAAACTGTCTCATACCTGTTGAGTTCTACACAAATGCAATCTTCCAGTTTCGTGTGTGGAGGTGAGAACACAAGATGTAGAAGCTGCAGGATGTTGTTTGGATACTCTGCTGAAGATATTCACGTGTGAAAACAGTTCTGAGATGAAACCAATCAATAGAGATGCTGCCTGGCTGAAAGGAAAAGTCAGGACTGTTCTACTTTTGCTTAGTCTTTCAATATGATTTACATCTAAGAGTGTCTATTAAAAACCCTGTTGCTTTTCTCTTTGATCTGAAGGTGTCAAAGAAGCATAAGTTCTAACACAAGGCTTATTATTTCAAAAATCTGAACTTCTTTTGAATGCAAAATCAGATAGACTGACATCTTTTTATAATGTATGACAAAAATGTTGTATATTAGGAATTAAAGAGATCAAGACAATTGACAGAAAGACTACAAAGGACTGGTAAATCAATAGAGTGAATGAAAGGTATGAAAAGGCAAAAAATAAAAAGAAAAATCCACGATTCTGTTTAAGCCAATGTGGCAGACAATACAACAGGGAACAATAGAATAAGCTGAAACACAATAAAAAAAGTGGCTTCACTGTTAAAGAATGAAAAATTTTTTTTGGGTATCAAATAATGGACAAAGATCATTATCCAAAACCAAATCACAGATGTTACTTTTACTCACAGGAGTTTAGAGAACAAAGCAAGCCTGTCCAAATCCAAAGATCACTGGAATAAGTCCTTGCAGGCCCAGGTGAGTGAAGGTTTATTGGTGAAGAGTGGAGGAAGGATGGGGCACAAGCACACAGACATCACTGTCACTTAAGGGTGCAGAAGACAGAGTCACAAGCACTGAGAGTTTATAAGGGTTAATTATTAAACTAATGCTCATTAGATAAAATTTTAAACAAAAGGCTTCAACTAGAGCTCATAAACACCATCAAAGAAAGTTTAAAATTCTTCCCTGACATCCTTTAATTTCCAACAGTTTTTTTTCCAAAGTTCCTTAAAAAGCTCAAAAATTTAAATTCCATTAAGAGTCCCTGGAGAGTCAAAAGATTATTTCTAACCCACCTGAATTAGTGCAAGTTTGTCCCCAGTGCCACCCAGAAACAAAAAGCAAAGGTGACATTTCTGCTCCACGTGGTGCCTTCCATATTTATCCTTCCACAGGATCCTTCCACAAGGTTCAGGACACTCCAATTTAATATTGAGGTGTTCACAGTGCTGCTGTCACTCAGCAGAGTAAATTAGGCTTGTTTTCAGCATCCCTTCAGTTGAAAAAAAAACAAAACAAATATAAACTCAGTAATTCACTCTCCCAGACTGGAACCGATGTGATTTGGATGCCACAGAGGAAAAAGGAGTAGAAATGCAAACATTTTTATCATTCTCATATTTTTCTTATATATATATAATGCAACTATTAAGGTGAGTCCACTTGAAAACGTGTCTGCATTTTGTTGGGTTTCTCGCCACACATGACAGATGTGTCTGGGTTCTGCTCATCCTTCCTCCACTCCCTCGACACACACCCTGCCTTTCCTCCACTGCTGATCACTTATTTGGAATGTGACCTGAAATTGAACATTCCTTGTAAAAATCTTCCCCCAAAGCACACTCACGTACGTATGAGGAAGATACATTTTTCTTTCATTATATCAAGGCCTGGATGTTTCACCTACAAACTAATAACCATTCTTTCCCATGGCAAAATAAATAAACCTGGAGATACCAGGCAGAACATTCCGGAATAACTGAACATTTTTTTCCCTTTTGAACATTTGTCAACAAGCAGGATTATTGCACAAAATACGTTTTCTTGACAGAATGATTTCAGCTTTTGAGAAAATGTATTCTGTCAACAAGACAGAGTAAGGACTTGACAAAATAATATGTCTGAACTACTGAAGTGTTTTGAGTTTCCTTCTCAAGCATAACAATGAGAGATTGTGTGAGCGTCTGCACAAAGTCAAAAGTAACTCTTTTGACATTTTATGCATGTTTTCTCCTCGGGTGTCAAAGTCACTGGAAAGGTCTGACAACCTTTCTAATATCTTCATATAATGAGCTACGGCCAGAAGCCAGCAGCATTTACAGACACTGACCTCGGGACCCTTAAAGTCCTCTCCAAGCCAGATAATTAGTAAAGTATTAAACAGCAAAGCCAAAGGACAGCTCTGCTGCTGTAGGTAAATAAATAAATAACCCAAAACAAAGCAGAAATACCTGAACTTTGCTCAGGAATTGTCTTCAGGCTGAGAAAGTGAAGAGTTAAGCCCTCGTGTTAAGAATTATCTGGAGGTAGGGGCACTCCTGCCTTCCCCCATCTCCGTGGCCCTGCTCCCACAGCAGCCAGGGGATTCCTGCTGAATTGGAAGCACATTTCATGGAAATCTTTGCTGGAATAGCTGTGGAGACAGAGGGAGAAAGGCTTCAGCCTAGGGCTCCCAGTCTCACTGGTTTTTAATGAATTCAGCCCCTCAGTGAGGGAATTCTGGCAATGAAATGCAGCCCACACTTCTAAACCAAAGCTGAGAATTAAATACGTCACTGCTGTCCTCACTACCAGATCAATAGGGTGTGCCATTAATTTATAGATACCAAGATAAAAGTGCTGTGATAGAGTCAGCACTGGAGAGAAGCTAATAAAGAGGTGGGGAAAAAGGAAGACCATTATTTACAGCCTGCTTTGGCTGCACTGGAATGCAGTCAGGATCAACATTTTTCACTGGGATTTGTGCTGCTGGATATATTTTATATTCTCCTGAGTTCCAGTGAGGGAAGGGAAAGAATGAATAAATAAAATCAAAAAAGCAGATACTGTGTCTGTCAGCTGTGCTCAGAATATTCTGGTTTCCTACTGTCTTTACAAACAACTTTACAGGAAATTATCTTTCGTGATTTATTACCCAAAATAACTTTGATTCTTAATGGGGAATTGTTTATTTGTGGTGCTACAGTGACCAAATATTAAGAGTCTTTCTAGACTGCGAGTTACTTATCAAAAGTTATTTATTTCTCCACTTCTGCCTTTGTTTTGATGTTAAATATTCACTTCCTATTGGCCACCTGCAAACCTGGCTTTAGATTATTTTTAGGTCTGACTGTTATTTTGGCAATTCCTGTACTTACTAATGAAACAGTCAAAGGCAAAATGAAATAGATTTTTCCAAAGTTATTCTGGCTATGGTACAAGGGACATTTATGGAGTCCTCAGTGGATTTTTCATGTCTTTTGTTTAGCTGAAGTAACTGGATCAAATAATAAAATGATGACAGGAATATGTGGCATCAAAATCCAGGTACGACACATTTTACCCCTGGGGGACAAAGTCTTGATATTAATTTCTGCTTTGAACAATCTTATCAAAACCTCCTGCTTGGTAACGCAAGCACTGGGACATCGTTTTCAAAGACAGGCACTGGGCATAATTGTCATGATGTGAACACTTGACTAAAATGAAGTTATAAGTGTCTCTTTTTGGAGAAAATCTGTGATAGACTTTAGAACTCTCCATTGCATTTATTGTTCAAAAACTGTTGATAGCCGTAGGACAAGGCCCAACAGTATCATAATAGTGGGAAATCAATTAAAAGGTGTCAGACTCTGTTTGTACAATTTCATATAGGACTCATCAGAGTAAATTCAATATGTGCAATTTGAGTGCTGGCTCTGTGAAGCACTGGTGACTGTGCAGTAATCCTGTGGTGGGGTAATTAAAGAACTCGTGTATTCTGTATAATAAATCAATTTGCTTTTTCTTGTTGTCCTTACAGGGTGAGGAGCAAGAGCTGTGTCCATGTGTCTGGTTTTTGGTGCAACTCACGAGAATCTCTGCTCATGGAGTTTCTCTGCTTTTCTTTGTGTTTTCCTTTTTCTGCTGGGATAATTGGACCAGAACCAATGCTAAACCCAGAATGTTCCACCAAAGCTCACAAAGTAAAAAGTCATTATGTCACACAAATAAAATGTAAGCAACTGCCTGGAATTACTTCTTTTATACTGGGCTTTCTTGTAAAAAAATGTTTTAAAAGTTAGGGTTGCTTTGATGACAAAGTGTTCAATAACAACTTAAATTTTCTGTTGAAAGGTTAATAAAGCTTTATGTCTCACGTTTCTGTGCTCCCATATGGCACGCTGAAAATTCTGCTCATACATCTGGAGGGACAGAAGTCAAACATCTCAAACACCCACATTTCAACACAAATTAAACGTGAGCAGAGAAAAGTTACGTTGTCATCACTGAAATGGTCAAAATGCAAGGAAAAAACACAGTCAAATAATAGAGGTAAAGGAATCAAGGAGGGAAAAAGTCAACATTTCACCAAGATGTTTTTTCAGACAATCAAAAGCCTTGTGGAATTAAGCAGAAAAAAAAAAATAGACAGGAGTGTGTGGGGGTGGTGTGAAACCCCTGACAAATTAGAAACCCGAAAAAAAAACAAGTCTTTGTAGAAGACAACACTTTTGGTCCAGTTTCAGCTCCATCGTTCAAGAGAGACCCTTCAGGCTCAACTCCTAAAACCAAATTCAATTCAGCTTTTCACTGCGATATAAAATATTACTCCCAGCTAAAGTGGAGATGCTACAAGTGCTCCAAAACCAGAATGTGCACATGTATGTGTAAATACAAATATAAAGAGACTTACCAACCTACAGAAAAGAAGGAAAAATAAATGTATATATGGGATAAAAGTCTGAGTGTGTGTATATACATATATATATATTCCCTTAAACAAACTTGTATTTCTATCCTTGCCATGGATTGGAACTGGATGATTTTAAAATCCTTTCTGACCCAAATCATTCTACTATTCAATGATTTTTGAAGGAACATGTGGAGATAAATAAATCTTTATCCAGAAAACCCCTTTTTATTAGTTTATAATTCTTCCTGAGGTTTAGCATTCAGTGGAATTCAGCAGGAAAAAGACGCAATGAATTGCAAATTCAGTAAAAGCCTGTTGTGTAGTGTTCCTGCATGTACAGGATGTGACATCTGAACAAAAATAATAAGAAATTTAGGTATATTTATAACTTTTTATGTAAATAGTTTGAAGCAGGTTACAATTTGATAGAGACAAAAGCCATAAGAGATCACTCCACTCCCCTGCCAATTTGTTATTGTTTCTGTTTGTAAAATTCCCTCCAGTTCCCATGAGTGGCACTTTGGCAGCCTCTGTTCTTAAAGGCTCCAGCTTCCCAGAATTTAAGATCAAAAGATCTCTTAAAGACAGCACAGGTGCTAGAAGCTTTTAATACAAACGATAACGGAGACATTAAAAAAAGCAACAAACCCCACACCAAAAACCCAGCTGCTTTTCAGCCTTTCCAGCTCTGTATCTCCAGAGTGCCGTGAGCAGGTTAATCTTTGACACTGCCTCGAGCTACTTTTATTGTAAAAAGTTAAGCAAAAAGCAATGTACAACCTGCCTCACACCAGCCTGGCATGTAGAGTGGTTTGAACTACAGCAAACATCAGGATTTCCATTAAAAATAAATAAGGGCTCCTCAACACTTTTCTCCTTAAGAGGGAACAACAGAGGGTACAGACACAAAAGTGAATATTAATCTCCTCTTTTAGCTTTGTACTAAGAATATGCCACAGAGCAAAGGGAAATAATGAGAGCTGGTGCAATCAAATGAGTTTAAAGTGGCACAGGGGTGGCTTCTTTTCATTCCAGATCAAAGGATTCTCCTCCTTGGATCCGGCCCTGGGGTGTGTGATGCTCCTGAGGAGTCTGACATCCAAGGGTTGCACATCCAACCCATGGTGTCTCAGCCAGGAGCCCTTGGAGAAGTCTGTTCTGCCTGACTCCACACTCCTGGCCATGAATTCCACAGCCTCAGCACAGACTGAGTCTCCTTCCATTTGTTTCCAATTTATTTCTTTTTGCACTCGTGGCACATCTTTGTTTTCAAACTTCAGGACAAGATTTCTGCCCCAGCACAGCAGCCAATTGAAAAAAAAAAACAAACAACAAAAAACCAAAGCACAGAACAAAACTGAAGAAAACCTCACTCTGAGTATTATCAATTAAACAAAAAACAAACAAAAAACAAAACCCTAAAACAAACAAACAAACAAAACCAAAAACCAACCAAACAAGCAAAAAACAGAGTAATTGGAAATTTAATTGCAACAAAACTCAATCAGCTCAACAGATGTCTGTGAAAGTTTTAAACACTCCGTACAAACTGAATTTTTTTAGACAAAATTTATTTTCGTGCCAACACCCTGCAGGGTAAGCAAAACCATATATTAATAAATAAGTAAAATTTCTCCAATATGTGCAAGAATCTCTGTGCTAAAGTAGCTTTTCTGTACTTTTCATTTTAGTCTGACATTTTGCAGCATCTGTTACATCTCTCTACTTCACAGAGCGATAACACCTTGTGAGAATGAGAGGATCCAAAGGAGTATTTTTCATTACCTGTAAGAAATAAAGCAACAAACAGAACAGCAAACAATAAAAATGCTCTCCAATAAAAGTGTTTCTCTGAGGTGTTCCCAACACACATCTCAAAGCAGAGGAAAATAGGGCATTCATTCAGAAAAGGAGAAGAGTTACGTGTCCTGGATTATACATCTCTAACTTTATGTTTCAAAAAGTCTCTGCATACAGCAGAAATAAATCCTGTCCTTTTATTCCAAGGAGAGGAACACTTGCATGTAAAAATCCTCTCCACAGCATCAGCATCCCATCCAAAGATCCCTGTCACCATGTTAGAAATACCTCTTCCCTCAACAGCAATTTTTCTTTTCTCTAGAAGCTGGGAAAACACCTGAGCTATGAAACAGCACTAAAATCCTCCCAACTTCATAAAAAAAAATAAAAAAATAATAATTTTAGAAAATCCACAGAATAGGAAGAAAATATATTTTATTTCAGTCCTTCTGCTTGACAGCTTTCCTGAGCTGGCCATCTGCATCAGCTCCCTGTGCCTGCCAGCTGACAAGTTCCATTTGTTGAGCAGATAATTGTGGCTGTTTTATTTTCCCAGTAACACACTATCACCAAACACAAGAGCGTTCAGCTCACTTCAGAAATGTTCTTCAATATACAGAGGGCAGTGAATAATGGTGAAAACTGTTTTGGCTGACAAGCAAAGCATGAACGTGTCACATCAAATAGTTTGTCTTGCTCAGTGTTCCTTCAGAACAGATAACACTTGGCTTTCATATTTTACAAGAAAGACTTGCAAAGACAGCTATGAATAGGTTGCATTTCAGGTACAACTTATTAAAAAGTTTTTGTCATGGTTTTTAAACTTTATTTCCTAAGTTTTTAAATCTGTAATAAAATGCATGAATGTTATAAAATGAAGCTTTTAGAAAAGAGCAGGAATTTGAATACTGAAGGCATTCATCACCAGCAGGTTGTGGTTTTCTGGTCATAAATATCTCCCCTTTATAAACACTGCAGTACTTTAAATGGGATATTTCAATATCAATATCACTATAAAGGAGTTTTAATCAACTTGTATTTCAATTTATAGAATCACAGAAGGGCTTGGGTTGGAAGGGACCCTAAAGACCACCCTGCTCCTGCCCCTTCCATCGTCCCAGGTTGCTCCAACCTGACCTTGAGCACTTCCAGGGATGGGGCAGCCACAGCATATTTTGCTTTTCTTTCCCTGTTTTCCCACATAACCTGGGAGCAGTGTAACTCTGCACATTCCCAGCCTGGGTTTTACTGAGGCAGCAGCCAGCTGGTGAGTTTTCTGTCCCCAGAACAAAATTCCACCTGATCCCAGGCAGGACAATCCTTGCAGGAAGCAGCGCAAGTGCCTGAGCCGATACCCAGCACAAAACCTCTCCTGCCCTGTGACCACCACAAAGGACAGAGCCCAAAGCCTCAGACTAAATGAACTCAATTTTTATTTTGTGGATATTTAATGGCTATTTCACAGAACTGAGCTCTGGAAGTCTTTTGAGGGCTGTGCCAGCCACTAAGCCAGGCTTAATACTGACATTTCCCTTGCCCTTTCTTAGGCATTGCAGAGCCCCTGCTTGTGCCTTATTATTATTTGTACAGGCCTTGATAAGCCATTTTAGACAGCTGAATTATCCCCAAAATGGTATCTTTTTCCATAGGGTTGGGTTTTAAATAATTTTTTTTCCTGAGCCCTCTAACATACACTGGAATAAAAAGTCAGTGGAGCACAAGGCAGGAACACAGGGTTGGCAGCAGATGGGAGAAACAGACCCTGAAAACTTGATTTAGACCAGTTTATATTTTCATTTCTACCAAAAACCTGATAAAAATTATTTCACATCAGACTGTGAAGTGAAAGCTAATTTTTTATTTTTTTTTAAATATTTTGAAACTTACTTTAGAAGGATTAAAGTTGAAACAGAAAACTCTATATTTGCAGAGCACTGAAAAAAAAAAAAAGCCAATCTATTTGCTTCTAGTATTGCTTGAGGACCATGATAGAAATGTGCCAGTTTCAGGGCAGGAACAGCGCAGATTCTATTATTTCAAGGTCATTCAACTGCACAATCAGAGTTTTGTTCATCAGAATGGGAATACAATCAATACTGCACATGAAAAAGTTTCACTGCTGCACAGATTGGACTTAAAGGCTGTCCTCAATTTGGGCAGCTCATCCTGATGGTCACTGCTGGACAAAGCAATTCCTCCTCCTTCAGCTTTGGTTACGTGTCTGTGAGATCAGCATTGGCAAGGATGCCAAAGGGCAGGATCTGGGGGTTTAAATGCTTGGAGCAAAAAAGGATCTTTAAAGAATAAATCTGCAAGTGTGCAGGAGCATTAGAAATTACAATGGCTTGTCACTTGGCAAGTGGAAATCAATAATTATTCAATAACAGTTCTGTACTCATGGGGATGCAAGTCCTGATCAGAATGCTGGAGCTCAACATTTCCTATAAAGGAGAGAAAAATCTGAGCCGTGGGCTCTTAACGTGCAGTGAGGAGCAGGAGGAGCTGAAAGAATCAGAATGAGCTGCTGCACATGGAGGTTCAGGAGAAAAGAAACCCCAGTTTGGGATAAAACAGCTCAAAACCATGAGCCAGCAGGCTGCCATCACACCAAAGATTGAAGCAGCCCCCTGCAAACTCTTTCTTGAGCAGTGTAAATCTGTTTCCACCAGTCCTATCCCAGCCTGGAGAATCTGTGTGTGTGACTCACGGCTGCCTGAGCCCCATTTGGCACCAGAGTTATTTAATTTTGGTGAAATGATGTGACAGTGCCATTAAAGTAGAAATAAGATTCATTATATATCAGCATTTAGGCTTTTTATTTTTATATTTTTTATTTTAGCAGCATTAGGCTGCTCCCCTTCCTAAAATCAATGTAAAACTTTACCCACTTCCTCTGTCAAATACCATTCCATTCAAACTCAGAATTCAATTTTAAATATGCTTTTCAAATCTGTATTTTCTTATTTTTTTTTTCTTTGATAATCAATCATTTACACCTCAGTACTATGCCTTTATTATCCCATTATTTCACCTCCACTGATTAGCAAAGAAAAGTTCCACTTTGGCTGCAAAGTATAATTGTTGGAATTTATTATGTGAAACTTTTAATTTATAGTTTTGATTTTATTTTTATTGAAATTACGCCTATAATGAATTACTACATCAAATTCCACATGATGCCAGTTTAATCCTGAAGTGACTAAAATACAGGTGCATGCAGCAGTAGGTAAAGAGGTTTTTGTCACTTTCATATTTTATTTTCACTTTCATATTGGATATTTCACGAACCTTCTGTGAAAGTCTAAATATAATAATTTAGTATTTTACTAACACAACTTTTAAAAAATCTTGTTGAGTAAACAATGCCATACTATGCACACACACACGACAAAAGAAACCTTTTTTTTTACCATTTTTTAAATTTTTAATTACTTATTGTAACTTTTTTTTTTTTACTCTAAAGGCAGAAATAAACAAAACAATTTCATGGGTTGTTGTGATATTTGGAACAAGAAACACAAGGGATAAAAGGCTTCCTTTAAGGGCAACAAATCCAGGGCTAAGGCCATTCTGATTCTCTTTCCCTTTCTATTTCTCTTCTCTCATTCTTTGCAAAATGAATTACACTCGTAGGCAATTAAAGCTAATAAATTAAACCAGCAAATTTCAGAAGCTTGCAGGGAAAAAACAAACCTGAATTTTTTTAAGTAACAAGGGAAAGAGTTGAAGACAAAATATATCAGAGAAAAAACCCCAAGTGTTTATTCAAACTTTGACTTCTTGATTTTCCTCCTCTAACCTGTTTCTTTCTGTCTGTAAATCTGGGGACCACCACTTTATCTAAATGAGGATTTCTATTTTCTTATTGAGAGGTTTTGTCAGGTCAATAAAAATCTTTGGCTTTAAACCATTTTTTCATAGGTAAACAGCATTAATTAGGGGGGAAATGGAGGTTCTGGAGTATCAATGGGTGTTTTAGTTTAACAGAATAAATGTTATTTCTAGTGAGCAAACACCTTGAATGAGGCAGAAAGGAAACAGAAAAGGAGATGCTGAAATCCCACAGGGAACTGATTCTTACCTGGAACTTCTGTGGGCCAAGATTGTTTCCCTGGGAAAGGAAAACATGCAAAGGTATTTAATTTTTCATCTTATTTTTAATATTTAAAATCAAGCTGTCTCAGCTCCTTCTAACAAGAAGAGACCTAATACAGCCTGGTACAATATTAGTTTAAGACAACAAACTTTGCCAGTGAATGCTTGGCTCATTACTAGTCTATATTTAGTCTCTTGACATACAGAAAGTCAAGGATAAAGATGACCTTTCCAAGTCACTTTAATTGCAGAGACATATGAAATTAAAGAAATCTAATAGTACATATGCAAAAAAATAAAAAATAAAATGACATAATTACAGTAATTGCTGTTCAGAAACAGCTCCTCTAAATTTCAATAAAAGTTCACTTTCTTCTTTGACTGAAGCTAGGAAATATATTCAAATTTTCTCAGCATTTATTTGCTGCTTGAATGGTTAAAATAATAAATATTTGTTTTAGAGATGATGCATATTAATAGTTATTTAACTTGAAACACCAAACACCGGAATTGTGGCTTCCCAGCACCTGCAGGTGTACTCCAAGGTACAAAGGAGGTGGAGAGGGACAATCTACAAGGACACAGAGTGACAGGACAAGGGGGAATGGTTGGAAACTGAGAGCAGATTTTGATTTTTTTTATAGAATTATTTATTGTGAGGGTGGGCAGGGCCTGGCACAGGGTGCCCAGAGCAGCTCTGGCTGTCCCTGGATCCCTGGAAGTGCCCAAGGCCAGGCTGGATGGGGCTTGGAGCAGCCTGGGATGGTGGAAGCTGTCCCTGCCCATCACACCTTAAGGTCCCTTCCAAGCATTTTATGATTCTTTGTCTCACTGCTCAGTTTGGATTTAAAACAATAACATAAATAATCATCAGGACACAGGAGGAGGGTCACGTATTTTCCCACTGGTGTGACTAAAAGTGTAGCAGAAAAAGCTGGTGTTGCAGTTTAAAGGCACTTCAGAACACCCTGACTTTAGACTTAATATCTTTACACACCTGGATAAAGTTTTTTGCAGGGCCATTGTCGAAGAAAAACAGAGGAGAAAATACCAGAAATCCCATTTTTCACCATAGGAATTGTGGATGGAGTCTGTGACTTAGGGATATCACACTTGCTCCATGCTTCCACAGGTTAATAAGAAATCTGTGGTGTTTGAAGAGCTCATTCCTCCCCTAAACAGCACCACAGCCACCCAAAAAACTCAGCCTTGCCTTTTTAATATGAATATTTTTAATACTTGATATCAATATCATATCATATATATAATATAATAAAATATAATCATATTTTCTATTTTTTCAGCCTCCAGCCAGAGTGGATTTGCTGTCACACAGAATTGCTGACACGTTTCTCTGCACACTCCCCCGCTGCAGGCACAGTCAGGTTTAACAGGGTCACTCTGTGTGCACATTTCTGTCACACATTTCAGTGCAAAACTGGCAAACATTTTCCTTCAGACCTCTCCGAGGTGTTTAAAAGTCCCTGCAGGATTTTGCTGCCCCTGTGAGTGGATTGAGCTCTGTTGGACATCAAGCACAAAAGGAAATCATCACCTGGGTGAAGAGCAAGTCATGGCACAGCCACTGAAAAAATAACAGTGTTGAGAGTCTGCCTTGTTATTTCTAATTCACTTTATAAATTATGTATCTGTCTAATTAATTCTAATTTACTCTGTCAAAATGCACCAGTTTTGTGCCTTCTGTCTTTGGTGGCTAAACATGGATTTGTCATTCCTCACATGACTCTAGATACTCCAGACAGAAAAAAATACTTCCAGTGACAGAGCTGAGATATGAAAACTGAAGTTTTTCATACACATTGATTTTGTTGACATTTAAACCCATTCCTATTTGAAATTTTTATTCCTCTTCTCCTTCTTTGAGATCATTATCCCAAATTCTTCCTTAGAAATTTAAAAGAAAAACTTTCAGTTAATGATTTCAAAATAGAAATGAGAATTTTGTTAGCAGATTTATACACTGAATACATTTTAAAGCTTTTTTGAAACAAAACATTTTCCTTACCATTGCTGTTACTTTTATGTAACAAATTCTAAATTTCTGTATAAATTACCATTGTCTTTATATAAACAAAGCAAAACTGGTTTTGTCTAGCTCTGCTTTGGAATCAAACATTTGGTGCACTGCTGTCAGTAATAAATAGTTACAAGCTTAGCCTAAACATATGGTGAATCCAGCACAACAGAAAAAAAGGAGAATTGTGAAAACAAATGATTATTCCAGCAACGGGGGGAAAGTGTTATTCTTCTGCTTCTTTGTGATCCAAGTAAGGCCTTTTCACTTCTTCCCATTTAATTAAAACCTTTGTAATAACTGTTCATTTTGAAATTCAAAGGAATTCCAAAAATTTCAGAACACCAACAAGGAAAGAAATCTTTTATTTGCTCTCTCCATTTATGTTATTCTTGTACCATTCCCCATCAGAAATGGAAAAAGCAGTGGCACCTCAGCCTGGGGTTTTTTGAGGAACAGAATAAGATAATTTAATGGCATTTCTCGTTTGCCACTGAAATATCATTGGGAACGATCAATTTTTCATTCTTCTTTCTTTTTTTTAAGGTAAATAATAAGACATTACTTAAATCCTACGGAATCAAACTTAGTCTGTTGTACCACAAATAAAAATGTTATTCTTTAGAAAATCATGTTTTAATAAAACCAGAATGGAATCAAGTTTTAGACACTGATTTTTTGCTTTTTCTGAATATTGATAAAATTTTGGCAGCCTAACTTTTAAGCAGCTTTGTAAAGTTTACATTATGTTTTATTTCACTTTACTAATAAATTCTTGTTAAGAGAACAGTAAAAAAAGCCTCAATAGTCAACACTAACCATTACCAACACGAGAAAATGAATCCTTCTGGTTTCAAGTATTTCTAGGCAGGATTCCTGACAAATCAACAATTTTCTCTGCTGAAAGAAGATGATTATACAGTCATGGGTGTGAAATCTCTCAACAGCCACGACAAATGCAGGTTAGCAACAGCAGAAAAATGCCCCAAAGGTCTAAATGTCCTGCTCCCCCAACAAAACAAACAAACAAACAAACAAACAAATAAATAAGTTCAGATCAAAATAAATTTTAAAATACTAATTCATAAATAAATAAAATAATAAAAAATTAAAATAAAAATAAATTTTAAAAAGCTGAAGACTGTGCTATCTACTCTCATAAATCTGATTCAACTCTGCACAGAAGAAGCCAAATTAGGACTTCATTTAAAATTAAGATTGATATTTGTAAAACATATTATTTTTTCTTCTTTCATATTATTCTATCAGTAAGTTTTGTGAGATACAAGAAAGTAAATTGCCCAAAATCACATACAATAAGGGCTGGGCTGAAGAGAATATTCTGTCTTTCAGTGCTCTTCTCCATTTAACATATTTCCTCCTACTAGTGATGGCCTTTAAGCATATTGAAACCTGTCTTAAAATAAACCAAGACACAAGTAATAGAGAGTAAATCAGAGATTAAAAACCTTGGGATGTTTCCAAATGCCTGCTCTCAATCAAACAGAACCGAGCTGGAAACAAGGGCTGCTCAGCACTGTCCTGACAAATTGTTTTATTGGAAAAATGCTGTCTCAATGAAAAGGCAAAACTGGCCTTGGAACATCTCCATTCTTCAAGTGCCCACTGTTATTAAAAGGTTTGTTTTCCAAGGCAAACCTCTCATTCAAAACAACCAGATTTTAGCCCAGACAACAAATAGCAGCACCATACCAAAGGTTTATGGGCCAAGGCTGAGGGTGTAGGAGTTTATATTTCCCTGCAGCATGAGCTGTGAATTCCCCCAGTCACTGAAAACATCACTTGTCTTTCTTAATTTTTTCAATATACATATATTTTTTTTAAATTTTTTTTTTTTAAATTACATTGCTTCATTAAAGAAAAAAAAAAAAATTGATATATTGCAATTCCAGTAAGACAACTGTAAAAAAAAAATAAATAAAAAAAAATAAAAAGAGAAATCAGTTGGGACACTTTTTTAGGTGACATCCCTGCTGCAAGGATCCCTCACCTGCCCTGGCTGAGGAACTGCCTGACAGCCCCACTGGCCACTGAGGTTAAACACAAACCAAAAAAAAAGCAATTTGGCCAAATGAATGTGTCTTCTTCTTGCAAATAATAGTGGCAAATATAGCAGCCCATGTGATCTCGACTGAACTTGAGCAATGATTTAAAATTGGAATATTGGTGTCAAAATCCAGCTCTGAGGACACCGTTCCAGCTGAAGGAGCTGAAGCACCCACAGTATCTAAGTCATTTGTAAAAGCCAGCAAATTACACTCCTCTACTCCATAAAACACTTCACACTCTCAAGAAGCAAATTCCAAATTCAGGGCAGAGTCCTACACTTTCAATTATTGCTGCAATTTTATTAAGAGGAAGAAAATGACCCAAACAGCACATTCCATTTCATCTGAGTCTGGGATCACAGTTCAAGAAGTGAAATTATTTAGAATGGCTTTCCAACTCTGTGTTTTACTTGATACTTTTAATTTGAAAACTTCCCACTGTAATTCTGAGGCAGGAATCTACTGATCAGTGTTTTCCTGATAAACTGTAACAAACATTTAGCAAAATGATATTTCAGGGAGCTTAGCTGCTCTCCTCTTGGAGAGAACTGCACACTGGTCTCCTGAAAAAGTTTGTTTCAGGTTAAGATTTCTGTCACAATTTGAGCCCCTGAGGAAAAATTCAGATATCTGAATATTCCTATCTAAATTTATATTAGAATTATTCCCTTGGCAAAATTATTTTTGGCCATATTAAAATTCTAAACCAAGACTCTCTTTGCTGTTGTATTTATTTTTAAAAAGAACAACAACAACCCCACAACACTGGTGAAATCCAAGAGTAGTGCCTTTTATTTCATTTTGATCTGCAGTCCATTCTTATGGAAGATATCTATAACATTCAATTTGCAGACTGTAATTTCTAATTTGAAAGCAGCCTAAAAATTTTTACAGCAGATATAGAATTTTCTATTAGATTACCTGAGTTTTCAAAGTTTTATAAATTCCTATTCAAACTCTGGAGAAGACTGTTAGAGACATGTTAAATGTTTTTTACATGAAAGGCAGGATTGTAAAAATTCAGTTTTGGTGTGGTTTTGATTCTTCAAAGATTTTGTCTTGCAAATCACATGAGCACAGGTTATTCCTTTCCAACACAAATTCTGATCCCATGGGAGGAAAATAAGAGAAATGTAAAGAAAACACTTTGCAGCATGATTTTTTTTTATTGTTTATTTATCTCTTTCTGGCTGCAGTGATGCTGAGCAGGGTCAGGGGGTGCTTATACCTGATTTGTGCTGCTGTAACAGCTGGAATGGGAAATGAACCATGGTGGCACACGTGGCAAGACAAAAACATCACACTTTTAAGGGATCAAAGCATCCATGAGGACATTTTCCAAGCAGTAATTTAGTGGGCTCTGCATGCAGTCATGGTACTGAAAATCAGTTTTTAAAATCATCATTCATTTAAATATTAAAATTTAAAATACAGATGGACTTGAGGAATAAACATGTTTTCCACAGAAAGCTGAGGGAACCCAAAGAAACAGAGTGCAACTTGCAGAAAATCTGCACTTGGGTCATGTAAGCACATGTCCCTGTTATTGTGACTTTTTTTCTCTTTGACTGGAGCAGCATTAATCCTCTCTAAGGCACTAAAGATTATCAGACAATGCTGCTGACCATTGCTATTGCTTCTGATGTGCAAGAGTCCACTTGGAAAATATTTAATCAGTGTCAGTTCTTCTCCTGCAGCCTAATTCCATTGGCAAAATAAGAAGGTTGCAGAATATCTATTCTAATCCCAGTCATTTTAACAAACATCTGTCCTGCAAGATTTTGGTGGTGTAACAGCTGGCCACATACAGGCCACGAGAAATTAAAGCATTCCTCACCAAAATATCTGTTTGGGCTCTGTAAAATCTATTGAACATCAATTCCTGAAGTGAATCAGAGTATAAATTCCACAAGGAGACAGATGACTGTACTTTTCATTAAAAAATAAAAGGAAAATCCCCTCAAACAACAGAGTAGTGATCCTTCAGCCTCCCAAGCTCGGTGCCAGGTTTGCACAGCTGAATATGCACGTTACTGAAAGTGATTCTGAGGTAAGGGAACAGTCCTCTGACATAACATCTAATGAGTTAAATAATAAATGTAAACTTCTCTTTTCTTCTAAGCCCTCATTTCTGTCAGACATGAGACACATCCTTTGTGTAGGAGCACCAAATGTGCACCAACTGAGGAAAGGCACACTTAAACTCTGACATTTCTGTGTACCTGCCAAAATCTGTGGGTGGGGAGATGTTTCTGTTAGGGTCGGTTCTCAGAGTTACCTCGGAATGTTGAATCTCTGGGTGTTTAAATAAATATTCCAAATATTTATTGAGCCTGAGAATGGACCCAATCAAAATGTTTTCTGTACTGTAGGTAACAACGACTGGATAACAATGCCCTGCACACTGCAAAACCAGCTGCAGGTCAACTAATGGGTCTGCTGTCCCAATTAATGGGTCTGCTGTCCTTCAACTTACACTGCCCAGCTAATTAAAAAAAAAAATAAATTCTAATGAATGGTATGTGGGAGAGAAAGTTTTAACACTTTTGATTAATAATTTCCCATTAGAGGTAAGAGTCCAGATTAAGATTGTTCCTGGTTTTATTCCTTTTTCTCCTTGCCTCCAGCAGAGGCCCAGAACAGCTGAAGCCCTCTCCATGATCTGAACCTCAGTCATTTATAGTTCTCAGGCTGCTTATTTCACTGAGATGCTGCAGAACACGAGGTGAAGTTTGCAAAAGCCCTGGGATGGGAATTCTGCATGTTTGGCATTCCTTCAAGAAACAAAGACCAAAAGGCAGTCAGTCTGTGCTACCAAAAATTACCATAAATTACACATTTAATAATAAGTTATCGTGTAGCAACACATTCGTTTTTGTTAAGGAGCAAATCTTTTCTGAAGGAGGCAGAATTACCTTGAGGTGCATCCAAGTGTCTGGCTGGGGAATAACAGATCTCTCCCTCACTGCTCCAAGGGCGTTTGTCACATAATTACCGTGCTGCTGGCACATAATTGGCACTCAGCAGCACACACAGCCCGATGGGTGCTCTGCTGCTTCTGCCTGCTTCCCCAAAAGTGAGGAAAATAAATCACAAATTGGCTAAAAGAGGTTTAGAAATGACAGGAGCTCTTTAAAAGAGAAAGAGGAAGGCTCAGGTTTTAATTATTTTATGTTTTATAGGTGGAGTAGGGTATAAAAAAACCCTTCAGTTTTTAAGGTATGATAGTGATGGCTATAGAGCTAAAGAAAACAAACTGATTTTTTTATTAGGAATTGATGCTAAATGGAAAATAGGAAGAGGAAAAATAATAAAATAATAATAATGAAAATAATAATAGAATTTATTATTATTATTATTATTATTATTATTATTATTATTATCATTATTATTATTATTTTAAATATATGTATTATATATAGTATATCATATAATTATATCATTCTATATATAATAATATAATTATATACTTTCATTAAATATATTATAATTATATAATATTATAATTGTATAATTTAAAGTATATATTATTTATATTTATATTTATATTTATATTTATATTTATGTTTATGTTTATGTTTATGTTTATGTTTAATAATAATAGTAATAATAATAGTAATAATAATAATGATGATAATAATAATAATAGTAGTGATAACAAAAAATCCAAATTTTGGGCATCTTTTGCAAAAAATTCAGAGTATCCACAAACCCATGGCTGCCACCATACATCTGCTCAGCTTAAAGCATGGAATTAGTCAGCAATTTCAACCTACCATGTCCTTTTCCGTTTCCCCCATCACAACTGGCTCTAATTAACCTTCCAAAGAACTGGAATATATTAATTCAAGTGGAATGCCATGCTCAAACAACTCTGCTGCTTCTCTGTGAGTGCCTTAATTGCCTCTATAAGCCCTAATTGGGTGTTCAGACTGAGTATTCCAGGGAGAAACACCAACTTCCCCTTCCATTCAGGAGCACTATTTTCAGCAACACTTTGCAGCAGATTAGTGCATATATTTGTTCTAGTCATGATGAATATGCTTTCCTAATATTGGAAAGGTTTTTTTTTTTTTACTCTATTAATATTACCTAACTACATTTAGAAGCAGGATATCCAACTCACAAGTTTTTTGTGTCTTCCAGATGAATAAATGGTCATTGGGCCATGATATTTTTTTTATAATGAGTGGATTAATTTGGGAAGGAGGGAGGTGAGGAGGATACACTTTCTAAAATATATGTTGGGGTTTGTTTTCTTGGGAGGAAGCAAAAGAAAAGCAAAAATCCCACTACCAGAACTGAATCAGTCCCTCTTTCCTTCTGAAGACGCAAGTTTTGGTGAAGATGCAACACTTTCCACTCGGATTAACTTTTTTCATCTTCCAAGAACTACCAGCAAGAGCAGGAACAAATCTCCAGATTCTGAAGAGGGAACACAATCCCTGCTCTCCTGCCTTGTGCTGGCCTGTTCACAGCTGTGTCCAGGGGAAGGGGATGTGGGTTTTGTCTTTCTTGCTCACCTTCCATCTTAAATGGACAATAAATTACATCCATTTCTGCAGGCTGAGTCTGCTTTGCCCACAACAGCCACTATTTCCACTTTGCTGATTTCCCTCTTTCCCCCTTTCTTTTCATTTTTCCTTCCAGTTTTTGGATAGACAACCTCCCTCCAATCCCCTTTTTTTCCCCACTAATTTTACATCTCTCTGCTTGCTTGCTCCTTTTGCTCAATCCACTTCACTCACATCTTCTAAACCAAACTTTTACAGGAATAAAAACCTAAAATCAAAGTCATTGACCTAAGCTAATTCAGCAGTCAGCCTTGCTTCGAGCAGGGTATTAAATCAGTTAACCTCCAGAGACATCCTCTCAATTATTCTCTAAGATATACATATATACATAATTAAGCATGTACAGAATTCTTGTTTGACTAGAGCATGTGTTCCACCTCAATAAATGTGGGTTCACAGCATGAATTTCTGCTGGCCCAGAGAACGACCTTGAATTGTTAACCTCAGCCTCTGTTGCCCACTCCCAAGCAATCTGCTCTTATTCAGGATTATCAAAACCAGTAATGGCCTTTGTTCCTGCAAGGATTTATTGTATTTGCAAGTATAACTTGTGCAGCATTGAGACAGACAGAATAAACAAGGCTCCAACAAAGGAGCAATACCAATGAGTTCTGGTTATCAATGTCAAGCTTCAAAAGAGAAATTTCAGTACTGGAAAGATGGAAATCTGAACAACTGGGACTAAACAGTTTCTCATTAGACCAGGAAAAAGTTCCAAGACGTGGAAACTTTGTTATAATGGTTCTGCTCTCTGCTGTTTGTTGCAGCAAGTTTTTTAAGAGAGTGGAAAACTAATTGCTTGCTAAGAGAAACGAGCACTGTGGCATGTTTGAAAATTCACTGGGATTTAGCCAAAACCTGGAGAGAAAAGCCACTGTGCCTTGAGGACAGAGGGTGACAGTGGGAGTCTGTCCCAGTGACAAAGGCTCCAACGCTGCTGTCAGCTGATGTCTTCCTCCAAGTGCCTTTGGAGTCAAATTCAGACAAAACCAGTAAGATTTCATTCCAGCGTGCACAGTTCATTACCTCTCCCAGAAAACACCATCAGCAGAGTTTAATAACTTGTTTCTAACTGTTTAATTGTGATGCCTGCAAAAATAATTATTGATTATGTCCAAAAAAATTACATTTTGTATAAGACGGCTGCAGAACACACACACAGGAACCGAGTGCCAGCTGATACTTTGCCAATTTGATTTATTAAGATTATGTATACACAAGTGGCAGCAAATGTGCTGGCTGCCTTCCTGCTCTGCCTATTCTGTCCTGGTCCCTCCCCTTCAATGCTAATCAGAGAGCAAAGCATAACAAGGAGATAATTACACATCGCTGCTGTTTGTGCCAGGAGAATTTATGTAAATATTTTTAATACATTCAGTGACTTTGCTCTTGCTACAGGTTGCATTTTAAGGCAGCATTTTGGGCAGACACCCCTCATCCTCTGCAGTTTGATGATTTTCACTCCATGGTTAAAATCATACTAAAAATTGCAATCATTTCTCCTTTAGCTGCCTAAACCACACAGGGAAATTTCCTCTGTAGGCAGCAAATTTGCAAAGATGCTCTAGAAGCTAAAGGAACTTTTAACACTTAGTGTCTGAAAATGAGTAAGGATATTAATTTTTCTCAGGGAAAGATTTGTGCAGTTATTTTGTTTTATTAAGCCAAGCTATAGATGATGACAATGATGATGATGATGATTTAAATGTCCATCTGAAAATTGATTTGCTTTATCTTTTATTCAAAAAAGCTCACAAAATTTAAAAATAGTGTCAAATCCTCTCAAAGCCAGTGCTCTGAGAAACTGTCAGAAAATTAGCATGTAACATTGAATATATGGATAAATATGACAATGAGTTTAGCTGGTATAATGTTCATTTGGAAAAGAAGCAATTAAAAACAGCATAAACAAGATGCTGAAGTCTAAGGCTATTACTAGAGAAATTTGTTTCCTTTCATCCTCATTTAAATGTTAAAAATAATTTAGGAAGGAAATTAGATTCCGACTTCTAGCTTTTAAAATTATGATGAAATGAAGAAACTGAAAAAATAATTTTCAGAATAATTCATTTTCATTTGTGTCTGCCATGAACAACAAAGTCCCTTGGAAGCAGGACTTTTATATAAAGTCGATAGAGTGTTGTTATTTCAATGGGCAATGTTTTTAATGAACCAATGGCAACTTGCTGATAACAACTAGATGAGATGAAATGAAACCATTCCCACTCTTGAAAAGAGCAATGTTGCTCCTGATAACAGAGACTTCATCCTTGTGTTACCTAATCTGGCTGGAATTCCTTTCACTGCAGGTTGAAATTTAGTTTTAAACGTCCATCAATAACAGTGTGCAAATAAAAATCATGAAGGAAAACTGATTTAATGTCAAACTAATGAGACTGGAAGCTCTAATGTAAGGAATTACATTTTAGCCTTTCTCAAATAAAGTGCTTAGAAGGGAGAGGGCTTCCTGGAATTTACTGGAGTAGGAGATTCAGTGGTTAATGAGAGGATCAAGACTAAATGTCAAACTAAATAATGTCATAAACTCTTCATTTCTGATGCCTGCCAATCCAGTCACCACTTTCTTATACCCTGTTATAACAGGTTCATTTGCCATATCTGAACTTCCAGATAAATAGGAAAACCTCATTTATCAATGCTCAGCCACTAATCTGAAATCCCAGCACATCAGGGAGGGCTCAGCGTGGCACTTAACAGCAAAACTACTTACACAATTCCTAAATCCACTGTTACTGCCAGGTTCTTATGGAAAATATAAGGAATATTTGCAAAAGACTGACACAAATTCTTGATACTTTTGGCTTTTTGTTAACTTGAGAAAATCTGTAATTCTGGGAGATTTGACAGCCCTTGATGTGAACATTTATCCAGCATCCAAGTTTTTCTCCCAAAGTTTTCCCGAGGGTTTGGATCAAATGCAGAGGAACTCTAGGGGGGAGCAGCAGCAGTGAGGCCACAGCATGAACAATATTTTTTGGATGAAGTGAAGAACTGTGTAGAGGAGCAGCATCAGACCTCTCCATCAGTGAAATCCCAATGGGAATTCCAGGAATTAAGGGGTGTTCAGCTCTCAGGCCATGGCTGACTTCCCCAGTAATGAGTGACTCCACGTGGTCAACACCTCAACTGCAAAAATGGGCAAACACTTGAACATAAACCACCTTAGAGCCCTGAATTCCTGCAGCTATTTCTCAATTCTATCCTATTTCTCAATAATTTTTAAGGCTTCCTCTTAAATTTTTCTTCAATTAAAAATTCTTAATATTTTCTTCAATTTATGCTGCAGATTTCCTCCAACCAAAGGCACTCCACAGAATATTTTTAAAGATTAACCCAAGATAGGCTGGCCTTTAGAAAAAAAAAAACATTTTCAAGATGATCATTGTAGGAGGGAGATGATAAAGAAGAAAGGAAGGAAAGCTGGAACTTTCAGATTATCTTTAAAAATGTGCAGGAAACACAGAAGGATAAAAAAAATTAAAAGATATTACAAAATGCTGGGGTTTGCCCTCTCATGTTTCAGCAAGGGATTCTAAATATCATCATGGGAGCAATCAATTTGTAGCAGCTGTGGACACCCTCAAGGGCTTGAACAGCTTAATTGGAGAAATGTTTTAGAAGTTAAAAGGCCAGAATCATGTCAAGTACATGAAGCAAAAACTCACAGATGCTACTAAATGTATTCATTATACAGGATTACAAAGGAGAGCCTCCACGTAAGAATGAATGTTCAAAAAGGATCATTAAAAGCTAGTTTTATTGATGAATTCTAATCAAAAGCCAAAAATATTAATATACAGATTCAAATTATACTTAATATAGCTTAAAAATTAGTAAATATAAAGAATTATCTTTAATAATAATTTAATGCATGGAAGTGAAGTTTTTAAGGTACTTAGAAACATAATAGTCACTTAATTAAAGCCAGGGTTGAAATTTAACAGTTCAATTAAACCACTCATCCTCTAATTTAGTTCTTTTTCTTTATGTTGAATTTAGTGTTCATGCAGGGAGGTCTAACTTCGAAGGAAGTTGAAGCCTCTGGCTTTTCAGAGCTGGAACAGATATTTATCCTTTGGTTTAATTGCACTTTAAGGGGCCTTTAAGAGTTCCTGTTTGCCAAGTAACTGAGGCCTTCAGGATGAAAACAGCACAGGAGGAAAATAATGTCCAGCTAAGCAGCAGCAATTCCAGTGTTCATGATCACCTCCCTTCATTAAATGTGTTTTACCTTTCTCACCATAGTCCCTCAACACTGCTGCTGAGGAAGGACAAAAATGTTCATTACAAGCCCAGCACCCCCCAGCAGAAGAGTTTCCTCAGTTCCTGCTCTCTCCAGTGAACTGAATGATCTCAATTGTGGGTAAATTAATAATTCAAGCAAAATGTTACTCTGCTGGAACTCCTGTAAGCGTAGTAGAGGTAAAGGAGGTCGTGAAATTCTTGGGGTTTGGATCCCTGCCTATACCTGAGCTCAAACATCTTCAGTGTTCACCTGTTCAAGATCTACAATGGAGGTGTGTGACAAAAAGAAAACAAAACAAAACTAACCCAAAACTAACCAGCCAACCAACCAAAGAAACAAACAAAAAAAAATCCTTGTTTTTCTTTGGTAGTATAAATTATATATAATATATTTATATCAATAATCCAAAACTAACCAGCCAACCAAGCAAAGAAACAAACAAAAAAAATCCTTGTTTTTCTTTGGTAGTATAAATTATATATATAATATTTATATTAATAATATTTATATTTAATAATATTTATATTTAATAATGTTTATATTTAATAATGTTTATATTTAATAATATTTATATTAATATAAAATTTTGTATAAAATAAGGCATCACAGAAAAAACAATGGTTGATTAACCATGACCTAGGTCAGCACATCTGCATCAATATTAGTAAGATATTTTCTAAGTAAGAGTATTTATCACATAAAAGTTGATCTATAGATGGTTAGGCTGGCACATAACTGTAGGTAGTTTTGATTGAAAACATTATCAGAAGCTCAGCTCAAAGTGATGCAAACAGTGATATCCTCACGGGTCTGTTTACACTTCCCCAATCCAGTGCCAAGCACTCTGCTACTACACAGGATTATTTTTTCAGTAATTACTCAAATATTGGCTTCTGTGCTCTGCTTCTGTGTGTTGAGTCATCCTTGAGGCACCTTCTGCAGCACCCAGGCTCCTTCCCCAGCTCCAAACCCTCAGGAAATCACAGGAAATCACCCCAAATCCTGACACCTTCTTGGCTCTTCTCTGCAGAGCCAAGAATTCTTGCCATGTATTTTTGTGTAAAAATCATCCTGTGATTCCAATAAAAACCCAACAGCAAAGAGCCAATCCCAGTCACTGTGAAAGAGAAACTGTATCTTTTTAACTAGTAAAGCCAATAAATGTTTTACCTAATGAAATCCTCAATCCAGGAGCCTGTTCCTACTCAGGTAATACAACTTTAGTCTGGATTTAAGTATTCACCTAAATTCTTTATTCCCATTGTACCAAGCCATAGTTAAGGTTGATCACTTTTATCATCTTCCAATCCATCTGCTTGCCAGTTTATCTAGTCCTCATAAAGGCCAGTAATCAAAAGCTTTAGTTTTCCTTTTATGCTGTACAATAAATACCTTTGAAGCTATTTGTTATAAACATTATGACAGTGCTGAAGCTCTGACATACGAGTCCTCCACAACAAGAAACCAGAGCAAAAGGATGCATCTGTGCTTTAATGGAACTAATTATTGGGAAAGGAGATTGCAGAAAGCCCAAAACATTGAACTAATTTTCCATGGAATGGCTTCTGGTAAAGAGGACTTGAAAAGAGCCCTCACCTCATGTTCGTAATTATTTGGGCAAATACAGAGCTGAAAATTGGGTAAATGTCCAAGTGTTTGCTTGTTTAAAGAAAGATCTAACTAATCATTTAAAAACACAAAAGTCCTGTTGTGTGGAGCTTCCTGAAGTCCTTTGTCAGAGACACAATCTCAGCTGTAACTGTGTGTTCTGCCTGCCCTCCTAGGGATAAATAGATTAAACTCAGTCACTGGCTACAGCTTTACACCTACACTCAGTCCAAAGCTGAAAAGGTGTGGGAGACAGCAGCACCTCTCCAGTATTTTAGTATTTTAGAACAGTTTATTAGTGGTATTTAGTATTTTAGAACAATTTGGGGAAGTTTCTTTAAATCCTTATTCATAAATATATAGAAAATGTTCAAGGTACTCAAGAAATTACTGTGCTACCCTGAGTTCCTCTCCTTTAAATTTCTCCTAAGTAATTATTTGAACTGAATGATAAAGTGTCTCAACTCTACAGTTCAAGCTAACCAGTATTTCCATGCTGTACACCATGTGCTGTTACAATCTCCCCATGGTAGCTCCAGTCTGGAACTTTGGAAATAACCCTGAAAGTTTTTTTTTTCCCCCAAAGAACACATTTTTTTTTTTTTTTTTCCACATCTCATTCCAAGGAGCCTTGAGTATCTCTAGCTTTAGGGGTTTTTCTGCATTTAGCTCTCTCCTTGCTCAGAGATGCTGCAAAATCTGCAACCTCAGAGCTCCAACGTGCACTCACTTTTTACCTTCTGTTCATAAAATCAGAGATAAACACCCTCTGCCTTTTTGCTTGAGAGACATAACTGGAAAGAAGTGGTTGTGTCTGCAATAGCCATCATTCTGTATTCAGACTAATTGGTCCTGGTTGACAGAAGTTTGGACAGGAGTCAGCAGTGCCCTGGCAGCCAGGAGGGACATCCCTGTCCTGGAGTGGATCAGGATTGTCCTGCCCTGCCCTGCTCTGGGCAGCCTCACCTCGAGTGCTGGGGGCAGTTTTGGGCACCACAATGTAAGAAAGATGTTAAAGTATCAGAGAGTGTCCAAAGAAGGGATATTGCAGCCCCAGCTGTGCAGCCCCAGCTGTGCAGCCCCATGTTTGCAGCCCCAGCTGTGCAGCCCCAGCTGTGCAGTCCCAGATGTGCAGCCCCATGTTTGCAGCCCCAGCTGTGCAGGCCCAGATGTGCAGCCCCATGTTTGCAGCCCCAGCTGTGCAGCCCCAGCTGTGCAGCCCCAGATGTGCAGCCCCAGCTGCTGCAGCGTTCTGCAGGCGCTGCCTGGTTCCGACCAGAGCAGAGGGTGGCTGTGCCCACCCCTGGGCCAATCTGCCCTCCCCACTCCCAGCACAGGGGAGTTTCTCTGGTGGGCAGCAGCAGCACTGCCAGAACTGATCATTTTCATTTACTGATTCCTGGTTTATTTACGTATCTTCAAATTTGTTGCATCGTTTTCATTTTCTACCCACAATACACACAGGAGGAAATCTGAGTTCAAAAAGTCATAGCAAAATAACTTTTCAGGCACTTTGTAGGTAGATGGAATATTCTGAGATGGAAGTCCATTATTTTTCCATTTAGGCATTACAATATCCTGTAGCTTACTCCCATTTTCCCTGCCTAATTTGCCATCTCTTAGATGCCAAGAATGTGTAGAAATCTCTGAGGGGCGTATCTCTCATCAGCAGAAAAGGAAGGTTGGAATAATGACTTTCAGGCATTGGTGGCAAGCATTGTATTCTCAGAAGCATAAAACCAGAAATGGAAAAACTCCTAATAGGTCACCTAATCTATCTTTCTGCACAAACTGGGTTCTGCAGAGTTGAAATAGCTTCAATTTCGTTAAGAAGTTGCCTGCTTGGGATTCCATATGTAGATTTCTTTCTGTAATACAGTCATATGCTCTTCCCCATGTCCCCTTTCAATCTCAAGGAGGAGCCGAAATTCAGAATTTAGAAGGATAAAGGACGAGAAGCTCAGAGAATTGTTACATTAAAACCACCAACTTAGCCTGACACAACCCAGAGTTTTGGGCTCTGTATTAACAGGAAAAAATATTAGATTGGCATAACATTTCTGTGGCAATAATTACTTTCTAAATGTACTGGAATAAATTTAATGAAATTCCATCTGATGCCAAAGCAGCGTCTGCTGCTTTTCTAATACACCTCTCTAATTCTCATATCAGGAGGACAAGATCTTAAAATTCCTGAATAATGAACTTTCTTACACAGTTAGATGAGAACTAATATATAAAGATACACTTTAGCAGTTCCTCTCAGAAAAAATAATGATCTGTTTGCAGAAGCTAATAGCTTCTGTATTTGCTCTCTGCTTAGTTCTGCAACTTTTCAGTCATACCAACACTTTGTGCTACTGTCATAAGTAGGAACTCAGATCATTAAATGGCCTGTGAACTGGGCATATGTTTAATCAATTTTCACCGTTCAATCCGTTTCAGCAGCAGAAATTCTGACAGGGTATCTACCCACACCCATCTGGTGCCATCAGACATCTCTGGAGCACAGACCACCCAAAGGGGTTAATCCTGTCAGGAGGTTTAGGCCGTGCCAAAGAGAGTTCCTGTTTCTCACGAGGATGGAGGAATGAAGGTGAAGGAAATAAAAGTTTTATCTTTCATTCAAGAGCTGCTGGGTGGATCTGGAGAAAACAGACACCCCACGTGCAGGGCTGAGCAGCAAACAGCCACAGATGGATGGGAAGCTGACCTTCCAGAGCATCATTCAGCAGAGCTGAATTAGCACAGAGCTATGAATAACCAGCTATTAGTATTGCAGCAGAAGCAGCCATTCTGTCATACTGCAAAGCAAGACAATCAGGTTTTATTATTTGTATGTAATCACAGTTTCTATGGGGTAGACAGGAGTGAAGAAAGAGACAAATAAATTATAACCTTTTTGCAGAAGTAAAATCAAAGCAGTTTTGTGGAAGCATTTAAAGCAATAAGAGCTTTTCCCTAATGGGGCTTCTCACAGTCTTTTGACAACAAGAGAATTTTTTTCTAGATCACATAAAGAAAAAAAAAAGTTTCTGTCATAGCTTAAGTCAGTAGTTTTCTTCTGGAAATGTGTTTACAGTTTGAGGCTCACCAGGGAGGCATGTTTTGCATGTAAATAGCAGGTGGTTATGGAGAGTTCCTTTGACAGCTAATGTCTTGAGCTGCCTTGACATCGCTGGTCTAATCGAGTGGCTCTGTGGCAAGTGAACTTCCTGATGAAAAGCAACCAAATTAAGTGGAGTTCTTCATCTCTGTTCCTAGATGGCTACACTGTGACCGTTCAAGGGGGAATGAAGAGATGATTAAAAAGAGATTGCACTCTGGCTCCCCTGGCAACTGACATAAATGAACTTGAAAGGACAAATAAAACTACACTAATTTTAAAGCCACGGTGGTTCTTCTCCGTCTGCATCACTGGAAATTGCATTGCTGAAAGCAGAGGTGGTCTGACTTGCCCAGAAAAAAAGCAACTTCATGCTGTGACAGAGGGGGAATGTCAAATGCACCCCAGAGAGAGAGGTAATTAAAGCCTTTGTCTTATTTATTCTTCTTTGTAGAGAATTAATAGCTACAGTGTTCATAATGTCTCCTGGCTCCTGTACTTAGGCTTAATTCACAATTTCTTTCTATTTCCTAAATTATAATCTCAAAATTACATTGCTGATCCCAGGAAGGTACATGAGTCTCAGTAGTAATGTCTCTGTGCCAGAGAACTGAGGAGTCCATCATCTTTCCATGCTGCACTCGTGGTCTTCTCCTTTGCAGTGACCTTTCATGTGCATCTTCTTTAGAGAAACCTGAGACCAATGAATCCTGCGCTGCTGCCTGGGCAGGAGTGCAGCACACTCATCAGAAACATTCCAGAAGGGTTAAAGACTCCCTAATTTACAGATTTCTACACAACTCCACGGAGTTCACAGCCGTAAAGGCCTTTGGTTATGTTTGGCTCATGTTTGCTGATCAGCACAAGGGGTTTCCAGGAATTTCAGCCTTCACAGTCCAGCTACCAGCCCATTCTGGTCCTTCTGACTGGATCCTTCAGCTGTGTGGATTTACCATAACAAACCACACTCTTAACAGCACTTGAGGTGGTTTTGCTGCTAGAGCTGCACAAGTTTTGAACTAAAAGTACTTCCTTCCCAATCCCATCCAGCCCTGCCCAGTCCTCTCCCTCCATCTCTTGCTCAAAGTCCCTCTCCAGCTCTCCTGGAGCCCCTTTGGCCACTGGAAGGGGCTCTGAGCTCTCCCTGGAGCCTCCTCTTGTCCAGGTGAACATTCCCAGCTCTCCCATTCTCCATCCTACTGCATTCAACTGCTCCATGTGGAACTGTAAACCCAGCAGAGTCCCACTTATCAGTAATAATCCAACACAAAAATAATCTCTGCTTTGTACCATCAAGAATTGATACAAGGGAAAACCAGGCTGCAATACCATAACACAGAAAAAGTCCCTTCATGTATTTTTTTTATTTATTTTTTTTTTACAAAATCTGTTGCCATGCACTAATGTTGATTTAATTGGATGCAGGAATTGCTCTGTGTGGGCTCCATGACAGCGAGAGGATGTTGTTAACAAAATGTGAGTGAAGCTGTTGGCCCACGAGGCCTGAAGCGAGCAGACCTTTAGCTGTGCTGGCTGTAACCCTCTGCACAGACCTAGGCAGGATCCCTTTTATTCTTTTATTGCCACATGTGTGTGCAGCAGCCCCACAGTAGGACTCCCAGTGCCAACTGGGGGCTTCCACTGCTCCGAGATAAATAAAATATATGATTAATAATACACGCTGGAGCAACATCAGTACTTCATAAAAAAATGGAAAATGCGCTCCTGGAGAATAAGCATGTACTTTACAATAATCCTACTTAGTATTCCTCTTTTCTTCTCCCTTATAAACAACAGCAACAGGACAAAAGATGGCAATTTTAATTGTAAAGCTGCCTAATAATTTTATAAAGGGAGCCATCCTCCTGCTGTACATCACAGCATAATGAATTCCTTTTGAAATGGGAGAAGGAAGGAATAATCCCAGCAGCTCTAACAGATAAGATGAAATGCCATCCTAATGCAGTCTGCATCTTGTTCCCACCATAATAAGTAGCTATCCTCTGTTTAGTAAATTGAACTCTGCATTGTTCCCAATGACCGGAATGAGAGTGGATGGGGAAGAATCTGCTTACATGGGAATAATATTTATGTAATTATTAATGAAGTTGTTTATTGTTCATGTTGCCTGTGCCTCCTATAAATGCCTGTATTGGACATTCAGCAAAACTTAATACAAACCATTAGCCTGATTTGAATGGTGGGGAGGGATCAAAGAGATCAGAATATAGTTTCAGCAGCTTACTGAGTTTTACTTTAATTCAGTGGAGTCCAGCCTACAAATCTCAGGTGATTTGATGGACTGCAAGTCTCTTATACTCATGTATCTCTATCTGACTTCATAAATCCTTCATGTGTTTCTGCCCTAAAGTTTGGGACTTGTACTTTAGTCACTGCCTCTGGATGAAAGTTACTTATGGCTGCCAGTATTCAAAAAATACATTCAGTATGGAAAAGAAAAAATGGCTTTACTTCCAAGCTCTAAGCAAGTGCTGTGTGAGCCTGCACTTCTGTTATTCCAGGGTGTTTCCATGGTTTGGACAGCCCTTTTTTACTATTGAGATATCCCCTACAAGTGTAAACGAGCTCAGAGTTGTGATAAAGATTTTATCCCTGCTGGGCCCATCCAAGAGCAGGTGTTTGCAGAGACAAACCCCAGCCTTCCCCAAACGAGCTGGCACTGGAACTCTCAGTTCCAGTCACTTGGAAAACACCAGCTCAGAATGTGTAGCTTAGAACAGCACGGCACTAAAAACTCACAATAACAAACTTTCCTCTCTGCTTCACAAAAATTCCCAAATTTTGCTCCAAGCAGCCAGTGGAAGAACTGGAAGCCCAGTTTGTTTCTGAGCTCGCTGTGGGAGAAGCAGAGCCAGCTCAGTGGCCCAGGGCAGCACACAGAGCTCAGAGCAAACCTGTGCACATGATTTTCTGAGCCTGAGACAATTTTCAGCCTGTCAGTGGCTGATCTGTTTCCCAAGTGAAAGTATTCTGGGAAACTTTTCTCTCAAGGATTGTTTTGTAAATAGGTTTTAGTTCCCAAAGCAGTGGTGCACAGATGTTCTGAATGTGTTTTCTCTTGTTCCAATGGGACCAGAGAGGCATTGTTCCCTTTACCAATCATGTTAAACCTGTATTATAAGGAACACTTTATAAAAGGAGCTGAAAACCCCGAAATAAAAACTTCTGCCTCCTTAGAATGAAAACCTCAGCTGTTGTGATTGAATCTACATTCCTTTTTCATAGGAACAAGCCCACCCTGATGAAGGATAAATCACCTGTGCCCAGTGCTTTGCTCCCTGCACCAAGATCCCTCCTGGCCCCAGAAGAAAAGGGGTCCCTGGCCCTGCCCTGCTCCATTTGCTGCTGCTGCCAGTGGTGCTGCACTTCATGGGACTGGGGCACCACAGAGAGAAACTGAGAAGCAAAACTCACAGGTTAAAAGTCTGGAATCCACATGACAAAATTTCACATTTATGATGCTCGTGTTTTGCTCGTTTGTTAGTTCATTCATTAATTTTCACCTCATTTATAGTATTTTATTTATATTATTTTATAAACCAATATAAGAGAGACTAATGGTTTGCAGTATGATAAAAGAATCATAACTAATATGCCTCTCTGGCTTTAATGTTTCATTTCCATTATTTCAAAAGCACACACTTTGTTAAAATTAGCCTTCACTGGCTATTTTAATTATTAAAAAAAATATTTTTAATTGTAAAAATTACAAAGTGGCAGAATTATTTTTGTATTTTCCTTACTTGCAAGACAAAAATAATCTGTATACTACTGGATAAACCAACACAACTTCCATTTAGACCTCAAACAATAGATAATTCAATGTTTGAAATTCTTTCAAGGGAAACAACCCCAAGCAAATAATATATTTTTCACCTTTAAATTTATTTTCAATATTTTTGTGCTTTATTTGCTCTCTCCACATGGTTCCTTCTTTTTCCTATTTTCTACTGCTCTTTTTTCTGACATGTAATTTCCTACTTGGTTTTGTTTCACACATTCTTCTTCTTTTTACATTATTTTTTCTGTTATCTCATCTTCCTTTCTGTTTGTCAATTTTATGCAGGTTTGGGTTTTTTTGGGTTTTTTGTGTGTGTGTGTATTTTTTTTTAGTGTGGCTTAGTGTTTTGACATGCCTTTATTGTTGCATTTATTTTTATTTACTTTTTTGCTTTCATTGTTCTATAGATGAGACATTATGCCAAGCCAAATCCCTTTTCAAATTTTCTTTGAATAAAAGATGAGCTGCTCTGGAATCACTCCAGACAGAGCTGCCAAAATGAACTGGTCCAGCACAGCTTCCTTTGGATTATATTCCATGATATATTCCACTGCCACTGTAGCTGCGAGAGTAATGCAAGAACTTTCACAATTACTCTTTCTGTCATTTTTGGTACCTTTGATTACTTTAGTCTGTTGAATTTTAAACTCAAAACCAAGCAGAAAAAAGAAGACTTTCTTGTGCTGACTTTTGACAAATACCTACTGATGGAGAACTTCAAAACCCAGTTTTTGTGTGAACAGCTAAACTGAAGATGACTGAATTCTTGCTGCTCTTGTCTGTTGGGATTCTCTCTTGTCTATTGCTTTGGGTTTTTTGGGGTGTTGGCTTTTATTGCCTTTTGCTTTAGTTTATTTGGGTTTGCTTTCTTTTTTTTTTTTTTTTCCTTTGCAGCATTTTTGCTTCCGACTTATACAACTTGAATATTTTTTGTATTTCTTCCATCAATTCTGTTGAAAATGCTCCAACAGATTCCAGAGTTTTAATTCAAAGCTCTTCTCACCTTACCCAGTGCCCAATACAACAGCTGATACTGAATGCTCTTGACTCTACCCACTGGAAACACCAATGAAAAAGAAATATGCTACAGGATAAGTGCAGTAATTTAACATATTTCTTTCTAAAAGCCAAGCACTTGAAGGATAGGTTGAGAGCTTCCCTACTTACAGAATTTGACTTGTGAGGCTATCACCTCCTGTGATATTACTGAAGAAAGAACATATAAAATGATCTAACAGATTTATATGATTTTTTTTTTGTAGTGACTCTTGCCATTATTGACATTCTTCAATTATCATTGACCTTTCTGTTCTAGGACAAATACTATTCCCTGGAGTAGCTGCTTAGAAGAAAATCTAACGTGCTGTGCCTGAACATGTCATTTTTATGCTACTTTAAAGAAGCAACGCTGCTTAACCAGCTAATTGCAGGAGCTCTGTGTTGTCTAATGATAGCTCCTCTCTCCAGGAAACCTCCAGAAAATTAGCACTGCACGTGGGATGGGGCAATTCCACCCTTTTCTGGCAGGCTGTAAATGATGGGTGTTCCTGGCACCTAGGAACCCTTCTGCTTTGTTTCCCGAAAGCTGTAAACTCGTTAGCATCTCATCATATTCCTGAATGCAAAGCCCTGCAGCATGCACTGGGCACCTGGGAAAAGCTGTAAAAGCAGATTAATCACTGCCTTTTGCTGCTGGGGTCTCTCCACTCCTGGCACCTTTATTTTTGCTGTTCTGCTTAGTCTTTAATCCCTTTTTCTACTCTAAATGGTGCTAACAAGGCGTCCTGTTTCTCATGCAGGACACTTTCCAGGAGGAGATGAGTTTTTCCTTGGTCCTGCTGTATCTGCACTGGGTTTTTGCCCTTCACCTGTCAGGTAAGAGCCTTCTTTTGGTGCCACCAGCTGGGTTCGTGTTGTCACCTTTCCTCGAGGAAACTGAACACAGGGACCTCCCTGCCACAACCAGAACAGAGTTTCTGGGTGGGCTTTTAGCTGTCACCTTCCACTGCAAATGCCACAAGGATCAGAGGATTTCATTAGTGAGGAGGAGAAGGCAGAACCACTGCAGCAGGGTGTAGCCACATGCAATAACATCAGATAAAATTCTCCCTTTAGTTATGTCTTCTAGGTTGTTAAATGGCATGCTTGCTACCAGTACCAGCTTTTAGTGATATATTTGCTACTAGGACCAGCTTTTAGTGACTTTTCAGATGACATCATCAGTTATAAATGAAAAAATGTTCAAAATGTCAAGGAGGAAGAAATTTTGTCTACTTGGTCCTGTCCACAGAGTTTAGGATCCATTTCTCTATCATGTGCATAGAGTTCTCAGGGGAACATATTCCCTGTTCAATTTCTGTGACTGTAGGCTGAAAGCAGGTTAATATCTTTCATCTCAATACAGAATTTTTGTCACTAAATTACGCTCTAGATGACATTGAGAAATTGTGAACTGGTTTCTGTTATAAAAAGTCACATTACTGTCAAATGTTACTGATAGAAACTGAGCATTAGAAGAAAAAACTGGCTGTAAGTCCTTTCCATTATAATTTAAAATACATCCTAAAATTTGTGTAAAGTTTTAAATTGTGTTTATCCAAGAGCAGACACAACCCACCCAAATATAGCTGGAAGCTCTGGGCTGTGCCAAGTCATGTTTCTGGGACAGGTTTGAGAATTCAGAAAACAGAAACAGTTCATGAACATAAACTGAGACCACAGAGAGTTCACAAACAGTGGAATCAGAAGGACCTGCACTTCGAGAAGCAAAGACCTGAAATCTGTAAACTTGAGCAAAATTTCCTGAGAAACATTAAACAAGTCAGATCACCAGATATTATTTATCTAGTTCTTGCTTCCAAATGGCAATCACATAATTACTAAAAATGCAAGGAAAGCCTGATGGAGAAATAAGAATATTAAATGATCTGGAGAAAACACTAGACAGCCAATAGACCTATCTAATTTATGCTAAATAAGATTTTACCAAATCACTGCTTCCTTCCAGTCAAAACAGTTCACAGAATTATCTCTTGGAGAAAGAAAAGACCCTCTGATTTTTTGTCATGTTTATCTTTAAGACTTCAGCCTTAAATTCAGAAGACTTTAATTAAGCATCCAGAATTAGACTGAGCGGAACTTATAGCCCAGTTCCTCCCACACACTGCTCCTCCTCGTTAATCACCAGCCAATTTCAGTTTATCTTCCCCCAAGGCAAATTTTCTGAAGGTATCCTGTGGTTCCAACTTGGGCTGCACAGCCAGAGCAAACCACAGCAAATCTCTAAACCTCAGAAGCTGACACTGCTGAGGATCATCCCAGGATCATCCGCCTTAGTCCCAAGAATTATCACATTATTATCTGCAGAGCTTTTCTCTCTAAAATACCTGAAAGGAAAAGCTAAGAGCAGTCTTTGATGCTGGACTTATGTGCACACAACACAAAAGCTTCCTTTTGTTTAAAACAAGAAAGGAAGAATGGATCCAAAATGTGTTCAGGTTTCTTTTCCACTGTGGAGAGAAAAGGGAGAAGGCATCTTCCCTCTCCTGAAAAGAGGCTCGTTGGTTAATATTCACTCATTTTCCTAAATGGTGAGCTCTAGCTTCAACTTAATTATTAAATAATAACAACAGCATTCATATTTCCTAAATCAAATTGAGCATTCCTGACCTTTTCTTTTTCTGCAGCAAAACAGAAGCTACACATCTGATAAACTGCTGAAGCCCCCTGCTATCAGAGCTCCCATGCCTGCCCCAATTATTTAAATTAGCCTTGCAATTTGAGGAGTTTTCTATGCCAGTACCAATTACAAAGAGCAAAAATGAGCCAGATCCACATCTAATATACATTGAGATATGCCAATTTACACCAGATGACTATTTGACCTTAGAACACTTTAAATTCCAAGCCCCTCTTTATATCTCAGAAAAATGACAAAGATCCCTGTTTAGTCATTAGTGTTATGTCCAGCAGACAATTTAAAAATAAAAATAACCAGTTTTTAACCAGAAAATTTCAAAGAAAAAAGGCCAGTGATCATTTTCATTCAATGTTGCTTTCGCTTCTCCTTTCAAACCTGCAAATAAAAATATCAAATCAAACACAGAAGTGTCTAGTTTTTAAATAACTGAAGAGCAATTTCTTGTCATAAATAATTTTCAGATAGATTCTGAGGAATAATTACTGTCATATTTCCACAAAGGAATTACAATCAATAATATTACTGGAACTAGAAGCCAGCATGTTGCCCTCTGGACAGACTAAATGCAAGTTATTTTCCAAACTGCCGAAGTCAGAAGAACAAAGTCATTCCGTTATTAAAAGAGCCTGGTTTTACTAAATAGTGAATATAACATCACCTGATTCTCATGTGTGTCTTTTTGAAGTAGAGAACTCTGATCCTCCAACAAAGTAAGGGAGGCAGACACTGTAATCATCAATTACATCGTCAGAGAGAGCAAATTACATATTAGCGACCCGAGCCAAATGAGCTGAGGAAAACTGACACTAAAAAGGAAACGGCTCCCATCACTTGCTTCCCCTGCTGCACAGATAAAACAGGAATTGATCTTTCCTAATTTAAATTAAAAGTAGGAAGAAGGGAAAATGCAAGACATTCTGGGAATGTTCTCCCCTGACTTGGATTATGCAAAGGATTTTACTCCCACATAAAATAGAGGTCACTCCTTATACAGTGGAAATGTTTTCGGCGTGTTCAACACTTCATAAGCGTGGAGAGAGAGAGATGGTTGAGGCAAGACTTAAATAAAACATAAACTGATAAAAAAAAAGAAATATAATATATCCTTGCAGAGGGAAATACTCTGGTGCCTTTACACTACATATTTTTTCATTCCACTGCAAATTTCTTCAAATATTGGATAAATGAACTCATGTGATGAATGCTGTTGTTAACTCATGCTTTACCTGCTTTCATTTTAATCTGGGGTGGGTTGGTCCTGGCTGGGTGCCCACCAATCCCTCTATCACTGCCCTCCTCAGCTGGATGGGACAGAAAACAAAACAAAAAGCTCCTGGGTGAAGATGGGGACAGGGAGAGATCAGTGGCAGTCCCCAGTTACTGCCACGGGTAAAACAGACTCAGCTCTGTCCCCAGCAGCCTCCCAGAGAAACCACCCCACTGCCAAAACCCTGCCAGGAAAATCCAATCCAAGCTGCTAGAAACAGAGGTGTTACAATAAATGAAATTTAGGTTAAAGTGTGGATTTCTATGGACTTTGTATCCAGAGAATTACACCAAGCACGTCACAAGAAGGATGCTGCTCTACAGATGAGCCATAACAGAGATTTTGATATAAAATTATATTATTGAAGAATGAAATATAAAAACTGACCTTTTCTCATTCAAAAACATCCTAATATTTTTCCTTATAGATCATAGTGCAAGTATTGGATTAAATATAATGGCCATTATTTATCCCACATCTTTAGTTATCTAATCCTGGTACTCTTAGCAGAAGCACCAGAACTTCTATTTTGTCATGCACTAAGCCTGTCCAAACAACAAATAACTCTTGACTGTTGCAGTGTGAACCTCCTTTCTGTATCTCTGTAAATCAGATAATGCTGACAAGTCTCCACGATGGCATTTCAGAAATACACAAATGGATTTAAACAAAAATCACCAAGAACTTGGATTCATTTGGAGAGGAACTGTGCTATTTTGCCAGCAGCATGTGAGAAATGGGGAGGCACTTGCTCTCTGCATCAATGAGCTCCCTGTAAACAAAGCACGAAGTGTGCAGGAGATGTTCCTGTCTGACTGAGCTCTGTCAACCTTCTGGGATTTTCTGAAATGTGAAAGAATGGGGAAAATATGGATTTAGACTTGAGTGTTGAGCCTCATATGCCCAGAAAGCTGATGTTCTGAGCTGAATTGCAGCTTCCAGACACAGCAAGACAAGATGCTGGTCAGCACAAGGCCTGTTAAAGGATTCGGGCAGACGAAGCTTGCTCACAGCTACTGAGCAGCTCTTCTGGAGCTCAGACCACAGCTCAGTAATGCTCTTACAATAGCAGTTTGCAGCCCTGCCAAAATGAAACTCAGCAGGGAAAAAAATAAATCCGTTCCTTTTGCCAAACAAATGCTAAATGCATAAAATGCAAGTATCCACAACACTCACACCTGACACTCGGAGCCAACTTCCCCAGTGTTACTTATCAAGCTGCTTGGAGAAGCTTATAAAGCTCATTCCTTAGGGTAAGATATTTCCTTAATGGGCAGTAAGTTTTGCCAGGCTTGTGCTGTTACCTAGTATTTTCCCTGGCTGTATGTCAAAGAAAGGTTTTTAAGGCTTATGTTAAGAAATGATGTTTAGAATGATGCCAGGCCAGGCCATGAGCTGTTCTTAATCCTTCATATGTTTGCTGACTCCCGCAGAGCTGTGCTAATTCACACCAGCTGAGCAGCTGTCCTACTCAAATACTGCTTTATCCCCAAATCTGAGAGGAATTCTTCACCTAAAGCCATGTGGAGTCAGGCATGCATCTGTAAGAAATGAGAAAGGTCAACCCAAGACCAGGAATTGAATCTTTTTTATTTCACTGTAATATTGTCAGACTTGTATCCCAATTCACAGCTTTGATCAGCACTGAAATTGCTATGACAAAATTTATCTGGGTGTAGAATCACACATTTAACAGATTCCTGACAGTTAAACAGATGCTTCACTGTTAATTTCAAGTATTTGACATGTCAAGCACAATACCAAAAGCTCCAGGCCCCATGGAGCCCAAAACCTGTGTCCAGAGTGCCTCATGGTCATCCTGATCAGCTCTCAGGGAACAGATCCTCACACAAGTACAGGAGCATCACATGTGCCATAATCACTGAGAATTTTCCACCCATCTGAGACAATGGGCTGGCTCCCACAGTGAAGGCTTGACTCTAGATGCCTCTGATAAATAAGGTGAAACAAACTGAAAAAAAACCCCAGAATTAACTGAATTTACATTTCAAAGATTTGAAGCATTTACTGGGAGCCATGGGGTTGATAAACCTTTAATCCTTCCTTTCTAGGCTAAGTATGAAACAATTCTTGTTGTGAGCCCTGTCAAGGGTGAAGTCAGTGGAAGGTTCTAATTTACTTCAGCTGTGGAATACATAAGGGATGAAAAAGACACTCAAATGTTACAAAGAAAACTGATGAATCCTGGTTTACAGATTGCATGACAAAAGGGCTTTGTGAAAAAAAATCCTCTCCCATCACTCTCTAAAAAAAAAAAAGATAAAACCTCAGAAAATATTCATTCTCCTGACAGCAGCAGAATATTTGCAGCAGTCAGGAAAGGGAGCAGAAGCCACCCTGCTCCTGCCACATCAGATCTGAGTGACTTTGGCCACACAGAGCTTCACCTGTGGCAGTCCAAAAAATCCAGCCCCACCTCTGTGGAGGGGTTTGTGACCTCTGAGACTCCTGCCCAAAGGACACTGCAGGTGCCACCTGATATCAGAGCAGTTTTTATTAATGAGCTGTTGGTCAGGAACCTCCAGGCTCTGTGCCCTCACTGGCCCGGCTCTGCAGAGAGGAGAAAACCTCACACAAGTTGTTGGCTCGCTGCTCTTCTCTCCACCCATCTCTTTCTCTCCTCTCTTGGCTCCTCCACAGAGAGTTGCTTCAGGAGTTTAAAGTTGCACTACAAACCTCATCTCTCTGCCTGCAAACCAAATCATTTTGCTGGCATTAGAGGAAGCGATGAAGGCAGCACTTAAGTTTCTCTTTTTGCAACTGAACTGGCAGGATGTAACTTGAAATGTTGGTGTGCGGCTCCATAAACAGAAATATCCAATATGCAGCCACAAATACAGAAATAATGGAAAGGAAAAGGTTAAAATCCTGATTGTTAGGAAAGGGAAAATCCTGGTTTTCCATATGCCTGCACTGAATAGAGTTAAGGAAGTTTTGGTATAGTTTATGATGTTGAAAAACCTGAAGTCTAGTGAAGTTAGAATGATGATCTTTAAGGTTCCTTCCTTGAAACCATCCTATGATGTATAATAATGTCTATTTATTCAAATCTATATAATGTAGATGTATATGATGTGTGTCCTATGATGTAAAATAATGTCTATTTATTCAAATCTATATAATGTAGATGTATATGATGTATGTCCTATGTTTTATAATAATGTCTATTTATTCAGACTATGCTTCCTTTCTATAATCTTTCCAATTAAATATATTTTAATTAATTATATAAAATATAAAAATATATAATATATATTTTAATTAATTATATAAAAATCTATATAATTACAAAAATTATTTTTAAATTAATTGTATAAATATTTAAATTAAATATATAAATTTCTATATAAATTATACGAATTATATATTAATATTATATTAAAATAATAATTTATATAAATTATATAATTTAAAATATAAAATATATTTTTATAATTATATAAGTAAAAATATATTTTAAATTAATATTTTCTTTTAAAAATTATGAATATTTTGTTGAGCATTTTGATATTTTTTTCTTCTCTTAAGTGCTTGACATTAATAACATCTATCTAGACAAATAGTAGTAGAACATTTTACCACAATTATTGTGATTGAAAATAAGAAAGTTTTCCAACAAAAATATTTCAGGCTTTTCACAAAGAAATACCAGATCACAAATGTTTCTCATAAGGCAATGCCTCCTGCCTATAGAGAAAGGGAAATATCAGCTCCCAAAAGTCATGTCTCCACTTTTGATAAGTACAATTGTTTAGAATTAAAGTAGCTGACCAGAGATTTCCTCTGTGAGTGGATGCATTGCTGCCGTTGTTTTTGAGCACTCAAACCCACTGATGATTTGAGGCAATATTGACCTTTAAATATCAGTTATAGCACTTTGAGATAAACAAGTGCTGCTACTGCAGAGCTGTGTGAGACACACAGTGACCTGGGGAATGAGAGCCTGAGCTGGAGCACAATCAGTGCTAGCTCTGATTAATGAATGAGACAGATGGGAAAAACGGGAAATACTTGAGCTTTCTTTTTTTAAAATGCCTCAGTCCACAAAAAACAAAGGGACAAGGCATGACATTTTTAGCCTCTTTTCCATTAGCAGGAGTCACTGAGCAGTGGGCTCAGCTTGGCTTGCATTCAGGGCACAGCAAAGCCATGATGAAGGGGATGGAGAGGATTTTACTGCTGTTATTTTCTCTATCTCGTCCATTCTGAGTGGTTTAGCTGTGGACACTGAGCAGGGCTGCTGCTGCTGGCCTTCTCCTGCCTCTTCTGGGATTTTCTCCACTTACGTGGGCAGAGCAGGATAACTGGAGCTGCTGGATGAGCTGGAACTGAGAGCAGCTCCACTCGGAGCTTGTGGTGGCTCTGGTGCCAGGCCCTGCTCTTCAGACATTCAGGAACATTCCAGTTAAATAAAACACAGATTATTGCAAATTTCCCAAAGCGTGTAAGATCATGGATTTTCAGCATGACTCTTCTCTCTAGCTCTACTGCCTACACACCTTAATCACCTTTTGTTCATTGCCTCGTGCATCTGAATTACCTGTCTGGACAAATTGCTGAGGCAATTTTATATAAAGGAATGTATTTTTAATGTGAGAAGAGTTCTGTGGTTTATGTTGTACAAAATTAAGCACTGAATTGTGAGAGCCCAGCAACACCAAAAAGCACAGCACAGTAGAATAACCAAGCCTAAAATATCTGGAGTTCCAGCAGCACAAAGTTTTACAATAATAGGGATTTTTTTTCCCTGATAAAGTATCTGCACATGAGGTCTATGATTTTACAGGATACATTATACAGCATATCATCAATCAGAAATTCATTTCAGGGGGAAATTTACCTTCTGAGTAATTAATGTAATTATTATTCACTTAAAAAATTTCTTGCAGTTTTCTTTCAAATCTCTGCTACTGGTTACTTCCACCACAAATGGAATACTGGATGAGGCTGATTCCACAGCTGCTCTAGCAAAGAAATTAATTTATACTTTATATCTGTGTACTGCAGTGAAATATGGAAAATTACAAAGGTGATCATGAGAATGCAATTAGGAAATAAAATCTTCCAGAGGAAAAAAAGAACTCTAAAAGATAATTGGTTTTGTGAGTAGAACATATTACACGTATAGTACTCCTACTGCTCTTCACACTTCTGTGTTTAAGGTCATCTTTAATCTGATGTGACACATGGGTAACATGCAAATTCTCTAACGTGATGTTACAAAAATGCACATAAATATTTCAATATAAGTGGAAAGACAAACACAATTCATCTTGTCTAAACACACATTCTCTTTTCCCTGCATCATCCTCAGTAGTTAAAGATTATGATCTACTGTAGACATTTCCAAGACAATAAATCTTGCAGCATTTGCTAATGATTCTCTGGCAATGACAGAGAAAAGCAGAAATCTAGCTTTTAAAAAAATTCTCTGAGTGAAATTCAAATTCTGCCTTCTTAAAAATCAAGAAAGAGCTCCAGAGATGTGCCTGGAAGGAACTCAATAGACCAGTATGGGAGTAAGAGTGGAAACCTACACACCATTAATTACAACAATTAACTGAGTTCCTGTGCCAGGTCATGGAACTTCATGGATGAAAACAGTTCAGATAAATCCTTCCTCTGCCACTGGATCCTGCTCTCCAGGACCAGCTGTAGGGAAAAGGCACGTGCTGACATCTCTGATAAGAAGGGTTTGTCCCAGTTTTCACAATCATTAAAAACCAAATCTTTACACACTGAAGTATTTAAAATACTAAAAGATAAATTCAGGTTTCCTGATATTTACACTGGAGATAAAACAGGAACTATGGAAAAATAATGGGCTTTATACTGGAGGTACTGGGAAATGGTCTTGGCCCTCGATATTCTGGGTATGAGACTGAGAGTCTGCTGATCTCTTTTCCCTCCCAATTTTCAGGTAAATGAGGATACTGTACAGGGCTGGGGAGGCACAAGGACATGTTGACATAGAATATTTGCAGACATTGCCCAGGAAAACTCAGTAGCTGTGAAAACACAATCAATTTTATAAGGTAGACATCAATCTACTTTAGATCTTGTGTTTTCCTACACCATCACATCAAAGACAGGAAAAAGCAAAACAAAACTATAAAATTAAAATAAATGCAAGAATTCAACAGGACCCTGATATATTAAAATCACAGAATATGCCCCACACAGGATGTATATTCTACTTAATCCAGAAATTTGGCACACCCAACAAAATGGGGTGATTTCCTTACACTCACCCATCACCAAAGTTCCAACAAAATGAAGATTATTCAAATGACACGAAACTGTTTGATTTGTGCTTGATAGCATTATTTTAAAGACACATTATTTATCTCAAACCTGTAATAAAATCTCTCAAAAATAATGCTTTTTAAAATATCTGTTCACAAGTCCATGGAACGTTTTGAATTCAGGGGCTGCAAATCTCTTGGTACAAGATTCTATCCCAGCAGGAGGGAACTCCACAAGACTCTGACAGTAACTGATGCTAATGTGAGCTGGGGGAGGACAAGATAAACTCCCATCCTGCCTTCCCAACTTTCCTTTTATTTCTGTAAGAACTAATGTGACTGTCATCTTCTCTGCTCCTCAGAAAAGAGCACAGGCTCCATCAGCTGCAGCTGATTAGCACTCCAAAGATGGTTATTTCTTCTCTCTGTTTCAAAACAGAGGTTCTCTTTTAAACTGCACATGATGGAAGAGTGATGGGTTATCAAAACCCTCCGCTTCAGAAGGAGCAGCAGCTGCTGAATGCATGACAATAGGTAAGAGAGAAGTGCTTACATTTGGGGGCTCAAGTCAGGTATCTTAATAATTCAGTTGTAAGTAAAGTACATTATGGATGTAAGGCTGCAATTACTGTTCAGTGATCCTCTATTATTTGTGTCTTTTATGAACGCTGAGATGTGAATGCTGATATTCACATCATGGAACTCGTTACTGCTGACTGGTTGGCAAAGGTAAGTTCATATAAATAAATGTATCTCCAAGCAATTTCCAGTAGAAGAGGAACTGGCATATTTATAGGAACTTGCTGGAGACTGAACAAATACTCCCAGCCATAAAAGGGAATGAGTATCTTTTCTGGAATTAATTTCAAAGGTGGATAGTGGGGGGGAAGAAATAAAAAAAATAATTTCTTGTCTTTTTTTTTTTACAAGAAGAAAAAGAAATATTTTTTTTCCTTTATTAAAGAAATTACATGGTGAAGTTCTTTTCAATATATAAAACTGAACTTGATGGCCAGAAGATTCCAAGATTCCTATCATGTATGTTCATCTTGTCATTTAAAACATAATAAAGCTAAGATTAGACACAAATTGCAAACAATTCACCAGGAGGTTTTTTTATTTGTGCTTTCCTCCTCAAAAAATATTTCCTATAGGTTATATGTACCATATATCTTTTCCTATACCTTATATACCAGGTCTTTGGCAGAGGACAGCTGCAGAGAAGGTACTCCAGATTCTCAAGTTACACTGAAATGAAATTAATCTATTCCCTTTATTACTTGCAATCCAAGCAAATCCCATCACCCCTTGGTCACTTTATTTCCACAAATAATCTGAAAAACCAACAATCAAAACAGAGGAACCACACATGAATACAGAAACAAAGCACCAAACCAAACTAGACATCAGTATTTGAAAATTTACATGAAAAAAATTGGGTCTGCTAGCAAAATCAAGGCATTAGCTAGAAATCTGTACTGAAAGGGTGATATGGCTCCATACTGTCTAAAATGACCACTCTTCAATAATCCAAGTTTTTAGGTCTGGGCTGATTTGGGGTTCATGTGCTCCAGCACATTCTGTAACACATCCTGTAACCAGTGTCAGTCAGAGCACAGTCATCTTTCTGCTCTCTAATGGTTGCTTCCCCTTTCCTGTTCACATTTCATTTTTTCAGCTCTTCTTTCTACTGTGCTTCTGTTTTTCTGGTTTGATTACGTTCATCAGAGCTATAAATAAATAAACAAAGCACAATAGTCGCTGATTGCTATTTTGTATGCTACAATTCTAAGATACAGAATTTCTGAGACAGAAAAAAAAGTCTGATCTCCAGGATAGTACTTGTTCTATTTCTGGAGTAACCACCAATAGAAAAAATCACATTAGAATAACAAAAGCCCTGTTTTTTTTTTTTTTTTTTCCAATGATGGCAAAGAAAGAAATATTCAAACTCTTCCTAATAAAAAGTTTTCTTAAACACACAGTTTTCTGTGACACTGCTAAAGACATTCAGAGCAAATGTTCCAAGGAGGACTTACAGTTCTAGAAAAAGTACACAGAGACCAGAAAAAAGGAGCACACTGGTTCAGCTTCCCCTTTGAACCCGATAAACACCACAAGCTTCTTGGCATTTTCACCTCTTCTTTTCTCTTAACTTTCTGTAGAAAACTTTTCTCTTTCTTTCTGTAGAAAAAAAGTTGCTCTCTTTGGCTGCTCAGCCTTTGGGTCAACATCCTGCAGGAAGGATGGCTGCAGTTTTAACATATTCCTCTGATTTCATGATTTCCTGGTGATTTTTAACTGGAGCAGTCACTGCTGCTCTGTTTCTCCAGCCTGACATCCAGACCCTGCTCACGATTTTACTGGGATCCAGCAGGTTGGGATCCCCTCCCAGGGGAGACACAAATCTCCAAAGTAGGGATGTACCTAAAATCTGGCATTTCTTCTCTTAATATATCCATAAAAACAGGGGCAGAGAAGGATTTTATGATTGCATCCAACTGAAGAAAGGAGAAACCAAACAAAACTAGGTAAAAGATGCTTCAAAAAACAGGGAAAACTTTAGAGCTCAGAAGGTTTAAAATGGATGAGTTTTCATGGGGACCTAAGCTGTCCATCTGTAGCTGCAATCCTTCTCCCAAACCCTTCTTTTTACAACAGGGAGTCATTGTTGGATGAACTGCTGGAAGGTTTAGGAAAGCTCAGGGCACTCAGGAACAATCAAAGCAAAGTGATGGTGATGGCATTTTCACACCAAAGATGAAGGCTGAGTACAGTGAAATTCTGCCTCAATGCAAAATCATATCTACTAGATCAAAAATACTGACAATTATGATGTTTTCACAAGTTTATAATGAGCAAAAGTCCTAAAAGCAGACCCTAATTTCAGGTTTGTGGTTAAGCAAACTTAAACTTCTAAGCTATTCATATGCAAAACAGGCATTTTTGAAAACCCCATAATTTAAATACTGGCAGTTTTCTTTCTGTTTTGCTCATTATAAATGTTCCACATTCAGCCTTTCATTTTGTTTCAGGGCTTTCTCTCTGGACTTTCTGACTTCTCAAACAAAGACTCTGCTCATAACATCTCAGAAGTTAACTTGGATTTGGATCAAAAATTACAAAAAATTGAGGAAGTCTGAAAGGGAAAAGAAACTCTCAAAAAAAAATTAATAGCCTGTTTGAAGCGGTATTAAAAATGGAATTCCTTGGCCTCTGCTGGTGTTGTTTGGATATGTCACAGGCTGTTACATCAGTCATGTTCTGTTATGTTAACATGTTGAGATGAATCACAGCAAGGCCACAGCAGCCAAGAAATGTCAAACAGCAACACCTTGACACAAAGTGAGAACCAGCCCTTATGTGTGCTCAGGCCTTTGATTCCCC